>NC_141932.1:7014906-7319468 GCF_057802395.1 Ceratotherium simum simum
AGAAATGACAGTCTGTCTCATCTAACCACTGGGATTCTTTGTTACATCCGCTGATCATAGCTTTTCCCTACTAATCCAGCTGCAAGAGGAAATTCCCAGAGAATGGCCTGGAGTGGGGAAGCCAAGATAAAGAGACAGATCTGCTGTGCAAAGTGTCCACTCTGGTGGACAGGGTGTTCCAGTGCAAAATGGGCTGGGTTCCAGAGACAGCCGTTGTTTGGGGATCCTTGAGACTTGGGGAGAGGAGATGGGAGGTCTCCATTCTCTCTACTCCCACAATCCCTATCCCAACTTAGACCCCATCTTCGTTCTCCTGGAATGAACCTCATTTTGTCAGTCTATAGGTTTGCTATATATGTCAGTCTATAGGTTGCTATGCTGGTGGTCATAGACTGATTGGGCAAGGACAATACATAATTCCATTCCATGCTGAGTTCCGTGGACAAGTCCAGCATTCTAAGAGAGCTTGTAACAGGGAGACATGACCTGGTCTGAGATGTTAGGAACTCAAGGAATTTTCTTTAAGCGCCGTGCACTTGTCCCTCACACTGTTATGTTAATATCATCAGCAAGTGGCCGGGTCTTCCTGGTTGGTCAGGGCAGAAATGGTGGGAGCCTGGAGGGCTGGGATGTATCTGACTGTCCCTGAAACTCAATGGGCGTGGGGCCAGCCAGACTGGGAACTTCCTGCCAGGGTCTGTGGTCAGAGTGAGGACAGCGATGGAGGAAGTTTCATAACCCCTGTGCGCAGGTCCCACTGAGGGTATGACTGTGCCCATGGGACAGGGGAGCCCTGGGCAGTGGGGGTGGCAACCAGCTGTAGTTGACAGCTTTGGGGTGCTATATGATGGTCTGCAGGTGACCTCACTTCTTTGGGCTTCAGTTTACCCCTCTTTCAAGGGTGGGTCAGTAAGTGTCCTTCCAGCTGATAACGGCATAAAAGCTTGAACTTGGAGCCAGACAGACCTGAGTTTGACAGACCTCCATCATTTTCTAGTTCTGCTAATAGGTCACACTCTCTGGGCCTCCCTCTGTACCTTAGTTTCCCCATTTGTAAGTTGGGATGATGATTTCCCTTTTATGGCCAGTTGTCTACGAGCTAATGATACAGGTGGTGGTGATGGTAGTGGTGCCTGTCTTTGAAGGGGCAGCCATTGGTGTCCTCTCTGTGACAACAAGGGTGTGTGTAAAGCTCTGATGTCACCTCCCATGGGGCAGCCTCTGGTCTCACCCAATGCCACCTAAAGACTCAGCATTTTGTCTCATCTCATGTGAAAGCAAATCCAGCCTATAACATGTTAGTGAGTAACGTAGATAATACTGATGATGGAAGTGACTGGGGCCAGAGAGAGTTTTCATCATACACCAGATAGTAAAACAATTAAAATTCCCATTTGTCACCTCCATAAACCCATCAAAAGTTCTCTCCGGGCACCTGACACCTCCCATGTCTTTCCTCTCTGACTTTCCCCAGGTGGCTTCTAAAATCTCTTTTTATCTTGAACGATACAGCTCTATCTACTAACAAGCACACCTCACACTGCAAAATCTCTGCAGCTTAACAGATACCCAAGTGACTTTTCAAAGTGTTTCCTCCACAGAAACAGGTCACTTCTGGAATGGGAAAAAGGGAATTCTGCTGCTAAAAAATTAAATTTCTCTGTGCTTCTACAGTATTAACATAAAGAAGCGTTTCTCAGTAGAATCACTTGGGGAGTTTTTTGAAAACACGTATCTGATGGCCTGACATCCCCCAGCGTCCCCCACAAAGATTCTGACTCAGGAGGGCCAGAAGGGGCCAATTTCATATATATTTTATATTTTCATACATTATAATTATGATAATCATATATAAATACAAAATATTTGTTATATATGTATATACAATTTTTACTTTATATATATATAATCTTTAAAAATTTCCCTGATGATCATGTTCCCCATCTCTAGCTGAGAACCAAGAGGAGGAATCTAAGCACAGGCTTTGAATGGGTTTAGACTTGGCTCAAAATATGACAGAAGCAAATAAACTAAGGTAGGAGGACCTAACAAAAATCAATTTATGTGTTGAACCCTGTAGGGGGAATTGATTGTTCATGTGACTCAGTCCTGGCCAATGAGATGTAATGGAAGGTGGTTGCCTTCTGAGAAGGCATTTGCTTCTCCTGATAAAGTGATATCACCCTTTTCCTACTGACTTCTGCCCTGATGATGGCTGGAATGCTGGAAGCTGTGGCAGCCGTTTTATGACCATGAGGTGTCAAATGTGATGATGAAAGTACATGCCTGGAGAGGGAAACCAAGCAATGGAGAGAGCCTGGGTCCCTGAGAATATCATTGAAAAGCTGAACAGGGGCTGGCCCTGTGGCATAGCGGTTAAGTGTGTACGCTCTGCTGCTGGTGGCCTGGGTTCGAGATCCCAGGCGCACACCGAGGCACTGCTTGTCAGGCCATGCTGTGGTGGCGTCCCATATAAAGTGGAGGAAGATGGGCACAGATGTCAGCCCAGGGCCAGTCTTCCTTGGCAAAAAGAGGATGATTGGCATGGATGTTAGCTCAGGGCCAATCTTCCTCACACACACACAAAAAAGTTGAATAGCTTACCTTCAGATTTGGTATGGGAGAAAAAGAAAACCCATTTACTGAAGTCACAGTGGAATTGACAGATAAATACTGAAACTAAGTTGTATACATCATCAAAATTTCTGTTGCACCCAATAAAACAAATCATGTAATATGTTATTTTTTTTTCATATTTGAAAGCAGCCCTATCTGGATGGTGAGTGATATTTTTAACCTTAATGTAATGTTAGCCAGGAGCTTCCTTGACCCTGACGATCCAAGAAATTTCTCTTGAATCTCTGCCAATTACATTGCCCTCTATGAAGATTTCTACAAGTTGCTGAAGGATTATAATGACCTGTTCTGGGACGTCCTGGGGGTATGATTCCACAAGTGCGTTCTGTGTTACCCCCAAAATGAAACTCAAGGGAAATCTACTCACATGAAATATTCCCGAGAACAGTAGACTTTACTGAAGATTTCATGAAAAGACAGAAGAGAGATTTATATCATAGAAATGCCAAAGGTATAAAAAAATTAATAAATTTTAAAAATTAAAGAAAAAAGAAATGACAAAGAGTTTGCAAACTATCCATCACTTTTAAAAATGTTTGCAAGATACCCCATCAACCAGGACTCTTACGGTTACCTCAACTAGTTCCAGCCTCTCCTCTCTTCTCATTCTCCTTTCTGTTGTATGACATCTGCTCAGCATCTATACCCCACTCTTGTCAGCGTCTATATCCCACTCTTTCCGTTACAGAAGTGTTCTTCTCTTGGTGAACCACTCCTCCCTTATTTTTAGTCCACGTGCTCTGCGCGGATTACAGCCTTTGGCGCCAGGGTTTAGCTGACCAATAAGAACCACAGAAATGGGCACCTGACTGAACCTGGCCAATGAGAGCTGTGGAAAAGTGGGCTCTCTTTCCAGGACTTTTAGCTGGTAGCGTTTAAACGTAGAGATGCTGATGGCGTAAGCTTCCGTCACGTGGGGAGAGTCTTATGAAATGAAGCAAACGCAGAAGAAGACAGAGCAGAGTCCCAATGACACAGGTTGTTTAGCTGGGTCAGCTGTGCCTGTAACTAGGACAACTTCTAGCCTTTTCTTTTTCTGATACAATTTTTTTTTACTGAGGTATAACTCCGATACCATAAATCTAGCCTTTTAAAATGTACAATTCAGGGGCCTGCCCAGTGGCGGAGCAGTTTGTGTGCTCCGCTTCCGAGGCCCGGGGTTCCCAGGCTCAGATCCCGGCGCACACGGACACACCGCTTGTCAAGCCATGCTGTAGCGGCATCCCATGTAAAGTAGAGGAAGATGGGCACTAATGTTAGCCCAGGGCCAGTCTTCCTCAGCAAAAAGAGGAGGATTGGCATCAGATGTTAACTCAGGGCTGATCTTCCTCACACACACACACAAAAGTGTAAAATGTACAATTCAATGTATTTTTTTGTACATTTGCAAAGTTGTCCTACCATCACTATCTAATTCCAGAACATTTTCATCTCCCAAAAAGAGACCTCATACTCATTGTCACTCCCCATTCCCTCCCCCATTTCTCCAGACTAGTCTATTTTCTGTCTCTATGGATTTGTCTATTCTAGACATTTCATATAAATTAAATCATACAACATGTGGCCTTTTGTGTCTGGCTTCTTTCACTTAGCATAATGTTTTTAAGGTTCACTCATGTTGTAGCATATATCAGTACTTTGTTCCTTTTCATGGCTGAATAGTATTCCATCACCTGGCTATGCCACAGTTTGTTTATCCATTCATCCATTGAAGGATATTTGGATTGTTTCTGCTTTTTGGCTATTATGAATAACACTGCTCTGAACATTCACATACAAGTTTTTGTACAGATATATGTTTTTAATTCTTTTGTGTATGTACCTAGGAATGAAAATGAGTCATATGGTAAATCTATGTGTCACTTTTTGAGGAACTGCCAAACTGTTTTCCAACTGTTTTCCAAACAGAAACCAGTGCTATACCATTTTATGTTAATCCCTAGATTCTTTAGAGTAAGCTGAGTTTTATGTCTCAACAGTAAGAGATTTGAATAATATACTGTCCCTTGCAGGAACAAAAATAATACATTAATTTTTACCATATCATGAAGATCAACTGTGTCCTTTCTTTTAACTTTTTTTTTTTTTGGTGAGGAAGATTGGGCCTGAGCTAACACATGTTGCCAATCTTCCTCTTTTTTTTCCCTTAGCTAACATCTGTGCCCATCTTCCTCTATTTTGTACCTGGGATGCCACCACAGCATGGCTTTATGAGTGGTGTGTAGGTCAACACCTGGGATCTGGGCCTTCCAACCTGCTCATCAAGATTCTCTTCCAAACATGCACAACTCTCCTTAACATAAATCCTGGTGCCAGTCATTACAATAATAAAAATTCCTCCACTTCGTTATACTTCTTTCCACTTATTAACACACTAGAATATTTTTCAATAAATATATGGCAGTTTTATAATCAGAAAATCACATTTTCTTTCGGCATTTTATTTTTTTATTTTTTTAAATTTTTTGTTTATTACAGTAACATTGTTTATAACATTGTATAAATTTCAGGTGTACATCATTATACTTCTATTTCTGCATAGATTACATCATGTTTACCACACAAATACTAATTACAACCCATCACCACACACGTGCCGAATTATCCCTTTCGCCCTCCTCCCTCCACCCTTCCCCTCTGGTAACCACCAATCCAATCTCTGTCTCTATGTGTTTGTTTATTGTTGTTATTATCTACTACTTAATGAAGGAAATCATACGGTATTTGACCTTCTCCCTCTGACTTATTTCACTTTGCATTATACCCTCAATGTCCATCCATGTTGTCACAGATGCCTGGATTTCATCGTTTCTTATGGCTGAGTAGTATTCCATTGTGTATATATACCACATCTTCTTTATCCTACGTGTCCCTTGATGGGCACGTAGGTTGCTTCCAAGTCTTGGCTATTGTGAATAATGCTGCAATGAACACAGGGGTGCATGTATCTTTACGCATTGGTGTTTTCAAGTTCTTTGGATAAATACCCAGCAGTGGAATAGCTGGATCATATGGTAGTTCTATCCTTGATTTTTTCAGGAATCATTAACTATCAGGGAAATGCAAATCAAAACTATAATGAGATATCACCTCACGCCCGTCAGAATGGCTACAATTAACAAGACAGGAAACAACACGTGTTGGAGAGGATGTGGAGAGAAGGGAACTCTCAAACACTGCTGGTGGGAGTGCAAACTGGTGCAGCCACTGTGGAAAACAGTATGCAGAAAATCACATTTTCTTGGTGAGAAAAAAAGTCTCAGGAAACATTTTCAGTGTTTCTTGAATTGGCTCTCATGAAAAATGGTCTCTCCTTGTCTTTAGATTTTGAGGCCCTTGAAGTCAGAGGCTGGGATGGACTCATTCCTTTGTTTCCAGAAATGGTGCTGAGCTACAGAAGTCCCCAGAAATTGCCAAGTCTCTGCCTTCCCGTGAGAAAGAAGGGCTTTCATGAATGGGGATGTAAGAAATAGGTAGTTACTGACTCAACTTCCCTCCACCTTCCTCTCTGAATTCTTAGAAATTTATCTTTCTCTTCTTGTGAGAGTAGTGTGGAAGGAGATCAGACAATGAGTCATTTGGGGAAGCTCAGATCTAACCCATAAAGAATCCAGGTTAGCAGCATCTTCTTCCTTTCCCTCTGCCTCATAACTTTTACCGCTTACCTCACGTCCTTCAAACATATCCGCTGCCCCCACTCAGGCCCCTGAACCATGACCCCAGCCTCTTCCTTGTTCTCCCAGACTCCACGCTTCCTCTCTTGGTTCATCCTGCACAAGGGACCTGAGAATTTTCCTTAATATGGATCTAACTCCATCCCTCTCTGCTCAAAACCACTCCATGTCATACAATGGAACATTATTCAGCCACAAAAAGGAATAAAGTATTGATACATGCTACGACATGGATGAACCTTGAAAACATTATACTAAGTGAAATAAGCCAGACATAGAAGCTCATGTATTATCTGATTCCATTTATATGAAATCTGCAGAAGAGACAAATTCACAGAGAGAGAAATAAGATTGGTGGTTGCCAGGCTGAGGGGGAGAGAAAAATGGGAAGTGACTGCTTAATGGGTATAGGGTTTCCTTTTGGAGTGATGAAAATTTCTAGAAATGGGATAGTGGTGATGGTTGCACAACATTGCCAATATGTTTAATGTCTCTGAATTGTACGCTTTAAAATAGTTATAACGGTAATTTTTTGTGTGTGTGTGAGGAAGATCAGCTCTGAGTTAACATCCATGCCAATCCTCCCCTTTTTGCTGAGGAAGACTGGCCCTGGGCTGACATCCGTGCCTATCTTCCATCCACTTTATACAGGACGCCGCCACAGCATGGCCTGACAAGCAGTGTGTGGGTGCGTGCCCGGGATCCGAACATGGGCCGCCAACAGCAGAGCATGAGCACTTAACTGCTCCGCCACGGGGCCGGCCCCTATAATGGTAAATTTTATGTACTGTGTATTTTACCTTAATTAAAAAAAAAAAAAACACTCTATGGCTCCCCATTGCCCTCGGGATAAAGTCCAAGCATCATTCAAGGTGTTTCTGACCTGTCTTCTGATTATCTCACCTACTTCATCTCCTGATATTTTCCTAATCTCTCACTACATTCCAGACCCATCCAGTCACTCGGCGATTTCTCACCTCCCTGCCACGTCAATCCATTTCCTTGACCTGCAAAGCTAGACTCCCCTCTTCTGTTGAAACACTCTCATCCTTCAAGACTCACTTCACACATCATGTCCTCTGGAAGTCTTCCTAAACTCTCCACCCCTTTTTTTTTTTTTGCTGAGGAAGATTGGCCCTGGGCTAACATCCATGTTCATCTTCCTCTACTTTATATGTGGGAGGCCTGCCACAGCACAGTTTGATAAGTGGTGCGTAAGTCCGTGCCCGGGATCTGAAACTGCAGACCCTGGGCCACTGAAGCGAAACAAAGGAACTTAACCACTATGCCACCAGGCCAGCCCCTCCACCCCATATTTTTTCCCTGCATAGCATTTTTCATGATCTGAAATATAAATGCTTATGTATTCATTTATTTGTGTCTGTCTGTTATCTCCACTAGATAGTTAAGTCCCATAAAGGCAGAGAATTTGCTTATCTTTCATGGCTCGTCTCTTTCATGGCAGCATAAAGTGGGTGCTTAATAAATAATTTTTAATGAATGTCACCCAGGGCTGGTCCCGTGGCTTATCAGTTAAGTGCGCACGCTCCGCTACTGGCGGCCTGGGTTTGGATCCCGGGCGCGCACCGACACACCGCTTGTCAGGCCATTGCTGAGGCGGTGTCCCACATACAGCAACTAGAAGGATGTGCAGCTATGATATACAACTATCTACTGGGGCTTTGGGGAGAAAAAGGGAAAAAAAAAGGAGGAGGATTGGCAATAGATGTTAGCTCAGAGCTCGTCTTCCTCAGCAAAAAGAGGAGGATCAGCATGGATGTTAGCTCAGGGCTGATCTTCCTCACAAAAAAAAAAAAAAAAATGAATGTCACCCAGATAGCAGCTGGGGCATCTTTGGCACCTACAACTCTCATCTCCATGGCTTTGGAAAATCCAAAGTTATCCCATAAAATTTTGTTTTCATTTATAAGAACGCCTTTTATTTATTTCTTCACATTTGCTCTGTATTAAGACCTTCTGAAGACAGCTTACAGAGGTTTGAACTTTACAGAAGTATGGCTTCCTGCAAATGTGAACTTGAACCAATAGCTTTAGCACCAACTGGGAGCTTTTTGGAAATGCAGAATCTCAGATCCACTGAGTGAGAATCTTCATTTTAATAAGATCACATATTAAAGGTGATTCATATGCACATTAAAGTTTGAGAAACACTAGGGACATGATGTTGAGATTGTCCCTGGAAATGGTCACTAACCCCAATTCCATTCCTTAAATAACCTCTAGAGCTATATTCTTTGTATATTCTGGATCCAGCTATATTCTGAGTCCAGAAAACATTATTGGCCCTCACAAATTCCTCCCCTTTCCTTTGAGAGTACAGTCACGCACCACATAATGATGTTTCAGTCAACGACGGACCATATATACCACAGTGGTCCCATAAGATTAGTATCACATAGCCTAGATGCATAGTAGGGTGTACCATCTAAGTTTGTGTAATTAACACTCTGTGACGTTCACATAACGATGAAATCACCTAGTGACACATTTCTCAGAACGTATCCCTATTGTTAAGCAATGCATGACTGTGTCTGTCCTGTTCCTGCTCCTAGTAGCTATAGCAGTTGAATAGGCAGACTTTCAGTAGGAATAGAGGAAAGTGAGTGTAGGGAAATTCAAGTATGTGACATCTGAGAGTCAGAGCCAAATACCTCCCCCCTAGAATCCCATTTTACACAGTTTATGTAAGAATTTACTCTGTGTTCTATTTCTGCATTCCTTTGCCAAGACTTTAGAGGCTTATCATGAAGGGGAGGTGACTTTTCCAGGTCACACAGCTAGCAAAGTGGTGAGGCATGGAGTGGGGACCAGAGGAACATGTAAAGTCTGGAGGATCTCCCCATGGCATCACTGCCCCTGGTAAGACAGCAGAAACTCAATCATCTCCCCAAAACACCTTCTTCACATTGCTACAGCACTCAAAAACATTCAGTGACTCCCTGCTACCCATGGGAGCCTCCTATTTTTATGAATTCTGGTGGAATAACATGTTCATGATTCTCTCTGTCTCCTGCTTCATGCCAACTGTCTTATCCCCCTAATCAATCCAGACCAATAATAATAACTTAAAAAATCCTTCACAACATTCCATGAGACATCGTCCTACATTAAGCATTTCATGATTTTCATATGAAAGTGAGAGATCGAATCCAGGAAAGGCCTTATCATATCATAGAATCTCTTCACCGCATTCCCCTTCCCCTTCTCTTCCCAATTTCTCTCTGTGCTTCTTTCCTCCTGCAAAATGATCAAGCCAGCACCACTGATAGATTAGACACAGCTTTAAGGTCTTATTTTCCATTCCAAGTAGTTTAATAAAATATTGTTTTTCCCAAATAAATACTGTGCTCTCCCTTAGATAATTTGTGGTACATAAAATGTTCTCCATCTTGGGTCACATAAAATATTACACGTATGTGTGATTCATTCATTACATAGCTCATCAAAGGTAACGAGGCACTTACTGTATTTCAGGCACTATTCTATTTGGTGGGAAGAAAATGGTGATCAAAACTATTATGGGCTGAATTGTACCCCCTCCCAAGAGTAACCAATCTCTTAACTCCCAACACTACACTTTAGTTTTACCTGTTTTTGAACATCATATAAATATTTGTACAGAATGCACGTTTTAATGTTTGGCTTCTCTTGCTTAACATTACGCTTGTGAGATTTATCCACGTTATTTCTTGTAGTTGTAGTTTATTTCTCCTTCTCATTGAAGGCTTTGGAATTGGGATTACTAATTCCAGGCCAAGGCAACCTAAGTGAGTCAATGCTGCTTTGACTGCTTTCCAGAAATCACTAAATCATTGTATCAGTCAGTTTGGGCTGAGGTATGCCGCAGTAATAAATGACCCCTACAACTTTGTGACTTAACAGCAACATCGTTTACATACAAGTTCCTTGTGAGCCACTTGGCGATGGCTTCATCTGTGTTCTTTTCATTCCTGGTCCAAGGCTGAAAAAGGAGTCTGTGTCAGTTTCTCGTTGCTGCTCTAACAAATTACCACTCCACATATTTATTATTTTACAGTGTGGGAGGTCAGAAGTTCAAAATGGGACTAAAATCAAGGTGTCAGCAGTCTGTTCCTTTTGGAGACCCTAGGCAAGAATCTATTTCCTTACCTTTTCCAGATTCTAGCAGCTTCCCTCATTCCTTGGATTATAGCCCCCAGCCAGCAATCACATCACTCCTACCTCTGCTTCCATCATCACATTGCCTCTCTGACTCTAGTCTTCTTGTCTCCTTCCTATAAGAATCCTTGTGACTACCTTGAGCCTACCTGGATAATCCAGGGTAATCTCCCCATCTCAAGAGCCTTAAATTTAATCACATCTGCAAAGTCTCTTTTGCTGTATAAGGTAACATATCACAGGTTCTAGGGATTGGGACATGGACGTCTTTGGGGGAACATTATGCTGCCTACCATAGAGTCCCTATCTGGGATATGACAGTCTTGTGGCTGAGAGAAAAGAGGAAATAGCAGAAGCCCCATGAAAAGTTCTTAATGCTTCTACCTGGAAGAGAAGTTTGCTTACACTTTTTTTTTGGGGGGGGGGCGTTGAAGACCAAATGTATATTTTTTTATTATATCACAACATCACACTGGGTCATGTAGTAATTCTATGTTTAGCTTTTTGAGGAACCGTCAAACTGTTTTCCGCAGCGATTGCACCATTTACATTCCTCCTAGAAATTTGCTCACATTTGCTCACATTTCACAGTAGCGTTGGCTCACATTCCATCACCCAATACAAGTTGTGCGTCCAAGTCTGATTCCAATGGAAAGGTTGCCTAATCCTCCCACAAGGAGGGGCAGTAACTATTTTGATAATAATCCCATCAACCACAGACACCAGCGAGGCGAGGAAAACAGCAGGAAGGACAGAGGAAAGAGTGACTGATTGGTCAAGGGAGCCGGGAAGAGGGAGCAGAAGCGAAAGTCTTTCTCATGAGACGCATGGCTCCTGTGATTTCCTAATTGCTCCCAACTTCCTCTTCTTCAAAGTGGACACCGTTGGTGAGTGGGGCAGGGCAGGCGGGAGCTGCAGGATAAGGAAGGACTATTTCAACAGAAGGACTTGCCTCTGTGTCATTCCTACAGCCTCTGCCTGTGAATGATCAGATGGTGGGCATGTTGGCATTGCCCGGCCTGCGTGTAGAAACATCCTAGGCTCCAGCTTCTCTCCTTCGGGGTTCACGACGCCCCCATGCCCCGAATCCTGGTCAGGGATGGCCTCTGCCGCCTCTCTGCCTACTTGGAAGAACTGGAGGCTGTGGAGCTGAAGAAGTTCAAGTTATACCTGGGGACTGCGACGGAGCCGGGGGAGGCCAAGATCCCCTGGGGGCGTATGGAGCAGGCTGGTCCTCTGGAAATGGCTCAGTTGCTTGTGACGCATTGTGGGATAGGGGAGGCCTGGCTGCTGGCTCTTAGCGTCTTTGAGCGGATCAACAGGAAGGACCTGTGGGAGAGAGGACAGAGAGAGGACCCGGTGAGGGGTAAGGAGGTGATGGGACGGTCAAGGCTGCAACCCAATTCCCTTCTCCTTCATGACAACTGCTGAGCTCATGAGACCTGGGTTCTCTTTTAGCCCCTTGGCCTTTGTTCGTGCTGTGTTCTTCCTGGAACACCCTTCCTCTGTCTCCTTTGCCTGGAAAATTCTTATTTATCTATCAGAACCTTGGAGGCACTACCTTCTTTGAATTCTTTACTCCTCTTCTCTCTCCTCTTGTCCCTCACCCTCAACCACCCTGGTGGCTTCGAAACTCTACTTTTGTGCTTCGTTAGTACCCAGATTTCTTTTATTATATCTTCTGTCCTATAAAATAATCACCATGGTACTAACACTGATTGATTCTGTCCTATAAAAAGGCATCCATTGTGCATAATAATACGTCAATACATTCAATGTTTAAAATGATGTGTGATAGATAATTACTGTTATATCTATTATATAGATGAGAAAACTGAGACTCTGAAAAAAAAATGGTTTACCCCCAGACAAAAGTTCATGAGATAATACATGCCAAGTGCTTACCACAATATCCAGCAGACATTAACTCAGCAAATACCAGCTATTATTGGAAGTGGTGGAGATGGCATTTGAGCTCTGGTTTTTAATGTAATTTCTCACCTGTCTCCCCTAATGGGACAGGGTCCCCCCAAAAGCAGGGTAACTCTTGACTCCTCTGTATGATTCTCTGTGATTCCAGTGTCTGGCCATGGCCAAGAACAGAGTAAGTCTTGGAGAATGTTTGCTTAATGAATAATTAAGTTCTGCCAATACCTGGCTATACACCATCGCTTCTGTGAGGCTTCGTGTCTCAAAGTTAAGGAGGTGTGAGGGCAGTTGTGTGCCGGTCAATGTTTAACATCTCTGAAAAAACAAAGTCTTTAATAACTCTGAAAAAACAAAGGCCCTAGTTTGTAGCATTTGCTAATTTCCATGGTGTAAATACTCTTAGGATGGCTGATTTTAAGTTACCAGTGTGATGTCAACTGGCTTGTAATTCATAGAAATTTAACAACAGGCTCTCTCGGGCCGGTAACGTGCAATGGAAAGAAAGAATCTCTTAAGCCTTCTCAGATATGATCTTACATGATTCCTTCTCTCCTTGTCTCCATTCTTGGAGAATACTGAAGGTGCCCTGGACTTGGGGAATGTGAGATTGAGTCACATCTTTACTTAGGGGCACATTGAAAATCAAAGAACTATCAGCAAAAAAGTAAAAAAAGGTATAAAGGTATTCATTTATCATTTTATATAATTGTATTTACTTATAGAAGTTTACACACTAATTTTAAGAAATTAAAATAATAAACAAGTATAAATTCCCTCCCTTCTTCCTATTCCTAAATCTCTTCCCTGCATCAACAACTGATAACTATTTGGCGAGCGTCCTTCTCCGGACTATGTCCTATTAATTCATCGGAGGACAGCCCTGTGGTCTGAAGAAGATCAAATGTCTAGCTTTGCTCTTTTTTAGCTATGTGATGTTGGAGAATCATGCACCTCTCTGTGCCTCTGTCACCTCATCAGTAAGACAAGGGGGATTGGACTAGATCAGTGGTTCTCACATGTTAGTGTGCATAAGAATCCTCCAGACACCTTGTTGCAAATGTGGAATCCAAGACCCCGCACTAGAGATTCTGATTAAGCAGGGATGGGGCACCAGGAATCTGCATTTCGATGTGGGTGATGCTCATGGCATGCTTTAGGGAACACTAAGGTAGTAAATCTTTGAGGTCTTTTTCAGCTGTAATGTTTAATGATTACTTTTTTAATAAACTGTGGTAAAATACATACAATATAAAATTGTTATAAATGAATTTGACAACTCTAGATACCTCATATAAGTGGAATCACAGAGTGTTTGTCTTTCTGTGACTGGCTTACTTAGCATAATGTTTTCATGGTTCATCCATGCTGTAGCACGTGTCAGAGTTTCCTTCCTTTTTTAGGCTGAATAATATTTTATTTTTTGTATCTATCACATTCTGTTTATCCATTCATCCATTGATGGACACTTGGGTTGCTTCCACCATTTGGTTATCGTGAATAATGCTGCTATGAACATGGGTGCACAAATATCTCTTCGAGACTTTGCTTTCAATTCTTTTGAGTATATACCCAGAAGAGGAATTGCTGGATGATATGATAATTCTATTTTTATTTTTGGGGGGAACCTCCTTACTCTTTTCCACAGTGGCTGCACCATTTTACATCCCTACCAACAGCGCACCAAGATTCCAATTTTCCCACATCCTCGCCAACATTTATCTTTTTTTTTTTTTGTGAGGAAGATCAGGCCTGAGCTAACATCCGTGCTAATCCTCCTCTTTTTTGCTGAGGAAGACCGGCTCTGAGCTAACATCTATTGCCAATCCTCCTCCTTTTTTTTTACCCAAAGCCCCAGTAGATAGTTGTATGTCATAGCTGCACATCCTTCTAGTTGCTGTATGTGGGACGCGGCCTCAGCATGGCTGGAGAAGCGGTGACTCGGTGCGCGCCCGGGATCCGAACTCTGGTCGCCAGTAGCGGAGTGTGCGCACTTAACCACTAAGCCACGGGGCCGGCCCTATCTTTTTCTTTCAATAGTAGCTATCCTAATGAGCATGATGTCTGATTCTTATCACTTTTGATTAGTTTTACTCAGGCATCATATCTGAGTCCCTCTTTCCCAGAACCTCACACATCCAATCCATTGGCAAATCCCAGTACATCCCAGCCCCATGCATTTCTTCTCACTGCTGTCACCCAGAATGGCTAATTGCAACCTTCTCTGCCATGGTTCCCCTGCTTCCCCTACTGCTCCTTACGGGGTATGGTCCACTCATCATCAGAGTAATCTTTATAATTAAATCATCTCCTTCCCCTGTTTCAAATCCTCCATTGGATTCCTGTTGGGAATAGATTGTAGTCCAAACTCCTTGACATGCTCCTACAGGTGCTAGCTGTGTCTCTCTCTCCAAACTCACTCCCTAACACTTACCCTGAAGCTCATTCCACTCCAACTTCATTTCCTCTGTTGTGTCAAGATTGTTTCTTCCCAAGGACCTTTACACTTGCTGTTTTTTCCTGCTTTGAATGCCTCTGCTCACATATCTGGCCCCTTGCCATTCAGACTTCAGATTAAATGTCTTGTCCTCGGTTCCAGTCACCTCCTATTCATCTCATTGGTGAAGGAGGGATCTCCCACCCTGAATAGTACTAGTTGGTTGAGCACAGGACACCCAACACTGGGCAGATGAGATTGACAGCAGTCTATTAGTCACAGTCACAGCCCAGGGGAGGGGACCCCGTGCACCATGCAGGGTCCCACAGTGGTTGCACTCAGTAACACAATGAGCCAACAGGGGCTGTAGGAGGCAGGCTTTGGAGTAACAAGAGTGTGGGGTGCTTTATCGTTCCTGCAAGAGGATGTGATTGGCTTGTTTGAATAATTTCATGGGCCAGCAGGGAGGTGACACTTGTTAGATTGAGGATCAAGTGAGGTACAGCTGGTGGTCTAAGAGATAGGGTGACCAGGTGGGGTGCAGTTGGTCTAATCCTGATCAGAGAACTAGCTGAGTGGGGAGCCTTTCCCAATAGGTGTGGGGCACATCTGACAAGAGCACAGGGACTCACACTTAGGCCTTTGGGGTCCTGTGAGGCTCAAAGATGTCAAGGAAGCACTTGAAATTTTAGGTCTTACAATACATCCACAGGAAAACCTTTCCTGGCCACCCAAACTAAAATGTTACTTTCATTACTCTGTCTTATCACTGTGTTTAATTTTAGACACAACTTTTATCATAATCTGAAGTTATATTTGGTGTTTATTTTTTACGCTTAACTTCCCGCGCCATTAGAATTAAGATCTATGGAGTAGGGACCTCGTGTCTTGTTTATTGCTATGTATCCAACGTCTAGAAAAATGCCTGGATAACATTGGTGCCAAATGTATGTATATTTGTTGGATGGATTAATGGATGGTTGGTGGGCGAGACATGGTTGAGGGCTGAAGGGGAGGGAGGACTCCAAGCTGACTCAGAACTTCCTGGCTGAGGGGATTAATTGGATGGATGGAGATGTCAATCACCATGATGGGTACCCAGGAAGGACAGTGGGTTATGAAGAACAAATGTTTTCAACAATAGTGCATGTGAGGTGACTGCTAAACCTTCTGGGGTATGGGTGGGCAGGGAGTTATCATGTAGACAGTTTGATGTAATAGTAGCTAATATTATTGAGTGCTAGCCAGATATGTGTTAGCTGATCTCACAAAATTTCTCTTCCAGATACTCCACTTGGTGGCGCACCCTCACTGGGGAGCCAGTCGGCACGTTCTCTGGAAATCTTTCCCGGAACTCCAAGAAAAGGTGAGCCATGAACCGTTAGTATCCATTAAAATGAATTAGGCTACATGTATCAGACTATCAAGGAAAAAGGACATTTATTTAGTGTTTGCATATAACAGGAAGTCTTGGGGTGGGTGGTTGCAGAATTCATGTAGTGGATTAACGACATCGTCAAAGCCCCACTTTTTCCTATGTTTCATTTGTCCTAAGACTTGTCACCTCGTGATTGCAAGATGGCAGCCAAACCATCTCATACAAGAGAATTCCAAGCAATGAAAAAAGGGAAACAAAAGGCTTTCTTCGTCAAGAGACTGTTATTTTATCCAGGAATAAAATCCTTCCAATAAGCTTGCTCCCCCTGAGTGGTCATACCTGTGTAACTCATTGGTCAGGACCGGGGCACATACCTATTCCCAGACCAGCCACTGGCTAGGGGAATGAGACTACTCATGACTGGTTCAGCCAAAGCATAATTCATCCCCTGGGGCTAGTGAAGGGACAACATTCACTGGAATCAAGGGATCAACACACACTACCTGAATAGAATCAGGATTGTTGGCAAGGACACAAACAATTCTGGACTATCTTTCAAGGACATCTTTAATGCATTGGAGCTAGGATCCACCCCCATGGATCCTCATCGCTGCCTTACAATAGATTTATCACCTGTTCTTAGACAAGTCATTGCCCCTGGGTCTGGGACTCAGTCTCCCCATTTGTGAAATGTACCTTCTCTGCCTGCCTCCTTCTCTAAGGAGTCTGGAAGCATCAAACAAAATAATGATTTGAGAAGCTCTAAAGCAGTGCTGTCCAATAGAAATATGATGTGAGCCACATACATGATTTGAAGTATTCTAGTAAAAAAAAGTAAAAAGAAATAAGTGAAATTAATTTTAATGAAATTTTTTGTTTAACCCAATATATCCAAAATATCATCATTTCACCAAGTGATCCATATGGAACATTATTAATTAGATATTTGCATTCTTTTTTTGTACTGAGTCTTCAAAGTTAGCTGTGTCTTACACTTCCAGCTCATCTCATTTCGAATTCTAAATTGTCACTGGAAATACTTGAGCCATATTTAGGTTTCACAAAAATCACAGTTGAAAAGCAGATTTTCATACATTGTCTGAACATGCTTGCAAGTTTTTCAATCACTGAATCAAGTATTGGTTTTTAAATTTAGATACACATTAATTAAAATGAATGAAAATGAAAATTTTAAATCCAGTTCCTCAGTGGCATTTGGCACATTTCAAGTAGTCAGTGGCCACACGGGGCTAGTGGCTGCTGTATTGGCCAGTGCAGGTCTAAAGTGTGCAGCTGGCAGGATTAACAGTCTGGAGTTAGGAGCTCGGTAGCCAGAGCACCCAAGTTTGGGTTTTTATTTCTATCACCTACCATCTAGCCAGGCAGACTTGGAGAAGTCAAGTCTGTTTTTGGAGCCTCAGTTTTCTCATCTGTATGTTAGCAAAGCATCTCTTTCCTCTCTCCTCTACTTCACAGGTGTCCTTGCTCTAATATAGTTAGAGTAGTAGTTCTCAATTGGGGGGATTTTCATTGTCACAGGGGACACTTGGAGCAAGGGACTGAGAAGAATTCAGGCTTGTTGGGACCGTGGTTTAAGGGCCTGGGAGAGCAACAGCCTGTGGGTCAAGGAAGGTGGGCAGAAGCCGTGAAGGTTCTGAAGACCTTAGACGAAAGCTTAGATTTTTGTCATGAGGGCAATGGGAGCATGAAGGGGTTATGAACAGGAGAGGAACAGGGTCCAATGTGGGTCTGCAAAGTTTTCCTTTGGGGTTGGTGTGGAGGATGGACTCAGGGGAAGGAGCCGGAACAGGGAGTTCAGGGGAGGTGAGAGAAGGTGAGGGACAGCTATGGCAGATGGCCATATGGATGGAGGGGAGGGGAAAGGAGGGGACAGAGAGATTCAGGAGAGACAAAGACAAGGTTTGTAGACCCACGGCTGGGGAGAAATGAGTGCCAAAAAACTCCCAGGATTCCCTCTGTGAGACTGCAAGGTTATCAGTTACAGGGAGATGGCTGTGTGTGTGGGGAGGACAATAGGGTTAGGTGGTGAGTGAGGCACTTCCTTTGGGTGCAAATTATAAGGGGGTGTCAAAAAAAGCAAATAAAATAATATATACAAATAAAAAAATATATACAATATATACATATATTGTGTATATTTATATATATACAAACATATATATAAAGCAGAATGGTGGCTGCCAGGGGCTTGGAGGAGGGGAGAAATGGTGAGTTAGTGCTTAACGGGTACAGAGTTTCTGTTAAGGATGATGAAAAAGTTCTGGAAATGGATGGTGGTGATTGTTGCACAACATTGTGAGTGCACTTAATGCCACTGAGTTGTACACTTAAAAATGGTTAAAATGGTAAATTTTATGTTATGTCTATTTTACCACAATTAAAAATGAAAGAGTACATGCATTCCTTTTGAGGGAGTCCTGGGATCAAATTCAGATCTTTTTTACCGTCCCTTGGGTGGATATTATGGGCCTCTGGTGACATGCAAATACTAAGGGATACATTTTTGTCTAAATCAGGGTTTCTCCACCTTCCCACTACTTAGATTTTAGAGCTGGATAATTCTTTGTTGTGGGCGCCGTCCCGTGTGCTCTGCAGGATGCTGAGCAGCAACCATGACCTCCACCCACTAGATGGCAGTAGCACCCCAAGTTGTGACAACCCGTAGTATCTCCAGACCTTGCCCAATGTCCCCTAGGGAGGCCTCAATCCCCCGTTGAAAGCCACTATTGTAGAATTTTCATAGACATCTACACCAAGCAGGCTTTCCCAAAGAGACTTGAAGCAAAGGATTTATAGGACGGATAAGTTTTCCTTCGGTGCAGACACGCGTTTACCTTTTTTTCAAATAGGACCCAGAAAACTTGGGAGCGCTACTTTCTCCAGTTTCACCGGGCGTGCAAATCACTCAGCGATCTTGTTAGAAATGGAGTTTCTGATTCAGTAGGTGGGAAGTGGGGCTCAAGGTTTCGCATTTCCAACCAGCTCCCTGGTGGGTCCACATGAGATTTAAGTGTTCCTTCACCAGGAGAGGCCGAGAGTGCTGAGGCTGAGGTTGGTGCGTCCCGCATTGCAGTTTTCGGTCAGCCTGAATGGTGATGCCGACGCTGCTGGCACACGGACCACCGTTTGAGTAGCAAGGATAGAGCACTGTGCATGAGAACAGTTCTCACATTAATGCCTCTGTTTCCCATGAAAACCAAGATCTTTAGAGGGAGGTACCAAGGTTCTCCATCTAGAAAACTGTTCCAAGGATATTGCAGAACAAGTAGGTACTAGACCAAGGTTTGTTTTAACTCATGAATTCATGAAACGTTGCTGACGAGTCTCCCACGGATCCTCCATTCCTCTCCATTAGATCCCCAGGAAACCTACAGGGACTATGTCCGCCGGAAATTCCGACTGATGGAAGACCGCAATGCGCGTCTAGGGGAATGCGTCAACCTCAGCCACCGGTACACCCGGCTCCTCTTGGTGAAAGAACATGCAAATCCCGTGTGGGCCCAGCAGAAGCTCTTGGACACAGGCCGGGGACATGCGAGAACCGTAGGACACCCGGCCAGCCTCATCCATATAGAGACACTCTTCGAGCCAGATGAGGAGCGCCCGGAGCCGCCGCGCACCGTGGTCTTGCAGGGGGCAGCAGGAATGGGCAAATCCATGCTGGCCCACAAGGTGATGCTGGACTGGGCCGACGGGAGGCTCTTCCAAGACAGGTTTGATTATCTCTTCTACATCAACTGCAGGGAGATGAACCAGAGCGCCCCCCAGCGGAGCGCACAAGACCTCATCTCCAGCTGCTGGCCCGAGCCCAGCGCGCCCCTCCCCGAGCTCATCCGAGCTCCCGAGCGCCTCCTTTTTATCATCGACGGCTTTGATGAGCTCAAGCCCTCTTTCCATGACCCTCCGGGCCCCTGGTGCCTCTGCTGGGAGGAGAAGCGGCCCACGGAGCTTCTCCTGAGTAGCCTGATTCGGAAGAAGCTGCTGCCTGAGGTGTCTTTGCTTATCACCACCAGGCCCACGGCTTTGGAGAAGCTCCACCGATTGCTGGAGCATCCCAGGCACGTAGAGATCCTGGGCTTCTCTGAGGCAGAAAGGAAGGAGTACTTTTACAAGTATTTCCACAACGCGGAGCAGGCCGGCCAAGTCTTTAATTTCGTGAGGGACAACGAGCCCCTCTTCACTCTGTGCTTTGTCCCCTTGGTGTGCTGGGTCGTTTGCACCTGCCTCAAGCAGCAGTTGGAGGATGGGGGGCTTTTAAGGCAGACGTCCAGGACCACGACAGCAGTGTACATGCTCTACCTCCTGAGTCTGATGCAAACCAAGCCAGGGACCCCAACCCTCCAGACCCCGCCCAACCAGAGAGGGCTCTGCTCTTTGGCAGCCGATGGGCTCTGGAATCAGAAAATCCTATTTGAGGAACAAGACCTCCGGAAGCACGGCCTCGATGGGACGGATGTGTCTTCCTTCCTCAACATGAACATCTTCCAGAAGGACATCAACTGTGAAAAGTTCTATAGCTTCATCCACTCGAGTTTCCAGGAATTTTTTGCAGCCATGTACTATATCCTGGATGATGGGGAGCATGGATCCAGCCCAGAACACAACATGACGAGGCTGTTGGCTGAGTCCAGGTTCTCAGAAAGGAGCTTCTTGGCACTCACCGTCCGTTTCCTGTTTGGACTCCTGAATGAGGAGACGAGATGCTACCTGGAGAAGAGCCTTCGCTGGAAGGTGTCGCCTCGCATCAAGGCGGAACTGTTGGAGTGGATCCAGAGCAAAGCCCAGAGCGAGAGCTCTACCCTGCAACAGGGCTCCTTGGAGCTCTTCAGCTGTCTGTACGAGATCCAGGAGGAGGAATTTATCCAACAGGCCCTGAGCCACTTCCAAGTGGTCGTGGTCAGTAACATTGCCACCAAGATGGAGCACATGGTCTCCTCCTTTTGTGTGAAGAACTGCAGAAATGCCCTGGTGCTGCACTTGTATGGGACTGCCTACAGTGCTGATGAAGACGACGGGGTCAGATGGACTTCAGGGCCCCAGACGCCACTGGCACAGTCGTAAGTAGTCGCAGGGCTCCCTCTCCAAGTTCATGCTCTTAGCCAAGTTCATGTTCTCAACTGGGCGTGGTTTTGCTCCCACTCCAGGAGATACTTGGAAACATTTGGTTGTCACAACTAGGGGAGACAGGAGGGGTACTACTGGCATCCAGCGGGTAGAGGCTAGGGATGCTGCAAAAACATCCTACAATGCACAGGACAGCACCCCTCAACAAAGAATGATCTGGCCCCATGGGCCGGCCCCTGGCTTAGCGGTTAAGTGCACGCGCTCCGCTGCTGGCGGCCCAGGGTTCAGATCCCCGGCGTGCACCGATGCACCGCTTGTCCGGCCATGCTGAGGCCGCGTGCCACATACAGCAACTAGAAGAATGTGCAGCTATGACATACAGTTATCTACTGGGGCTTTGGGAGAAAAAAATAAAATAAGTAAAATTAAAAAAAAAAAGAATGATCTGGCCCCCAAGTGTCAAAAGTGTACAAGTTAGTGTCCTGCTCTTAAACAATACTCTTTAGGACTAAATTGGGGTCCATGTCAAGGAGAATGTATTCAATCAATAAATATTATCAAGGGCACTTTTCTGTAGACTGGACACAGTGTGAATAAGCCAGCCAATGCCCCTGTCAGAGCAAATATCCTAATGAGAAGGGAGATAGATAAAGAATAAGTAAATAAATAGGCAAACAAGGAAACAAACAAAATTGATGATTAAGATAGTTTCAGATGGAGACAACTATTATGAGGAAAACAAAGCAGGGTAATGTACTAGACAGTGACTTGGATGAGGGTGGGCAACATGAAAGGGAATGGTCAAAGAAGGAAGCTCTGAGGAAGCTGTAGCTCAAAGGGATGGTTAGAACTTGGGCTTATATCTTATCTTAAGAAAAGAACAATATATTTTTAGAGAAGTGACAGAACAAAAGAAAAGAACTTTGGGTTTCTTGGGTGGCAAATTGTGGGATGGAAAATATATGGAGGAAACTCATAGGGTGAGGTTTGAGTGTGCAGGTCCGTCACAGAACTGTAGAGGAGGAAAAACTCTCCTGTACCCTCTCTGGGTCTCTGGTTGGACCTAAGAATTAAACTGACATAAGACAGATTAACAAGAGAGAAGCATATAAATTTTATTGAATTTTTACGTGTACTTGGGAGTCTTCATAAGAGAATGAAGACCCAAAGAAATGACCAGAGCAGAAAGCTTTTATACCTTTTAGACAAAGAAACAACGAATTTGTGAAGAATTGATGAGACAGAGGGGTTTGGGCTTGAGGTAGTAAATGGTGAAATAGTAACAAGGTTTGTTTATACAGGCTCCTCGGCCCTAAATCCCTGTCTCTGGTAATAAGGATGTCTCCCTCCCTCCTGGGTACACATGAGAAATTTATCTCCTACTTTTAGGGATGAAGTGTGGGGGAGGTGTCGGAATGACCTTTCTGTCTCTGCTGATTTCTCAAACTCTTTTGGCTCAAGATATTCAGTATGCCAAGGCACCATATCTTAGGGTAGCATGTCTTGAGCCCCTCCACACCAACTTTCTATCTTCTTCATGGCCATAAAACTTCCCCAGGAGAGGGGATTAATGGCAGTCCTCATTTTTCAGAAGTTTCTGCTCTTGGTCAGGTAAGGGCAGCTCTGGGCCTTCTGTCTGCATCTCATTTGCCTTCAGCTCAAAATAATCCTTATGCCAAAGCGGCGTATTCTGGGGTGGTGTATTCTGGTCCCCGGTAGCAGTTTCATTGGGAGATGGTCCCAGAAAGCAGAGAGGACAAGGAAAGGAAGCCAACAAAGGGAACACCATTAAGCCACTCACTAATGGGCGCCTGGAGGCCAATGTCACCTCCCACTTCTCAGAAGTGTCCCCACCGCTGCTCAGGGGCAGGGAGCTGGGGTCTTGTTGCACTAATTCCACAGGACTCATTGAATACTGCTGAGGGTGGGGTCCTGATTCTCAGGGCCTCCCCATCAGCTCAGTAAACGACTGCTACTGACCTCAGTGATGAGATGGAGCCAGCCCTGTGAAAATTTAGGAAGGAGAGGCGTCCTAGGGAGAGGGGAAAGCAAGTGCAAACACCCTGGCGATACGCGTAAAAGGTTTAATGTGTCAACATCTCGCTCTGATTGGGGCTTATTTCCAGTTATCAGACTCTGCCTGGCTCTTCACGACTCTTCATCTCGCTGGAATCATAATTCTGGTCACCAGGTTCCTCACTGATCTGGAGGTCATTAATGTGTACTGTGTGTGCTTATGTAGGGCCGTGTGCCCAAGACTTGAAATTATTGTACTGTAGGATACAAGAAGTGGTGGTGGTTAATAAATAGCCCAGGATTTGGAATCCAACACACGTGGATTGGAATCCCAACTCTACCCCTCACTAGCTGTGTGACCTTTCTCCTTGTTGAGTCTGTTTTTCTTTCTTTTTTTTTTTTTTGTGAGGAAGACCAGCCCTGTGCTAACATCTGCCAATCCTCCTCTTTTTTTTGCTGAGGAAGACTGGCCCTGGGCTAACATCCGTGCCCATCTTCTTCCACTTTATATGGGACGCTGCCACAGCATGGCTTGCCGAGCGGTGCGTCGGTGCATGCCCGGGATCCGAACTGGCGAACCCCAGGCCACCGCAGCGGAGCGCGCGCACTTAACCACTTGGGCCACCAGGCCAGCCCCAAGTCTGTTTTTCTCCGTGGAAAATGGGAATTTTAATTCCTACCTTTTTTTTTTTTTTTTTGAGGAAGATTAGCCCTGAGCTAACATCTGTTGCCGATCCTCCTCTTTTTTGCTGAGGCAGATTGGCCCTGAGCTAACATCCATGCCCATCTTCCTCTACTTTATATGGGACACCACCACAGCATGGCTTAATAAGCCGTGTGTGTATGTCCTTGCCCGGGATCTGAACCTGCGAACCCCGGGCCACGGAAGCAGAGCGTGCGAATTTAACCACTATGCCACTAGTCCGGCCCCCAATTCCTACCTTTTAAGCCTGGTTGTAAAGGCTTCACACTGGGTTACGTACAGGGTCAGAACTCAACAAAATTTGGAAGTCACTCTTTTCATCATCAGCACCATAGGTGACAACGTAGACACTCTGAGTACATGATTTTGTTAAATCCACCAGAACATATGGCTCCATTGTAGTTAAGGTCTCTAGGATCTACATATATACATACATATATATATATATATACACACACACATACACATATATATGTATATATACACTTGTATACGTATGTGTAACACATTTATGTATAAAAACATATATACATAAATTATATATAAAATTGTATATAATAAATATAAGTTATAAGACAGACTATACAACTAGAAGTAAATTAAGAGATTTTATTGGCTGCATATTGTACCTATGCTATGTGAATCAGGCCAATTCTTAATCCCAGCTTGATTCAGAGAAAGGGATTGTCATAAAGATTTTAGAAGGTCCAAAATTACAATATCTTCTGAAAGTCCTCTTGTACCAAATCCACCGCCCCTTCCACATCCAGGCAGGAAATGCCCTACTCTTTGCCCTTTGACCTGTGAGATCACATCTTGTCTTATTGATATCCCTGTAGGTCTGGACCACGCATCTTGGCGCCCCGTGCCAAACCTCAAAAATCGAAACGTCAGATTGTATATCCAGGCAGAGAAAGCAGGCATCCTTCACCTCTCCAGCATAGCCTTGTTTACAGAGGTGGAGTGACTGGCTCTGAGGTCTGGAGTGGTGTGTAGGAAGAGCTCACTTCTCCTGTGTTTCTCTCTTTTGCTCTCACACCTCTGCCATACTCATAACACTTCTGACACCAGATGTGGGGGAGGTTTCCCCATGCCACGCAATTCTCTGCAACACCATCTGGGTGTCCTACATAATTCAGGTTAAGGGCTCAGTCCCACGAGATTGTTCTCACTCATGTCAGATGCCAATCACAAGTAATAGGTCCCCAGGTTACTCACAACTTCTGTCTAGGTTGGCTGCAAATCGGAGGTTCCCATGGCTTCTTCCCCCTTGGATTTGATTACTTGCTAGAATGGCTCAGAATGCAGGAAAACAGTTTACTTACTGTTTACCAGTTTATTATAAAAGGATATGATAAAGGATACAGGATAAAGGAACATCCAGAGGGAAGAGGTGCATAGGGCTAGGTATGTGGGAAGGGGCTCAGAGCTTCCATGCCCTCTGTGGGTACACCATGCTCCCAGCACCTCCACGTGTTCAGAAACCCAGAATTTCTCTGAACCCCATACTTTGGGGATTTTTATGGAGGCTTCATCACATAGGCATGATTGATCGATCATTAACTCAATTTCCAGCCCCTCTGGAGGATGGGGAGTGGGGCTGAAAGCGTCAAGCTTCTGATCATGGCTTGGTCTTCTGGTGACCAGCCCCGATCCAGGAGCCCACCCAGAGCCACCTCCTTAGAACAAGGGACACTCCTATCACCCAGGAAATTACAAGGGTCTCAGGAGCCCTGTGCCAGGAACCAGGGGCAGAGACCAATATATATATTTTCTATTATCTCACTAGTAGGAATTATAAATTCAAATGCTTGCCAAGGCCAGTGAAATGGGCATAATAATGGCTCCCCTGCAAAGATGCCCATGTCCTAATGCTGGAATCTGTGAGTATGTGACCTTACATGGCAAAAGGGACTCTGCAGACGTGATTAAGGTAAGGATCTTGAGATCGGGAGATGATCTTGGATTACTGAGCCCAAAGTAATCATAAGGGATGGAGGGAGGCAGGAGAAGATATGATATTATGTGGCGAGGTCAGATGGATGAGATTCGTGAAAGTGGGCCATGAGCCAAGGGATGGGGCTGGCCCCGTGGCTTAGCGGTTAAGTGCTCGAGATCCACTGCTGGCGGCCCAGGTTTGGATCCCGGGCGTGCACTGACGCACCGCTTCTCCAGCCATGCTGAGGCCGCGTCCCACATACAGCAACTAGAAGGACGTGCTGCTATGACATACAACTATCTACTGGGGCTTTGGGGGAAAAATAAATAAATAAATAAATTGTTAAAAAAAAAAAAAAAAAAAAGAGCCAAGGGATGCAGGTGGCCTCTAGAAGCTGGAAAATGCACGGGAGTGGATCCTCTCCTGGAGGCTCCTGAGGGAACATGATCCAGGTGACATCTTCATTTTAACCCAGCCAGACTCCTTTCAGACCTCTGACCTCCAAAACTGTAAGATAACCAACTCATGTTGTTTTAAGCTGCTGTGTTTGCAGTAATTTGTTAAAACAGCCATACAGAACCAATACAGCCAGACTAGTCATGAAAATGAGGGAGGCAGGTCAGGTGGGCTGGTGACCAGGAGCCCGCAGGTCACGCTGAAAAGGGTGTCACATGCCCACTTATGGTGGCCAGCTGTTGCCTTGTGCTCATGAGGTGCCTGTGTAGCGAAATGGCTGTTGAAGAAATTCTAGGAATCTACATTTTCATGTGAAATCTGATTTGTAAATTATTTGACGCTCATCAGAGGAAGTCAGCTCCCAGGCCACAAATTTGTAACTTCTGGCTCTTGTTCTTCAGTAGAGATATTCTACTTTCATTAGCTGTGAAGAAAGGGAGTGAAGAAAATCATTGGGTGCATCCGTGGTTCTCAAATATGAGCAGAATCACCTGGAAAGCTGTTTATTTTTATTTTTATTTTTTTTGTGCTGAGGAAGACTGGCCCTGGGCTAACATCCATGACCATCTTCCTCCACTTTATATGGGATGCCGCCACAGCATGGCTTGACAAACAGCGCATTGGTGCGTGTCCAGGATCTGAACTGGCGAACCCCGGGGCCACTGCAGTGGAGCACACGCACTTAACCGCCTGCGCCACCGGGATGGCCCTGGAAAGCTGTTTAAAACACAGGTTTCTGGGCCGGCCCCGTGGCTCAGCGGTTAAGTGCGCGTGCTCCGCTGCTGGCAGCCTGGGTTCGGATCCCGGGCGCACACGGACGCACCGCTTCTCCGGCCATGCTGAGGCCGCGTCCCACATACAGCAACTAGAAGGATGTGCAGCTATGACATACAACAATCTGCTGGGGCTTTGGGGGGAAAAATAAATAAATAAATAAAATCTTTAAAAAAAAAACAAAAAGACACAGGTTTCTGATCAAGTAGGGCTGCATTGGAGACTGAGGACTTTTATTTCTAGCAAGTTCCCAGGTGATGCTGGGCTCGGGACCACACTCTGAGAACCATGGGTGTGGGTGAAAGGCTACCTCTGAGCATTCAGCTTTCAAGGGCTTCTCCCAATCACTCAGAGTGCGTCTGTGAGATGAAATCCATTTTCCACCCCTAGTCCAAGGGTTTAAGTCTGTTCTCTACTACTTAGTAGCTATGTGAGCTTGGGCAAGTAACACAGGGTCATTCAGAAGATAAATTAAGATAGAGATGACAAAATGGGGCCAGCTTGGTGATGCAGTGGTTAAGTTCACGCCTTCCACTTCGGTGGCCTGGGGTTTCGCCGGTTCAGATCCTGGGCACGGATCTGCTCACCGCTTGTCAGCCCATGCTGGGGTGGTGCTCCACACAAAGGAGCTACAACTCGGCAACTATGATGCACAATTATGTACTAGGGCTTTGGGGAGAAAAAAAAAAAAGAAAAAGAGGAAGATTGGCAACAGATGTTAGCTCAGGGCCAATCATCCCCCCGCCCCCCAAAAGAAGATAAAGATGACAAAATGGGGCCGGCTGTCAGCGTAGTGGCGTAGCGGTTAAGTTTGCGCGTTCTGCTTCGGTGGCCTGGGATTCGCTGGTTCAGATCCTGGGCGCAGACCTACTCACCCCTCATCAAGCCATGCTGAGGTGGTGTCTCACATAGAAGAACTAGAAGAACCTACAACTAGGGTACACAACTATGTACTGGGGCTTTGGGGAGAAAAAAGAAAAAAAAAAGAGGAAGACTGGCACCATCTGTTGCCAGTCTTCCTCAAAAGAAAACAAAAAGATGACAAAATACTTCATAAATGATGAACTGTCAAACATAATCATTGTAAAGTGGCCAGTAGAACTAGACGTTGGCTCGTCTTCCCTTCATGCAGACCCGAGAGGAACGTTCTTCCAGATGCCTACAGTGAACAGCTTGCTGCTGCTCTGAGCACCAATCCAAATCTGATAGAGCTGGTTTTGTACCGCAATGCCCTCGGAAGCCGGGGGGTGAAGCTCCTGTGTCAGGGACTCAGACACCCCAACTGCAAACTTCAGAACCTGAGGTGAGTCAAGGTGGGTCTGTGGGCTCCTGATGGTCCTGCCACTGAGCCTTTCATGGGGCTCAGTTGGAAAGGACATTAGGACAGTGTGTTCGCGGGCTGGCCCGGTGGCACAGCAGTTAAGTGCGTGCGCTCCACTTTGGCGGCCCGGGGTTTGTGGGTTCGGATCCCAGGCGCGCACCGAGTCATCGCTTGTCAAGCCATGCTGTGGCAGCGTCCCATATAAAGTAGAGGAAGATGGGCACGGATGTTAGCTCAGGGCTGATCTTCCTCAGCAAATAAAAAAAAAAAGGATGGTGTGTTCATCTGCTAAGGGCTGCTGTGACAAATTACCACAGACTGGGTGACTTAAATGACAGACATTTGTTTTCTCTCAGTTGTGGAGGCTGGAAGTCCAAGATCAAGGAGTCAGCAGGGTTGGTTTCTTCTGAGACTTGTAGACGGCCGTCTTCTCCCTGTGTCCTCACATCGCCGTTACTCTGCATGTTGGTGTCCTAATCTCTTCTCATAAGGACACCAGTCGTATCAGACTAGGGCCCACTCTAGTGACCTCATTTTAATTTAATCACTTCTTTAAAAACCCTATCTCCAAATGCAGTCGCACCCTGGGGTTCAGGGAGGTTAGGACTTCAATGTATGAATTTTGTAGGGGACATGATTCAGCCCACAACAGATGGGGATCAATAGTTCAGGCATCATTATCTCTTACTTTTCTTATTTTTGTCTTCCCCTTTCCAGGCTTCCTAGCTCCAATCACACTTCTTGATTTCAAACTATATTACAAAGCTACAGTAATTAAAACAGCATGGTACTGGCATAAAAACAGACACAAAGACCAACGGAACAGAATAGAGAGCCCAGAAATAAACCCACACGTTTACGGCCAACTGATCCTAACAAGGGGTGCCAAGAATACACAATGGAGGTGTCCAGAAGAGACAGATCGATAGGGACAGCAAGCAGGATGATGGTTGCCAGGGGCCAAGAGGAAGGGGGAGATGGGGAGTTATCATTTAACAGGTATAGAGTTTCAGTTTGGGAAGATGAGAAAGTTCTGGAGATGAATGGTGGTGATGGTTGCACAACAATGTGAATATATTTAATACCACTGAACTGTACACTTAAAAATGGTTAAGATGATAAACTTTATGTTAGAGTAAGATTATGGGAGATAGTTTTTTCTGCTTTATGCTTTTATCAGTTAATATGCTTCTAACTGCTTGTAATAGAGACTGAACTCTAAAGGGGCTAAAACAGTAAGTCATTTTACGGGCTCACACAATTGGAAATAAGACATAAAGAAGGATTCAAGAAAGATTATTGGATGCTAGAGGCTGGGAGGAAGGGGGAATGTGGAGTTTTCTTTAATGGGGACAGAGTTTCAGTTTTGCAAGATGAAAACATTCTGGAGATTGATTGCACAACAATGTGAAATATCTACTTACCACTATTGAACTGTACACTTAAAAGTAGTTGGTAAATTTTATGTTATGTGTATTTTACCACAATTTAAATTAAAAATTAAATCTATCTATCATCTATCCATCTATCTATCTATCTATCTATCTATCTATCTATCTATCTACCTATCATCTATCATCATCTATCAAAAGTGCATGTTATGGGGCTGGCCCTGTGGCGTAGTGGTTAGTGTATGCGCTCCGCTGCTGGTGGCCCTGGTTCGGATCCCAGCGCGCACCAATGCATCACTTGTCAGGCCATGCTGTGGTGGTGTCCCATATAAAGTAGAGGAAGATGGGCACAGATGTTAGCCCAGGGCCAGTCTTCCTCAGCAAAAAGAGGAGGATTGGCGTGGATGTTAGCTCAGGGCTGATCTTCCTCACACACACAAAAAAACAGTGCGTGTCATTATTGATCATGATAATATTAAGGCATAGCTTAGAGGAACTGGAGTGACACTTGACTAAGAAAACCAAGCATGTCTGAGTCCTGATGCACAACATAGCTCTGTTCCTTCAAAGTGTCATGAAAGAAAGACACACACAGGGATCAAGGTATGGGAAAGCCAAGTACCATTTTGTGAGCGGGACGTGGGCCCAATCCCAAGGAAAGCATAATAATAATAATAATAATAATAACAATAATAATAATAATAACACCATACTACTCAGCCATAAAAAAGGATGAAATCTAGCCATTTGTGACAAGGTGGATGGACCTTGAGGGTATTATGCTAAGCAAAATAAGTAAGAGGGACAGTCAAATACCGTATGATCTCACTTATAAATAGAAGATAAAAACAACAGCAATCGCACAGAGACAGAGATTGGATTGGTGGCTACCAGAGGGGAAGTGGGGAGAGAGGAGGGCTAAAGGGGTGATTAGGCGCATGTGTGTGGTGATGGCTTGTAATTAGTCTTTGGGTGGTGAACATGATGTAATCTACACAGAAATCAAAATATGATGATGTGCACCAGAAATTTATATAATGTTATAAATCACCGTTACCACAATTTTAAAAAAAAATGTAACTAAAAATAAATAAATAATACTACTACTATTGGGGCCGGCCTGGTGGCGCAGTGGTTAAGTTTGCACACTCTGCTTTGGTGGCCCAGGGTTCGCAGGTTTGGGTCCCGGGCATGGATCTACGCACCACTCATCAAGCCATGCTGTAGTGGCGTTCCATGTACAGAATAGAGGAAGATGGGCACAGGTGTTATCTCGGGGCCAATCTTCCTCAGCAAAAATAAAATAAAATAATAATAATACCATAATTTGCTGAGCACTTGCTATGTGCAAGGAACCATGCTCAGTACTGAGGTTAAGCATGTCATCAAACACTTTCACCTACTCACTAGAGTCAGCACCATCAGCCCCATCTTCTTGAGCTTAGAGAGAGGGGAAGTGACTTGGACAAGGTTCTGTAACTGCTACTCCATGGCATAGTCGAGTTTCGATTACAGATTTCTTTGAGTCTAAAGCCCACATGTGTATCATTTTCTGCTGGAAATGATACCATCAAAAGTTACTTCAGGGGCCGGCCCAGTGGCTGAGGAGTTAAGTGCGCGCTCTGCTACTGGCGGCCCGGGTTCGGATCCCGGGCCTGCACCAACTCACCGCTTGCCTGGCCATGCTGAGGCCGCGTCCCACATACAGCAAGTAGAAGGATGTGCAACTATGACATACAACTATCTACTGGGGCTTCGGGGAGAAAAAGGGGAAAAAAAAAAAAAGTTACTTCAGCAAGGCAGGTCAGAGTAACCGGCCAAGACTAGAGACCCATGGGCCTTCTTTCCTCAGCAATCCCCAAACCTCACATTCTGCCCCATCCATCTGGTGCTATGGAAGGAAGTCACAGAAAAGAAAAGAAAAGTATCTTTCCACTCCAGGTGCCTGGAGGGAAGAAGAGGAATAAAGAACTTCCACATGTTGGTGGTGAGCTTTTAAGCCGTGGTGGCCCTGCCAACCAGCAAATGTGACCCAGTGACCACCTTGACACCTGCTCAGGACGTGGTACCTTCTTCTTCTCGTAGTGATGGAGAAAGAATGAATGTGAGGGGTCTTGAATTCCTCTCTCAAAGGCAACCTCTGTGGGCCGGCCCCGTGGCTTAGCGGTTAAGTGCGCGCGCTCCACTGCTGGCGGCCGGGGTTCGGATCCCGGTTGCGCACCGACGCACTGCTTCTCCAGCCATGCTGAGGCCGCGTCCCACATACAGCAACTAGAAGGACGTGAAGCTATGACATACAACTATCTACTGCGGCTTTGGGGGGAAAATAAATAAATAAATAAAATTATTAAAAAAAAACAAAACAAAAAACAAAGGCAACCTCTGTGAAGGCATTTCCTTGATTGCAAAAGCACCAAAACGTTTTACATTATTCTTGTTGCTTTTATTATTTTTATTATTGAGATGTAATTCACATACCAGAAAACTCAATGATTTTTCTTTTTAGTATATTCACAAGATTGTGCAAACATCACCAGTATCTAATTCCAGAACATTTTCATCACACCAAACAGGAACACTGTACTGGACAGCAGTCATTCCTCCAATCCTTCTCCTCCCAGCCCCTGGCAACCACTAACCTCCTTTCTTTTATTTTTAAAAAAGGGAAAAATAGGTATAACGAAAAGAGAGAGGGAGGGAAAGGATAAGGGAAATGACCTGGCTTTCTCCTTCTTTCCATCCTAGGCTGAAGAGGTGCCGAGTTTCCAGCTCTGCCTGTCAGGACCTCACAGCAGCTCTGATAGCCAATAAGAATTTAATAAGGATGGACCTGAGCGGCAATGGCCTGGGGCTGCCAGGCATCAAACTGCTTTGTGAGGGGCTCCGGCATCCCAGATGCAGGCTGCAGATGATTCAGTGAGTCTCTGTCCCCCAGAACAAGTTCTTAATCTGCGTGATCTCCCCAGGACAAGCTCATTGTCTCCAAGGGCTCGAGACAGAGAAGGCTGCCCTTAGACCCATGACCTTAGATACCTGCCCTGGACTCTTCGCACTTTAGAGAGCCTCTTTCTGCCTCCTATGTCCCCATCCATTTCCATATGGTGAGGAGTCCCTGGGGCCACCTGCCCACCCAGAACCTACACCCCACTCATTGACCACATCCTGGGAAGTCAGACCCCAGTGCTCCCCGCACAAAGATCCTTCCATTCTGCAGCACCCTTTTCCTGCAAAGCCACTGTTTTTAGGAAAATCACCCAGTTTCCCACCTGTGTGTCTCCTTGACTACTCACACAGAACACTTCACTTCTGACACTTTTGGTCACCAAATGTTGGGGGAGGTTCCCCACACCAAGCAATTCTGTGACACCAGCTGGGTATCCTGCAATTTATCTCAATTTTGCCACTATCTACCCTAGAGATAGTATCAGATCCCACAGGTTGAGGGCTCCCAGAAGACTGCTCCCTGCCCACTTCAGATGCTAGTCACAAGTCTAGGTTGTCACCTGTGCTTCTGAATGACAACGACCCCCACCTCAGGTTCGATTAATTTGCTAGATCAGCTCACAGAACTCAGAGAAACACTTACTTATGTTTACCAGTTTATTAAAGGTTATGATAAACGGTACAGATAAACAGCTAGATAAAGAGATGCATAGGTTGAGGTCTGGGAGGGTCCCGAGCACAGTAACTTCTGTCCCTGTAGAGTTGGGGTACATCACCCTCCTGGTGTGGATATGTTTGCCAACCCAGAAGCTCTCTGAACTCCCTACTATTGGGATTTTGTGGAGGCTTCCTCATGTAGGCATGATCAATTATTAACTTCATTTCCAGCCTGTCTCCCCTCTCTGGAGAATGGGGGATGGGGCTAAAAATTCCAAACTTCTAATCATGTCTTAGTCTTTCTGGTGACCAGCCCCCATCCAGGAGCCCACCCAGAGTCACCTCAATAAAAGAAAAGATGCTCCTAATGTTCTTATCACTTAGGAAATTACAAGAGCTTTAGGAGCTCTGTGTCAGGAACCAGGGGCATAGACCAATACATATATCTTCTATTATCTCACACCACGTCTCATCCTATTCCTCAGAGTGAACTCCTACGTAACCTTTGAGAACCAGCTCAAATTCTCCCAGAGAGCCTTCCCTAACTCTACACCATTTGCCAAAGCTAAGTAAGGTGGCCCCTCCACCATGATGGTTTTAATAAACAGTAGCTCGTGTTGATTGAGCTCTCACTATGTGCCAAGCCAGGTTCTATGCCCTCTCCCTTTAGTAGATTTTGTAATCCTCACAACAACCCTATGAGGTAGGCACTATTATTATCATTATTTTAGAGTCAATGAACCTGAGACACGGTGGCTCATGAAACCTAAAACTGAGACCTGATGAAAACTTGCTTGAGGTCACAGGGTTAGCGGAGATGGATGCAAACGCAGGTTGCTGCGTTCTAGAGACCCGACTCTGAACTAGTGTGCTCTACGACCTCGAAGGCACCAACCTACATTGGATAGGAATTGCTTACCCATTTGTCTTATTAGACAGGATGCTGTTTGCTGGAAATGTCAAAGTCTTGTTCATCTCCGTAGCTTTAGTGACATGTGTAGGTTCGTGTTGGGTGATAAACGGGCCAGGGGATGAGCCATCAGGATTCAGAAAAACAAGGTGGCGCCCTCTTCAGCGTCTCTTCCCTCCCGAGGTTGAGGAAGTGTCAGCTGGAGGCTGGGGCTTGCCAGGAGATCACCTCCGTGCTCAGCACCAATCGACATCTGGTGGAGTTGGACCTGACGGGAAATGCGCTGGAGGACTTGGGTGTGAGGCTGTTGTGTCAAGGCTTGAGGCACCCAGTCTGTAGGCTGCGGATCTTGTGGTGAGTTCTACTTTCTGTCTTTGTGAATATGACTACCCTACATACCTCATACAAGTGGAATCACAAAGTATTTGTCTTTTTGTGACTGGCTCATTTCACTTAGTTTGATGTTTTCAAGGGTCATCCATGTTGTAGCATGTGTTAGAATTTCCTTCCTTGTTAAGGCTGAATAATGTTCTACTGCATGAATATATTACATTTTGTTTATCCATTCCTTTGTCCATTCACAGACACTTGGCTTGCTTCCACCTTTTGGCTACTTTGAATAATGCTATGAACATTGGTGTACAAATATTTCTTTCAGCCCCTACTTTCAATGCTTTTAGGTATATAAGCAGAAATAGAATGGATGGATCGTATGGTTATTTTTAATTTTTTGCTGAACCGCCACATTGTTTTCCACGGCGGCTGCACCATTTTACATTTCCACCAACAGTGCGTAAAGTTTCCATTTTCTCCACATCCTCACCCACACTTGATATTTTCTGTTTTTTTGGTTTTGTTTTGTTTTACCATAGCCATCCTAATGTGTGTAAGATTGTATTTCATGGTGGTTTTTATTTTCATTTCCCTAGTAATTAGTGATGTTGAACATCTTTCCTTGTGATTTGTGCCCATTGTGTATCTTTTTTGGAGAAATGTCTGCTCCAGCCTTTGACCATTTTTTTTCAATGAGTTGTTCATTTGAAAATACATTACTTTCAAGATTGGAGGGAGGATGAAATTAGCATTGTACGGAAAACACTCCATAATACGTGTTGAATTGGATTTCCCGCAGGTTGAAGATTTGCCGCCTCACTGCTGCTGCTTGTAAAGACCTGGCCTCCACCCTCAGTGTGAACCAGAGCCTGATGGAGCTGGACCTCAGCCTGAATGACCTGGGGGACCCTGGGGTACTACTGCTGTGTGAGGGCCTCAAGCATCCCCAGTGCAAACTTCAGACCCTCCGGTGAGTCCCACTCTGCTCACCATCATAAGAATCCAAATTCACAATCATTGCCATCCTGCCTGGGCTCACTGCGGCCGTGCTCCCTCCCCTCTTCTCCTAAACTCTAACTATGCCAACCTCCTTTCAAAGATTTTTCCACCCCAGGGCCTTTGCACAAGCAGTTTGTTCTTCCTGGAATGCTCTTCTTCTCTGCTGTCCCTTTTCTTTTTTTACCGTAATAGCATCTGTTTTATCTGTTAGGACCATTAGGATCTGTTAGGACTCAGAACAAATGTTTCTTCCCCACGGATGCCTTTCCTAACCCCTAGAGAAGGTCTAGGTTCCTAATTTTAGGATCTTATTTGACTTTGTACTTCTCCTCAGCGTCACTTATCAAAATTTGTAATTTGTGTGTATGTGTGTGGCATTTCAAAAGTGCAGGAGCTGTGTCAACGATATATTCCTGTGGTGAGTAGAAGATCTACTTGGTTCAGAGGTGCTTAGAAGTACATGTACCTTTAAATGAGTAAGCAGACAAATAAGCAAATGAACCAAAAGAAAAATGCAGCAAGGCTATCAATTTTCAGAAGATTCTTTTTCCTTGTAGTCCCAAAGAAGACTGTTTTTTTTTTTTACAGGAACACCATCAATTATCTGATGTCATTCACTCTGGAATATTTTTTTTTTCTTTTGAGATGATGAGCCATAGTGTGGCTTCTACTGCTTTTTTTATCTTTAGAAAATTAAGATAAATCTGTGTCCCATTTCTTCACATCTTCTCCCCACTGCACCCTTTAAATGTTTTCTTTTTGGAGTGTAGATTCACATAACTAGAACATTCCTAATCTTCAGCTGGTACCACAATGTCACTATGGACCCACACATGCCTGTTTCATTTTTTCTCCTCCATTGCCCTCCCCAGATCTCACCTGTAGGCACTTGTGTCTTTATTTTACATAAATGATACATCTTATAAACCTCTCTTTGTTTTTCAGTTACCTTTATACGTTCAAAATCTGTTCATGTTGGAATAAACAAATCTAATTCATTCCTTTAAGCTGACCTACATTCCATCATCTGCATGTACCAAATGTTATTGATCCATCTCCCTGTTCAGATATTGGGTTGTTCCCCACTCTTTGTTGTCATGTACAGTGTTGTGATGTATATTCTTGAACACATCTCTTTTTTTTTTTTTTTTTTTTTTAAGATTTTATTTATTTATTTTTTCCCCCAAAGCCCCAGCAGATAGTCGCATGTCACAGCTGCACATCCCTCCAGTTGCTGTATGTGGGACTCAGCCTCAGGATGGACGGAGAAGTGGTGCCTCGGTGCGCGCCCGGGATCCGAACCCGGGCCGCCAGCATCGGAGCGCGCGCACTTAACCACCAAGCCACGGGGCCGGCCCGAACACATCTCTTTCTGAACCCTTTTAAGATCCCCCCAGGGTAGAATTTCAGGATCAGACTGAATTTGCATCCTGGATATCCCAAAATAATTCCGTAGTACTCTCTGGAAAGACGCAGCCGTTTACCCTTCCACTAGCAATTTAGGAAAGCTCCTATTTCCCCGTATCTTCATGGTTATTCAACTTTTTTTTTTTTTTTTTTTTGTGAGGAAGATCAGCCCTGAGCTAACATCCGTGCTAATCCTCCTCTTTTTGCTGAGGAAGACCGGCTCTGAGCTAACATCTATTGCCAATCCTCCTCCTTTTTTTACACCCCAAAGCCCCAGTAGATAGTTGTATGTCATAGCTGCACATCCCTCTAGTTGCTGTATGTGGGTCGCGGCCTCAGCATGGCCAGAGAAGCAGTGCGTCGGGGCGCGCCCGGTATCCGAACCCGGGCCGCCAGTAGCGGAGCGCGCGCACTTAACCGCTAAGCCACCGGGCCGGCCCACAACTTTCTGTTTTTAGAACTCTGGTGGGTGCAAGATGTTCTTAAATTGTATTTTTCTCATAATTGTTGAAGTTGAGCATCTCTTCATATGCTTGTTAGCTTTTTTGGTTTCCCCTTTCTGTGAATTGCCTGTTCCTGTAATTTACAGTCACGTGCCGCATAACGAGGTTTCGGTCAACGATGGACTGCGTATATGACAGCGGTCCCATAAGATTAGTACCATAGAGCCTAGGTGTGTAGTAGGCTCTACCATCTAGGTTTATGTAAGTACATTCTATGAGGTTCACACAATGATGCATTTCTCAGAAGGCATCCCTGTCGTTAAGCGACCGATAACTGTATTTATTTCTTTTTTTTTTTTTTAATTTTTTGTTTATTGCAGTAACATTGGTTTATAACATTGTAAAAATTTCAGGTGTACATCATTGTACTGTATTTATTTCTTTAGGATGTATTCTATATGTGTCTTGTTGATTTACAGATGTTCACTAAATATTTAGATATTAATCCAGCGTACTTTGGAAATGTCTTCCCAGCAGCTCATCAATTTGTCAAGTTGTCCATGGATTCTTTCATTAAACAGAAATCATTATGTTTTGAAGTCAAATCCATATGTATTTCTATGATTTATATTTTTGTGACATGTCTAAGAAATCCTTTGCCAATGTGATGTCGAAGATATACTCAATTTCTTCTTTATGTTTATATGTGTGGTTAGGTTTTCTCTGATTTTTGCAGCACCATTTAATAAAGAACCCACCGTTTTCTTGCTGATTTGTAATGACAACTTGATTGTAAACCACTTTCTCATATTGTGTTTGACTCTCTCTCTTCTATTTGTCTCTGTTCCAATTTTCTACTGTTGTAATTGCTATAGTTTGTAATATGCCCAACTATTAGGAAGATTCTGTCTTTTGTGATTTTTTTTTTTTTTTGCAAATGTTCATAGTGATTTGTAGACATTTATTCTTCCATGCAAATGTTAGAATGCACTGGTCCAGTTACCCCAATGTGGCTCTCATTGGCTGATGCTGAGTCCTTTCCCCTTGCCCAGCGGCAGCAGGTCAGCCAGATATTCAGGGTTACATAGAACCTATGTGTCACCTGAGGACGCTGATACATTTAAAGGAAAGGGGAGTTCAGGTCTTCACAGCATGGGTAGCTATGTCTAAGGACATTCCTATATGCATTCCTAGATGCAGGAATCTCTGAAAATTAGAAAAAAAATAGTATACATACAATAGCCCTTTTGACTTTCTTAAGCCCCCAAATGCTCTTCCAATGGCAACGGTAGCCATGCTAACTGCATGGATGGTGGTTAAGCACGACACATGTCAAGGATGTACACCTAGCTCTGTGACCTGAGCCGTGCATGCCACCTCTCAGGGCCTAAGTCCTCACACATGTCATAACAATGGATAATGTTAACATTTTTCCCCCAGCGGCTGTTCTGAGGAGCAAATGAAGTGATGCTTACCAATCACTTGATGTTATGGGTTGAATTGTTGAATCTCCCAAAATTCATATGTTGAGGTCCTAACCTCCAGTGCCTCAGAATGTGACCTTATTTGGAAATAAAGTCTGAATTAGTCTGTATTAGTCCAGTAGGGCTGCCATAACAAAATGCCACAGACCGGGTGGCTTAAACAACTGAAACTTATATTCTTGCAGTTCTGGAGGCTGGAAGTCCAACACTAAGGTGTTGGTGGGGTCAGTTTCTCCTGAAGCCTCTCTCCTTGGGCCGTAGATGGCCATCTTCTCGCTGCGTCTTCACATGGTCTTTCCTCTGCATGCACATGTCTTGTGTCTCTCTGCGTCCAGATTTCTTCTTCATGTAAGGATACCAGTCAAACTGGATTAGGGAGCACCATAATGGCCTCATTTTAACTTAATCACCTCTTTCAAGGCCCTGGCACCAAATACAGTCATATTCTGAAGTACTGAAAGTTGGAGCTTCAACATGTGAATTTGGAGAGAGCACAATTCAGCCCATAACAGGGGTCGTCATCGATGTAATTAGTACAGATGAAGTCATCCTAGAGCAGGGTGGGCCCCTAATCCAATATGGCCGGTATCCTTATGAAAAGGGTAAATTTGGACATACACACACACACGAATGCCATGTGACGATGAAGGCAGAGATCAAGATGATGCTTCTACAAACCAGGGAATGCCAAAGACTGCCAGCAAACCAGCAGAAGCCAGAGGAGAGGCGGGAACAGATTCTCCGTCACAGCCTGAGAAGGAACCAACCCTGTGACACCTTGATCTCGGGCATCCAGCCTCCAGAACTGAGACAACACATTTCTCACAGCCCCCCCAATGTGTAGTACTTGTCACAACAGCTCCAGGAAACTGAAACACTTGGCTTGTGCCAAATGCCCAATAGGTAGTAAATTTTTTTTTTTTTTGAGGAAGATTGGGCCTGCACTAACATCTGTTGCCAATCTTCCCCTTTTTCTTTTTCTTCCCCAAAGCCCCAGTACATAGTTGCGTATCATTGTTGTAGAGTTGTAGCTCTTCTATGTGCGACACTGCCTCAGCATGGCTTGATGAGCAGTGAGTAGGTCTGTGCCCAGGATCCGAACTGGTGAACCCCAGGCCACTGAAGCAGAACGTGTGAACTTAACTGCTACACCTCCTGGTGGCCCGAGTAAATATTTTTTATTCTTTCTTTATCCTATTCTTCCTGTGTTTCCTCCTTTTTTTCCCCTTTCTTGGTAATTTCTCTCTTCCTTCCATCTTCCTACCTGCCTGCTCCTTTCTTCTTCTCTTTTTCTCTCTCAAGGGTAAAGATGGCGTCTGACTGCCACTCGCTCTGCGCCCAGCACCTGCCTGGCACATCAGCCTTCCCTGGAGCCATCTGCAGAGGGTGTGAGTCAGCTCTGCTCTGTGCATCCTGTCTTTCCAGGTTGGGCATTTGCCGGCTCAGCTCCACAGCCTGTGAGGGTCTCTCTGCTGTTCTCCAGGTCAACCACCATCTCCGGGAGCTGGATCTGAGTTTCAATGACCTGGGAGACTGGGGCATGTTGCTGCTGTGCGAGGGGCTGCGACACCCCACCTGCAGGCTCCAGAAACTGTGGTGAGCAGGGGAGTCAGGACTGGCGGTGATGGTGGTCATTGGGGTGGGAGCATCATCTTATCCTTGTTTTTGTTCTTTTGAAGGGTTATCTCTCCATCACTTTGGAGGATACCAGAAGCCTAGATGTGGAAAGAAAAACTGTGCAAACGAGTCTTAGAATAATTCATATTCTATGGGAATACAAACATAATATGCTTCATTTTTTCCTGCAATCGTTGCCTCTAAACATTTTCTGTGAAACTCCCCCTTTCCCTTGACATTTACTTGGAGAGATTCATAGCTTCTCGGTAACCTTTATGTAATAAAAATTCAATCTAGTCCAGTGTAAATACCAGTCAAACGTGAATTATTACTTCCTCTGTCTCCTTTCTCCCAATACCAGGCCCCCAACCTGAAAGACTTAGAATTCTGAGATGAGGCGTATCTCAAATATCATCTTCCGTTTCTGAGTCTCTTGTTTATCTGGGAATTAAGATGGGGGCTTAGGGACAACATCTCTCCCTTAATTGGTGCTGCTGGGCTCCCTCTGGGATGTCAATACCCCCTCATCGGGCAGGCATCCAAATGCTTCCTCTCTCATGGGGATTGTATGTGAGTTCTTATGGGGACTCCATGGGAGGTGCCTCCACTGCCCAGTCTCCTGATGTAGAATAATTAATCTGGGTCAACCTCCTCGCACAACCCTGTCCCCAGCTCTCACCATAATCTTCTACTCCTGTCCCTTCTGTACCTGTGATGTGGGTAGTTGTACGTCACCAAGCTGGCTTTTTTTCTTCCTTCTCAAGTCCTGAACTCTTGTCTTGTACCTTGTTTTGGAAGCTGGCATCTATTGCCTTGTAGCCTCAGCCACACTAAGATTAAAATATTTCCATTTAACATCCCAGCTACGATAGTACTTATTTCAAAAGATTGCTGTGAGGAATAAATGATAAAGCAAGCATAAAGCCCTTAGCAAGGTGCTCAGCACACAGTTGGCACTCAATAAATGCTACCTATTACTTATTTTTATTGTAACAGCAGAGAATACAGGAAGGAAACACAGTTGGAGACAGAATAGAAATCAGAGAGAATCAGATGGCATACTGTTGGGACAGGTGGCAGCCCAATGCCTATTGGCTTCTTAAAAAAAAAGGATTTATTGACTTGTGTAACTGAAAAGGTCAGGTTTCAGGCATGGCTTGATTTAGGCATTCGGATTCATTTTTTTTTGCCCCCAGGGGGTACACCGTCCATGGACGCACTGCAACACCAGGTTGATTCATGGAGTGGATGGAGCAAACTCCTATTCTATCTCCCTGCTCCAAAAATCCATTTAATATATTGTCCTCGGATAGAGGATGTATCAGATATTAAGATAAAAACATATCAGGGGCTGGCCTGGTGGCATAGTGCTTAAGTTTGCGTGCTCCAGGGTTCGTGGGTTCGGATCCCAGGCATCAACCTACACACCACTGGTTAAGCCATGCTGTGGCAATGTCCCATATACAAAATAGAGGAAGATTGGCACAGATGTTAGCTCAGGGCCAATCTTCCTCACCAAAAAAAACAAAAAAACAAAGACAAAAAAACGTATTAGGTATTAAGATAATAACAGATACTACACTTGATCTTAGCCAAAAGGCTGAGAAGTGATAGGCATTTGGATTCTTGATCTCCATTATCTTCTATACTTATTGGCTTCATCATCAGTTAAGGTTAGCCTTGACCCTGCTTGGTGGCAAAATGCCTGTGGTTCTTTCCAGGTTCAAGTTCTGAAAGAAAAACTCCAGGAAAAGTGTGGTTCTGATTCACTGGCTTTGGGTGGATCCTGTGCCCAGTTGGAACCATTTATGGTGGCTGGGGATGTGGAAACCAACTGACTTAGGCCTTGAGGACAATGTTAACCGCAGATGGACTGAGACTGGGGTTTCAATGAGATATATGAGTAGAATTGCCAGAAGGGGAAATAGATGCTTGGCTACAAAATCAACAGGTATCCATTATAGAGGGAGCTGTGAGCTGAGGAGCATCTTTAAATGCCTCTCTTAAATGCTTGCCATCCACGTTGGCCTTAACCTGGACCGATTTGGTTCTACTCTAATTTGACTTAAATTGGTCCCCTAAAAACATCACCCTGATTCCTTATGAAGATGAGACTTTCCAAAAGTAGCTCGTGATGTGGCTTTAACCAGTCTTTATCTCCAACAGGCTGGACAGCTGTGGCCTCACAGCCAAAGCTTGTGAGGATCTTTCTTCCACCCTGGGGGTCAACCAGACCCTGACGGAGCTTTATCTGACCAACAACGCCCTGGGGAACACCGGTGTCAGGCTGCTATGCAGGAGGCTGAGCCATCCCAGCTGCAAACTCCGAGTCCTCTGGTGAGAGATGGTCCCTGATTCTGGAGGAGGCGGGGTATGGGGCTCAGAGTTGGGAGTGGAGGTCGGTAATTGAGACCTGCCTCCTCCAGTTTGGTTGGACAAATCTATAAAATTTGGAAATATTTCCTTCATCCATACTCATGTATTCAATTTGCGTGGAATACACAGGGGGCCTAACTTTACCTCTTGGGAGATATCTACACCATCTACTGGCTGTGTCACCTTGGATAATGTACAGAGTATCTATTTCCTAATCTGTCAAGTGGGGCCGTTGTCGCCTAGTGAGAATCTGAAATTACTCGGCCTGGGCTCAAATTCTAATTCCATCCCTTATCAACCCTGTGATACTTTTTTTTTGGGGCAAATTTTTTGATTTTGCAAGTTATTCAACTTCTTAGTGCCTCAGTATGCCCGTCTGTGAAATGATGAAAATAGTTACTTCTTCATAAGACTATTACAAATTAAATGAGTTACTGCAGGCTAGGGACTTAAAATTATGTGTAATTTAGAGGAAGCCTATTTCCCAATAGGGTTTGGTTTCAAGTGAAGTACTAGATAGTGGAATTATTTTAACAGGGCAAGATGCATGATAGATTTGATATATCAGTTGAATGCCACAATAGTGGCCTGGAATAATATTTCCTACTGTGTCCTCAGGTTGTTTGGAATGGACCTGAATAAAATGACCCACAGAAGATTGGCGGCACTTCGCATAACAAAACCCTACTTGGACATTGGCTGCTGAATGGTACTATCTGCTGGTTCTTTTCTTGAAGTCAGGACAGGAAGATCACCTCAGGACCTGCTAATCAGCACCATGATCAGGATCTTTATTTCCTCAAGAGACAAACTCAGATGCAGAATAGATCCTTTCTGCTTGGGGGTCTATGACATCAACGTGTAACAGAGCATGCACCTTTAGTTTGGGGAATGTTGGTGCCAGGGATAGAACTTAGGGCAGGGCCCCAATGATTCTAGAACAGGGGTTCTCAACTGAGGGTGAGTTTGTCCCCCCAGGGGACACTTGGCAATGTCAGGAGACATGGGAGTGGTGCTGCTGGCATCTGGTACAGACCAGGGATCTTGCTAAATGTCCTACAATGCACAGGACAGCCCCCACCCCCACCCCCAACAAAGTATTTAACTAAAAATGTCAATCATGCCGAAGTTGAGAAACCCTTTTCTCAAAGATTAATGGTGCAATAGTTTGGAAGGCTGGCGTACCTTAGAATGCTTGTTATGCCAATAATCCTTGCAATCTTGTTTTGCACCATGAATCTGTCCCCTGGCTAGAGCCAATCAGACCATGGTTGGACACCTGCCACGGTTAGCTAACTGTAGGCTGGCTCATAATCTACATACACCATGCTGTGGATGAACACATGAAACCAACCACAATTTCACTCTTGGGGATTTGAACTAGGAGATTGATGGTTGGGAAACTTCACAAGAATGCCGGAAGCATGTCATGCTGAAGACATCAAGATGTCTGGAAAGAGCAGAATTTACTAGGAAGCAGAGGAAACTTGAGATGAGAAAGGATAGTGACCTTGTAACCCATGAAAGGATGGAAAAGAAAATAACTCACATTCTGAAGACATTCCTGTGGACATGAATAAATGCTCCATGAAGTCACATTAACATATTGTTCCTTGAAATCAAGACCTATTCTGAATCCTCTTAGCTTACCTGCCCTCCAGTCCCTTTATCAGCTGCTACTGAATGAACCTGCCCATCTCACAAGCCCTGTTGATCACGACCCAGACCCTTTGAAGCTGACTAACCGAGAAACTTGACCCAGTTATCTAATCCCTAGGCTGCCTCAAAAAGATAGGGGCCAATAAAATCTGAGCACCTTCTTGGAGTATAAATGTTGGTATATGTGTGGGGGGGGTGGAAACAGGGTGGCGCTGACAGACCTTAGAGCCAGGTGTTACCTGTTGAAGAGGTAGGATGTTCCCGGGTTGATGCTGTAGGATGCAATGAGCGAGACAGAACTCCCTGGATGTAGCTTAGTTCTGTCAGTGACAAGTGAAGGCCACGTAGCTGCAGTGGTTTGGGGACGCCCACTGGGCACAGCCCTCCAGGACCAATGGGAGATCATGAGTGATGTTTAGACTTCCCAATTGAAATTGGGATTAAATCTCCCAACCACTCCCAAGAAAATGAGTCAATGTGGATTTATTAAATGTGGTCACACCCTCCCCTTAAATTGGCAGGGGTGGAGGAAAGTTAACACTCAATACTTATGTAAAATGGCACAATCTTTGAGTGGGCCCTTATGTCCACAAGCTGCATTCCGAAATATATTCTTAAATGACATTCCTTCTGGTACCGAGCAGATTTCATAATAGGACTTTTCCATTCTTTACCCGTAGTTTAAATGATTTGGCACTGCCAGCCCCGTTGATTGCAAGTTCATAGTTCAGCCTCTTGAACTGTACAGACTGGGCAAATGAAATTGAGGCTAATTCTCCGTTACGTGACTCCCCTCCCCTTTCAGCATCTCTGTGCTCTTCCAAATGTAGATCTTCCATGGCTTTGTTGCTAATCTCAATATTGAGATTATGTATGGCACTTGTAAAGGTACTCAGAAAGCTCCAATCCTAACTTTGTGGAGGATATTAATCTCCAGAGGGTAAACTCATGTGCCATTTAACAGGACATGGCTGGGGGGAAGCCCTAAAACGCTGGGTTCAAGTTAGGAATATGGCCGTGTCGCCATAGCAGGGTGGGGAAGTCCAAGCACTTTTCTGACCCCAAATCAGTCCCATGTAGATATTGTCTAGCAACCCTCATTAAGAGCCCCAATATTCTGAAGTGGAGATTTGTCCTGCTCAAGGGTGAGAAGCAGTGACTAGGGTTCATTTATGATGCCCAGGACCTTACCCCTTTCTTCCTTTCCCACACCTGATTTTGCATGGACCATTGAACTCAAGCACAAGAACCCTATTTCCATAAACTGGGCTATTTTAGACAAATTACTGCTAGTCACAAATCCACATACAGGCATTACATGGGTATGCAGTTTATGTTTTATTGTACTTTAATACATCTCACCATTATTAAATAGATTTAAGTACATGCTGGTCTTATGACTGATTTCTGAAAAGAACTGGATGGATATTTTTGTGAGGAAGATCAGCCCTGAGCTAACATCCACACCAATCCTGTTTTTGTTGAGGACCGGCCCTGAGCTAACATCTATTGCCAATCTGCCTCCTTTTTCTCCCCAAAGCCCCAGCAGAGTTTTATGTTGTAGTTGCACATCCTTCTAGTTGCTGTATGTGGGACGCCGCCAAGGCGGGACAAGCAGTGCGTCAGTGGGGTGCCTGGGATCTGAACCTGGCGGCCAGTAGCAGAGCCACGGGGCTGGTCTCCAGGATGGATAACTTCAAGAATGTGCTATCTTAGAGTTTATTAAACCATTAGAAAATCTAGGGTTGGTAAAATTCTTTGTCTATACAATCACATTTTAATAGCATGAGGAAATAGGGACAGGAAGACGTTATGTAAAACTGGGTTCTAACTGGAGGGAAAACCTGTTCAGGACTGATCTGAGGTCCTTGGTTGCTGGCAATCTCCCCTGGAATGAACAAAATCTCGATTAGTCAGGAAAAATGGTTACCATGATAGAGTAAGAAATTGGCTCATGTCAATTCAGATGGTGGGGGCCGGAGGCTGGAAATCCAGTTGGATGCCGCAGCAAGTCAGATCTGGAGATTTTAACAAGATTGGAAACAATCCAAGGCAGGATGTTAAGTGCATCTATCAAAAATCTTTACTCCAACAAGCTCCTAGGGTGCTTTCCTCAAACGGAAACACACAAAATGGAAGCACTTTCCAGTCATGAGTACGGCAAGCGCCCCCATTTTGAGTATCCCAGTCTTGAGCTGATGGAACTTGTTCCTGGAATTCGCTGAAGGGTCTTAATTTTAGTGACCTTAAAGTTCCCATTCAAAAGAATCAGATTCAAGAAAATGCTGTGGACTTAAATACCAAGTAGAAATCAAGACACATCTTAATAGAAACCTGCCTAGTTAAACCCTATGGTCACAGTTATAGCTGGTATTGCCCTTCCATTACCAATTTCGGATTCCCTTCCCCTCAGCAAGCACTGCCGCTCAGCTTGTTGTTACTGCTGGGGGACTCGAGCCATTCCTGAAGTCCATGAGCCATCAGAAACCCTACCTGAACTCTCCCATCTTCCGACTTTCCCAGATAGACCTCCATACTGACTAAAGCATTTCTTGTTTCCAATACCAATTTCCCTGTGGCTATCAGAAACCCAGCAATACCTCCCATAAAGTTTCCACAGAAGATGTCCTGACTAGAACAGGATATGGGCTCCTCGATGGTGGCCGCCGGTGACACTCAAATATTGCAGCACTTTCCATCCAGATCTTTGCAGAGTGCTTCCACATTTGAGTACCACAGGCTGAGCAGTTCCACCCAAGATGTTTGCCTAGAGGCAGCCTGGACTGAAAACAGCCAGAGCGAAGTCCTGTCCTAGATATCCAATGGCTTGTCAACGACCCTTCCAATATCTACCAAATAGAAGCTACTTTCTCAACCGGTAACACTCAAAAAATGGCGGCACTTCCCTACGTAGAACAGAAAGTGCCCCCACAGTTTGAGTATCACAGGTAGAGTAATTCCGCAAGACTCCTACCGCCTGTTTAAGGACTTACCAGACAAGGAATTATTGCAAAGGATTAAAAAATAAACCTATCTTATTCCTAAAATATGGACAGCAGAAAGTTAGACCATGGAAGTCAAGCTCACCTTCATCACCTCCTTGACTAGCATTAAATTAAAAGACTTTCAGCAAAGGAGATGTCACTGCATATATCCACATCACCATAAGAATTACAGCTTCGATTTGGTGACAGAGCCCATCACGTGACTCCATTGTGGGCCTGTTATCCAGTTTTAAGTCACAAAACAAAGAAAAATGTTACTCAAAAGGACCTGCCCTGTGTTACTCCATCAAGGATGTAGAAGACCAAGGATTCTCACCTCAAGATATCCGTGCATGATGAACCCATCGTCACGCAAATGAGCTTCTGGATCCAAGACCCCAAGCTACAGAGCAGAGAACAGTTTGCATATAGGGACAGAGTTTGAGAACATGTGTGAAAGGGAGGTCAGGATGAAGTGAGTAGCCATGGAAGAAAGCCATTGCGTGGAATCTCAGAAGCCAGCACAGGTAAACCTTCAAAGGATGGGAGAAAGAAAAAAAGGGAATAATGTGTAGCCAATACTTACAGAGTGCAAAGACAGGATTGCGTTGCTTCTCTTTCCTGGCAATGATGGAGCGGGCGCTGCTGGGCTCTTATATAAGCTGAAGACCCATTCACTCGGACTCTGAGGGCAAGACCACTCCCCTCCACGCAGTCTCCGCCCAGACCCACCCTGCTCTCTTTGATTGTCTTAGTCAGACACACCCTCACGTATTTTCTAAACTGTTGACCCTTTGATTGGTTTTATCACCAGAACAAAGTAATTGTGAGCAACTGGGAAAATGCAGAGAAGTACCCAGAAGAAAGTAATCCCATCTCCTGGGGGTTCCGTTATTCATTCAACAATTATGGACATACAATATTTGTTATATCTATTGAGCAAATAAGACATACCAAGCACGTTGCTAGTTCCTGGGGTCAGAGTGGTGAATAAGACCATGGATTTTTTTTCGTCTAGAACAGTGGTGGGTTTTTTCCCTCCCCAGGGAATATTTGACAATGTCTAGAGACCTTTTCGTCTGTCACAACTCGGGTAGAGGAGTGGAGTCTGGCAGTGTTTAGTGAACAGAGGCCAGGGCTGCTGTAAACATCCTACAGTGCAGGACAGCCACTTGTGATAAAGAATTGTCCTGGTCCAAAATGTGGATACTGCCAGAGTTGAGGAACCCTGGCCTAGCAGGAGGGTGATAGGCGGAAAATAAAAACAGAAAACCAAAACGAACAGCGCACACACATATAATTGCTGTTCGTATTATTTCGTCTCAATCTCTCTACATATTCATATAAACATTTATGTTGGAAACAACAGTCTATTAAAAAGTATTTCAAATGTGTTTTAACCACCATAAATATTAGCGTACAATTTCTCAATATGTTTTTGATATCTTTTGAAAATGTGTGCAGTTTTACTTAATTTGTGCATATTTTTGTGGTCTGCAGCCTTGCTGTAATTCTCCCTTTGACGAATCTTGGAGAAGGAGTAACTGGAGTTCATGGGACTTACTAAAAATGGTTCGATAAATTTTAGAAACTCTACAAATAAAATGATGGAAAAATCGGTAAATAAAATGAGTTTTCATGGTCGAATATCAATGCAGAGTATGCTTTTACCATAATTTCATTAACCTCCCTACCGTAAGACATTTTCCATTTTTATAAATTTAGAATAATTTATTTTGGGGCCAGCCCGGTGGCGCAGGCAATTAAGTGCGTGCACTCCGCTGCGGCGGCCCGGGGTTCGCCGGTTCTGATCCCGGGTGCGCATCGACGCACCGCTTGTCAAGCCATGCTGTGGCGGCGTCCCATATAAAGTGGAGGAAGATGGGCACGGATGTTAGCCCAGGGCCAGTCTTCCTCAGCAAAAGGAGGAGGATTGGCAGATGTTAGCTCAGGGCCGATATTCCTCACACACACACACAAAAAGAATAATTTATTCATAGTGCTGCAATGAACATTTTTGAGAGCAACTTTGATAAGAGTGGAAACATTTATTTCCACGTCTTCTGCAGATCTGTATAACCCTCCAAATATTATCTGTGTTTGCCACATGAAAGAACTGAGATGAAGTGATTGGCCCAAGGAAACATGGCTGGGAGAAATAAGTGGATTGAACCCAGGTCTAGAAAGCCAGGCTCTGAATTCTTGCTTTGGTTCTTGTTAAGGTTGCTGGAGGGCAGTACTTATGACCCAGCACCTGCTCAGCGATCCAGATTCAGATCTGACCTGTCCACTCCTCTGCCTCCACACCTGGACCGTCTGATAGTTCCTGAACTCAGCAAGCTTGTTCCCATCACTTAGTTTTTCTCTCGGCCGGTGGCAGCTTTTTTCTTCCTGCCCTTCATCCCCATGTAGCACTTTCATTGCTGGTCCCAACGTCTCTTGCCTCTCACGTGTCAACCTATAAAAACAGAAGCCAGGTTAAGAGGCAAAGCGTTTACTTGGGATTAAAGAATTGCAATTCAGGGAGCACAGATCCAGGTAGAAACCCAAATAGTATCCTGATTACAGGAGAGAGGCTCAGGGTTTTTATGGGAAAAAGGGAGGAAGATGAAGTAAGTTGCATTAAAGAAGAGTTCATTGGTGCCAGATGAGGTAAGTCTAGGTTTGTACTTCACAGATTGGCCTGAGATTTGGTCATCAGGCAAAAGGCTAGACTTGTACTTCATTGATGGCTTAGCGATCCGGTCATCAGCAAAGTCCGGTTCCATCAGTTATTACAGACAGGATAGGGGGTCGGCCCGGTGGCGCAAGCGGTTAAGTGCGGGCGCTCCGCTGCGGTGGCCCGGGGTTCGCCAGTTCGGACCCCGGGCGTGCACCGACATACCACTTGTCAAGCCATGCTGTGGCCGCGTCCCGTATAACGTGGAGGAAGATGGGCATGGATGTTAGCCCAGGGCCAGTCTTCCTCAGCAAAAAAAGAGGAGGATTGACAGATGTTAGCACAAGGCTGATCTCCTCACAAAAAAAAAAAAAAAGAAAGACAGGATAGTCTTGTCCTGACTGACTTCTTGGAATCTTGATGGTTTTGTCCAGTCTGGAAGATAAAGAACACAGGAGGTGCAGGCATGTCCTCTGAAATGGCTGATCCAGCCCTGTTTTAATATGGCTCCACTCATATCATCTTTCAGACACACTAAAAGTCATCTTCTCTACCTGGCCTCCCCTGAACCTCCACATTAGGTCCTCAATAGCATCCTGCATCCTTTTTTGATTGTACGCTTCATATGCTTAGCAGTTCTGTTTATTTGTCTAATAACTTGCTTATCAGTTGTCAATTATTTGTCACAGTTTTTTAATTTTTCTGTTATTTGTCTCTCGAGCTTAGCTCCTAGGGGACAATGGCTTGTCTGTCTTATTCATCTTGTCCCTCAACCCCAAAACCAGTTCTGGGCCTGGCACATAGAAAAGATGCAAAAAGCATTTTTTTGTGTGTGAAAAACTTAATTAATGCAATTGAATTTAAGCAACTTTAAACAAAGACTATATTGAAAGATGACTTTAAGTAAATTAAGTAAAAGACCCAATTTGACATTTTTTCCAGTAATTCCTAACATTTCTGGGGAGACGGTGTAAGATGACGATCACCTTAAACTTTCACTCTTGACTTGACCTTATATGCTTGGTCTAGTTTTTGCTATTTTGGTCATTTAACATGCCTATTTAAAGTCTTAAGTTAATATCTCTAATAATTCTTTTTCCAATACTTTGTTTTCTTTTTTCCAGCTTTATTGAGGTATAATTGATTTATTAACTGTTAATTAACATCAAGTCTCAAGTTAATGTCTTTACTCTTTAATGAGTTTTTTTTGTTTTTGGATTCATGATGGAAAAATCAGAAATCCCAAACATTTAAGAAATGAGATTTGTTACCCTGAGGTGGTTGGGGGAGGTTGGGATAGAAGGAGCTTTGCCTAATCAGGAATTCTTCCTGCAGAACTGAAAGGTCGTCATTTGCAAATCAGTCGATCTTGTTGTCATTATAATCACCCAGGCCTCTCCACCCTCCCCACCCAATCTTTAGCATTATCTGGCTGGTCCCCATACCAATAAGAATAGCTTCTTTTGTAAAGATCCCAACAGTTTTTCAAATCCTTTTATGTACAATATTCAGTCCTCTAATCCCATCATTCTATCCATCAACATTTATCTACAGCCTGGGGGGTGAGTGGGTGATAATCCTTTTTATGACATTAAGGGAATCCTACCATTTTATCTAAATTTACTGTTTTGGGATGAGGTTAAGGTGAAAAGTGGGGGAAGGATTCTTTCCAGACTAGAGGAAATGCTTCTCAAGGGCACATGGGTGTCAGGGATGCCTATTTTGTTTATCTGTGTGCCTGACACCTTCAAGACTTAATACATATCATTTATCATATTCTGAACTCCTAAATTGTGCCGTCCTCAGTCCCAAATCCTCAGTCTCAAGTGCTGGGGATCAAATGGTATACAAGAAACACACAGAGGAAATGCTGACTCATGTGGAGTTTACCTTCTAGTGGGGAAGAGAGTTGGCAAGAAGCATAATAAACCAATAAAGTATACAGTTAGGTTAGAACGTGACACACTATGGAAAAGAAATAGAGCAGGGTTTTGATAGGGTTGAAATGATGCACACACGATACATAGTGGGTCTACTTGTCTGGAGGTTTCCAGCTATTTAATAGCCTACCTCCCTGACTTCATGCAAAACTATGGATCATCTTGCCTCCTCGTGGAAACTTCCTCCGACCAGCTTTTCTAAAGGAGCAATTCCTGACGCTCTCCTCCACGCGGTGTCTTTAATACTTAACACGTCTCACCAGCTGACATTATATTACAAACTCACTTGCTCATTTCTTTATCGTCTGGCTCCACAACTGGAATGCAAGCTTGGTGACGGAAGGACATTTTTGTCTTTTGTTCAGAGCTGTATCCCAGTGCTTAGTCCATCATCAATGCTCAAAAATATTCACGGAATAAATGGGTGACGCTGTCGACTGGAAAAAAAAAAAGATCAAATCTGGGAGAACCCCTTAGAAACTGGGGAGGTCTTGTAAAGGTGCTGCCCCTGTTATGATAATTTTATATTTGAAAAACAAAAGCAAAACTCTGCTTTTAGTAACACCAACCGAGGAGCTTGCAGAAATCTTTGGGAGACATTTCATGTGTTGATCACAATCACAGAGCACTGATTGTGCATGTATGGTGCAACGGACTTCAGAGTGCAGAGGGAAACAGCCCTAGTTTGGAAAATTTTCTCAGACATCTTTGTGAGTCCTGTCCTGGTTTTCGCCTTGACGTCTTGCATTTCCTTCAGTGTCCTCTACATCATGTGGATAAGAAATCCAGTACAAAAGTATGAGTTTCTGTCTATATCTCACTCCCAGATGTATTGAAAGGCTGAAGAAAATAAATTCAGTATCTATTTTTTTTTTTTTGTGAGGAAGATCATCCCTGAGCTAATATCCATGCCGATCCTCCTCTTTTTGTTGAGGAAGACTGGCCCTGGGCTAACATCGGTGCCCATCTTCTTCTACTTTATATGGGACGCTGCCACAGCATGGACAGACAAGCGGTGCGTTGGTGCGCGCCCGGGACCCGAACCGGGCCGCCAGCAGTGGAGCACGCGTACTTCACTACACCACGGGGCCGTCCCTCAGCATCTATTCTTAATGTCAGGTCTATAAGATCTGCACCTCCCAATCCCCGTATCTCCATCAAAGACTAAAACAAGACCTTAAAGCTGAAAAAGAAACAAAAGACTGCAACTGGGGCTGGCCTGGTGGTATAGCGGTTAAGTTCACACGTTCCACATCGGCTGCCTGGGGTTTGCTGGTTCGGATCCTGGGCGCTGACCCACTCACGGCTCATCAAGCCATGCTGAGGCAGTGTCCCATATAGAAGAGCTACAACTCTACAACTATGAGGGCCGGCCCTGTGGTGTAATGGTTAAGTGCGTGCACTCTGCTGTTGGCGGCCCGGGTTTGGATCCTGGGTGCCCAGCGAGGCACCACTTGTCAGGCCATGCTGTGGCGGTGTCCCATATAAAGGAGAGGAAGATAGGCACAAATGTTAGCCCAGGGCCAGTCTTCCTCAGCCAAAAGAGGAAGGATTGGCATGGATGTTAGCTAAGGGCTGATCTTCCTCACATACACACAAAACAAACAAACAAACAAAATACAACTGTGATACACAACTATGTACTGGGGCTTTGGGGAGAAAAAAAGAAAAAAGAGGAAGATTGGCAATGGGTGTTAGCGCAGGGCCAATCTTTCTCAAAAACAAAAAACAAAAAACACTGTAACTTGTTAAGTGTATTAACTTTCCAAGCCTGTGGCATTCACCAAGTAGTTTACTTAGCAGGAAATTGGGGTTTTGGGTACTAGAATGGGGGGAGTGAATGGGGGGAGTTAATGATGGTCATGCTGATTAAAAACTTGCCCTCTGGATAAGATGAATGAGTTGAGTAAAACAAGTCTCTTTGGTCATTGATCAAAAAAGATCTTCAGTTTGGGCCAGCAAGGGTCTGGCTTCCAAGGTCACTCAAGGTCCCTAGTCTTCGCTCATTCATCTGGTGAACGCACGTAGGGATACACTGCCGGTGGAGGTGATGTCTCCCAGGCACCTCTGTTGCACAGACTTTTCTGTAAATCTCCAGGCCCCTTCTCTTCACTCACTGGGCCCCAGCCTCAATGACTTTGCACCTCCCCATCCTTCCAACTTTCTCTGAAACATCCCTTATTAGAACTTTCATGACCTCAAGATCCTAGCATGCCCCCCGCCACCCCATCGCCTTACACTGCTTCATTTTTCCTAACAACACTCACCATCATCTGACATATTATACATTTTTGTCTTTATTTGCTAACGTTAGACTTTACTTGAGTCCTAAAAACAGACATGGTGAAGAAATCCCCCCACACACACACCCTTTTGTGTTCCAGGAAAGGACTTACTGCTGTCGACTGAAATGAAGAGTCTGTGTGATATTAGTGAAGGAGTTTATTCAGTAATCAGCACGAAGCATTTGAACCCTGGGGAAACAGTTCAGCAGAGTCCTCTGATGGCGCTGCTCTGAGGTGTGTGAGTTTATGTGCAGCTTATATCTCTTTCACAGAACAGTGCAGGGAAGAGGAAAAAGAAAAAAACTTACAACTAGATTTCATATATGTCAAAAAAAGGGATAGAGTACATCTGGGCTTTTATCTAGGTTATACATTGAAGGTAACAGAAACAAGAATTTCTTGGTTCTACATCAAAGTTCAGAGATGCTGATGTTATCTCTGTGTTGGGGGAGGCAAGGACCAGGGTCATTAATTAGTCCCTCAATCTCTAAGAAATGCCGCTGGGAAATGTGAGAGGGAGGTGCTCCTTTATCTCTCCCTGTTGTGGATCTGTCCAGCTGGTGTCTTCAGTCATGAAGTGGGGGGTTGCAGAACATTTGACACAGGCTGAAGATGGCCTGCACGGCTTCTTCACAGTATAGCATGGATTTTATTGTACTGATGTAAAGCCTATGCAGTTTGCTTGTTAGATTTGCCTGTTAGACCAGGGAGAGGAGTCCCAAAAATCTGTCCACACTGCAAACAACCACTGTTCTCCATATGTCCCGGTGACTCCCTTATTTACCTGTGACAAGGCCCAACACTGACTTTTGCCCTTTTTGCTTAAAGCTGCAGACAAGGCCACACACAGACTCTCTGATCCCCCGTTCTTTGTCTCCTAAATGCTTATCGGAAATTGCAATCCTGGAACTAGAGACAGAAACACTTCCTGTTCAGCTGACTCGCTGAGACCTCCCTGATAACAGAGGATCCCAACTGTCAATCACCTGTCTGTCTACTCCGCCCTAGAATATTCTAAGGTGAAGTCTGTCTGCCAGATGCTCTGATCTTTGCTCAGGTCTGGGATGTTCTCCCTGTTGCAAAAGCGTGAAGAAAACCAATTTTCTTGCTTGCTTGCTTTTTATCTTTGACCATTTGCTTGTTGACTTTCTCCCCCACCAGCAACAAAAAAGAAAAAGTCACAAGAATAAGAGCTGTTCTGTTTCCTGTGGGTCCTCAGCACCTAGTAGAGAGTAGCTGCTCCAAATACTTGTGAATTTGTTGATTGCCTCACTGAATGAAGGAGTGAATATAGGGTGGAAGTCTCTAAGAAATGGACGTGGGTTTAGGTGGGTCTTACATCCTCTCCCTAGCAGAGACGTTGTAGATGAGGGGCGAAGGGTGGGCAGGGGCCAGATAGGGTAGGTCTTGCTAAATGTTTTTTTGTGTGTGTGTGAGGAAGATCAGCCCTGAGCTCACATCCATGCCAATCCTCCTCTTTTGTTTTGCTGAGGAAGACCGGCCCTCAGCTAACATCTATTGCCAAGCCTCCTCCTTTTTTTCCCTTCTTTTCCCCAAAGCTCCAGTAGATAGTTGTATGTCATAGCTGCACATCCTTCTAGTTGCTGTATGTGGGACGCGGCCTCAGCATGGCCGGACAAGCGGTGCGTAGGTGCGCGCCTGGGATCTGAACCCGGGCCGCCAGTAGTGGAGCGCGCGCACTTAACCGCTAAGCCACAGGGCCAGCCTCCCTAGCATAATTATTAACAGCATCCTCTGTTATGTTCAAAGTTGTCCTGGTTAGGACAACAAATTATATGGCCACCCTAGTTAGAGGGTTCCTGCTCATCTACCCCTTAGAATATTCCATGGAAGTCTATACCAGCCCTGTGAAATAGAAATACAATGAGAGGGCCAGCTCGATGGCGCAAGCAGTTAAGTGCTCTCGCTCCGCTGCGGCGGCCCGAGGTTCGCTGGTTGGGAACCCTGGGCGCCCACCCACACACCGCTTGTTTGGCAAGCCGTGCTGTGGCGGTGTCCCATATAAAGTGGAGGAAGATGGGCACAGATGTTAGCTCAGGGCCAGTCTGCCTCAGCAAAAAAGGAGGAGGATTGGCAGATGTTAGCATAGGGCTGACCTCCTCACAAAAAAAAAAAAAAAAAAGAAAGAAATACAATGAGAGCCAAAAATGCCACCTGTGCAATTTAAAATTTTCTACTATCCACTTTCATAGAAGTAAAAGGGAATAAGTGCAATTCATTTTAATAACCTGTTTTATTAAGTTCTACATATCCAAAATATTATTTCAACGATGAAATACAAAAATTTATTAATGAGATATTATATGTTCTTTTTTTTTGTACTAAGTTTTTAAAATCCCAGAGCATATTTTATACTAACAGCTCATCTCACTTTGGACCAGCCATATTTTAAGTGATCAATAGCCGCAGGTGGCTAATGGTTACTGTACTGAAAAGTGAATCTTTATCCCCACGCACATTTTCAGGTTGACTTTTAAAATTTTTCAGTACGTTGAAAGAGTGGCAAAGGGTAAATCTATAGTATATTGCAAACAGTGGCCTCTTAAATCAAACTGTCATCTCGCTCTTCTAGAGGTTATAGAATCTCTGTACCACAGCCATTTGATTCTTCCACTAACCATATAAAAATGCACAAACACAGACTGCTCTAACAGTGGGTTATCCTTACAAAATTATTTGTTCAGAATTGATCAAACAACCCACATCTATTCCACCTGAACTAATGATTTGAGAGGCTGTGTGGCTCACTGGTGAAGACCATGGGCTCAGGAGAGAGACTGCTGGCTTTAAAATCCCAGCTCTGACACCTACCACCTGTTGGATCTTGAGAGATGACTTGACATGACTGAGACTCCATTTCCTCTATAAAATAGGGACACTAACAGCATCTACATTGTAGGATTAAATGAATGAAAATATGCAAAACATCTTACAGCAATGTGTAGCACGTGGTAAGGACTCAAAAAATGCCTAGTGATGTTGATGATAATGATGAAGGAGATGATGATGAAGACGATGATGATGATGGAGTGATGATGATGAAGACGATGACATTGGTGATGATAATCATGAAGATGATGATGGTGTTGTGATGATGATGATGATGATGATGGTGTTGTTATGACGATGATGATGAAGATGATGTTGAAGATGATGATGATAATCACCATTGTTACTAATATTGGTGATGGACTGAGTATGATGGGTGAGAGAGAAGGAGGTGTCAGTGCTGAACTTCCAAGTGTCAAGCGTGTGTGAACAGGTATTTGGAGTCACCATTCATTCACACCGAGATAAGGAAAATGGAGGTGCATTAGCTTAGGTGGGAGTAAAATCATGAATTTAATTTTTTTTTTTTTAAAGATTTTATTTATTTATTTTCTTTCCCCCCAAAGCCCCAGTAGATAGTTGTGTGTCATAGCTGCACATCCTTCTAGTTGCTGTACGTGGGACTCGGCCTCAGCATGGCCGGAGAAGCGGCGCCTCGGTGCGCACCCGGGATCCGAACCCGGGCCACCAGCAGCAGAGCGCAAGCACTTAACCGCCAAGCCACGGGGCCGGCCCTCATGAATTTAATTTTGAGTTCCTGAGGGTACTATGAGATTTTGCAGTCATTTCACTAATAGAATCATTCGATAGACATTACCGAGCGCCTGCTAAGCTCCAGGATCTGTCTAGGCCCAGAGGAGACACCCATAAACCATTTAGTATGCTATGTTTTAACTATGCCACTCACATCGTATCTACAACTCCTATCTCAGTTTCCACATCTGATAAATCACTTGGAAAGCTGAAGAAAGGGGATTGCTCCCAGCTCTGAGGTCTCATACTGCTGTCTTCGTATCAGAGATCGAGAGATGATTGCTTGGACCTCCAGGAGTTTTAGAACTTCCATCTATATTTCTGTTTATCTAAACTAGCAGTTCAGGGTGCCAACCCGGTGGCGTAGTGATTAAGTTCACGTACTCCATTTCCATGGCCTGGGGTTTGCGTTCATATCCTGGGTGTGGACCTACGCACCGCTTATCGAGCCATGCTGTGGCAGCATCCCACACACAAAATAGAGGAAGATTGGCACAGGTGTTAGCTTAGGGCCAATCTTCCTCAGGAAAAAAAATAAATAAATAAATAAATTAAAAATAAATAAAAATTAAAATAAAATAGCAGTTCAATCTTACAAATAACTTATTGATGCACTGTAAAAAAAAAAAAATAATGGGGCTGGCCTGGTGGCACAAACAGCTAAGTGCGCGCATTCCGATGTAGCGGCCCGAGGTTCGCCAGTTCAGATCCCGGGTATGCACCTACGCACCGCTTGTCAGGCCACGCTGTGGCGGCGTCCCATATAAAGTAGAGGAAGATGGGCACGGACGTTAGCCCAGGGCCAGTCTTTCTCAGCAAAAAGAGGAGGATTGGCATCAGATGTTAGCTCGGGCTGATCTTCCTCACAAAAAAAAAAAGAAAAAAAAAGAAAATAATAAAATAAAATAGGGCCGGCCCTGTGGCTTGGTGGTTAAGTGCGCGCGCTGCGATGCTGGTGGCCCGGGTTCGGATCCCGGGTGCGCATCGAGGCACCACTTCTCCGTTCATCCTGAGGCCAAGTCCCGCATACAGCAACTAGAAGGATGTGCAGCTACGACATACAACTATCCACTGGGGCTTTGGGGGGAAAAAAATAAAAATAAATAAAATCTTTTAAAAAAAATAAATAAATAAAATAAAATAAAATAATGATAATGAACATGTGAGAAAGAAAAAATAAAGAAATTCCTGATGTCCAGAACTGATCTGAAGTTCACAGTTCACAACTAGATCTCAGCATTATTACCAGGTGGTCTGATGCTCTCGGCCAAGACCTCTGTTCTCCTATCAGACATAAACTCACAGAATACCAACCTCAGACAAGATTACTCTGAAATCATGACAAAAGGAAAACAAACAAGGCCACTTCATAATTTTCTTTAAGCACAAACAAAAATGAGGTCACTGTGGTGTTGATGAAATGCCCAGTCTTAGAGTTGTTCCTGCTTTTCGGCAGGATCCAAAGCACCCTGCTACCCACCTTTCTCAGACCCTCCCCCAAAGAACACAATCAAAGCCCAAATTCTTATAACAGGTTCTTTTTGTGTGTGTGTGAGAAAGATTGGCTCTGAGCTAACATCCTTGGCCAAACCTCATTTTTTTTTTGCGGAGGAAGATTAGCCCTGAGCTAACATCTGTGCCAATCTTCCTCTATTTTGTAAATGGGACGCCGCCACACATGGCTTGATGAGCAGTGTGTATGTCCACACCTGGGATTCAAACCTGTGAACCCCGGGCTGCCGAAGCAGAGTGCGCAAACCTAACTACTACACCACCAGACCGGCCCGCTAACAGGTTCTTTCTAACATCCTTTAACTGAGACTCTCTATGGTTTCCCATGGTGCAGGAGTAATAAACCCAAATTGTCCAACTACAGGTGTGACAGGTGTGTTCGTAGTGAACTGTGGCTGAAGGGCATTGAAGCGTGCATTGAGAACTTACTATGGGTGAGGTCCAATCCTAAGTGATTTATAAGTGATGGTCCATTTTCTCCCCGTCCTCATCGTCTGGAAGGAAAAAATGAGGCAGTAGACTGACACACTGAAGCCCATTGGGCCAGACGCCTGTTTTTGTACAGCCCGTGAGCTGAGAATTTTGCCTTTCTAATTGTTTGGGAAAAAAATTCAAAAAGAACATTTTGTGACACATGAACATTATATGAAATTTAAATTTCACTGTTCATCAGTGAAGTTTTATTGGAACACAGCCATGCTGATTAGTTTACACGTCGTCTGTGGCTGCCCCTTTTGCTAGAACTGCAGCATTGACTAGTTGTGATGGAGATCACGTGGCCCAGAAAACCTAAAATATTTGTCCCTGGCCCTTTATAGATATTGTCTGGTGTCTATATTAGGGTGACAGTGACTAGACTAAGATGACACAGTGATCCTTCTCTAGAACTCAAGTTTTTAGGCACTGTGCTAACTATAATTTATAATTTTATATTGAGACAATGTGGGTTGTGGAAGAGAAATTATTCTTTTTTTTATTATTATTTTATCGAGGTCACATTGGTTTATAACATTGTTTAAATTTCAGGTGTACATCATTATATTTTGGCTTCTGTGTAGACTGCATTGTGTTCACCACCCAAAGTCTAGTTTCCATCCATCACCATACATATGTGCCCCTTTACCCCTTTCACCCTCCCCCCACCCCTTCTCCTCTGGTAACCACCAATCTGTTCTCTGGATCTATGTGTTTGTTTGTTTGTTAATTTTCCACATATGAATGAAATCATATGGTATTTGTCTTTCTCTGTCTGACTACTTCACTTAGTGTAATACCCTCATGGTTCATCTGAGTTGTTTCAAATAGCACAATTTCATCTTTTTTTATGGCTGAGTAGTACTCCATTATATATGTATACAACATCTTCTTTACCCTTTCATTCATTGATGGGCACTTGGGTTGCTTCCTAGTCTTGGCTATTGTAAATAATGCTGCGATGAACATAGGGATGCATACACCTTTTCAAATTAGTGTTTTCATGTTCTTTCAATTAATACCCAGAAGTGGGATAGCTGGATATTAGTGTGTTTCTACTTCCTATCACTCGTGAGGGTCAGTATTGATGAAAGACCTATACACTAAAGACTATAAGACATTATTGAAAGAAATTGAGGAGGACATAAAGAAATAAAAAGATATTCCTTGCTGTGTTCATGGATTGGAAGAATAAACATAGTTAAAATGTCCATATTACCTAAAGAGAAATTATCCTTTTTTTTTTTTTTTTGTGAGGAAGATCAGCTCTGAGCTAACATCCATGCCAATCCTCCTCTTTTTGCTGAGGAAGACTGGCCCTGGGCTAACATCCGTGCCCATCTTCCTCTACTTTATATGGGACGCCACCACAGCATGGCTTGACAAGCAGTGCGTCGGTGCGCGCCCAGGATCCGAACCTGCGAACCCCGGGCCGCCAAAGTGGAGTGTGCACACTTAACCACTGCGCCACTGGGCCAGCCCGAGAAATTATTCTGATACTTGTTAAACATGGCAAGGAGACTTTACTCCAGACTATCACATTAGGGGTTGCAAAGGAGGCAAATTTTTACCTTTATGCTCTTAGGGTTGTTTTTGGCTGTGCCTGAGAATTAAATTGACATAAGACAGATCAACAGGAGGAAAGCATACACATTTATTTAAGACAAGTTTTACGTGACACGGAAACCTTCATAAGGAATGAAGATCCAAAGAAATGGTGAAACCTACCTACTTTCATATTAGGTTATACAAAGAGAGGCAATTGTGGAAAAATGACCAAACCATGTAGGGAGGCTCAAGGAAGATAGTTATTTTAACAAAATCTGTCTGTATAGAATTTTTTTTTTAATAATTTTATTTATTTATTTATTTTCCCCCAAAGCCCCAGTAGATAGTTGTATGTCAAGCTGTATGTCATAGCTGCACATCCTTCTAGTTGCTGTATGTGGGACACGGCCTCAGCGTGGCCGGAGAAGCAGTCCGTTGGTGCGTGCCCGGGATCCGAACCCGGGCCGCCAGCATCGGAGCGCGTGCACTTAACCGCTAAGCCACGGGGCCGACCCTGTCTGTATAGAATTTTCTGTCTCAGCTTCTAGCCGTTGATGACAAGAATGTGGCTCTCCTTCTGGATAGGAGACATCTTTCATGTGGGAATTTCATCTCCTGCTTTTAAGGAAAAGAAGGAAGTTCGGAGTGTTTTTCTTGTATTTTCTGTGTCTTGAATGTCTTTCACTCAAAATAGTCGATATCTCAGAGCAGCATATTTGGGGTGGCATGTTCTGAACCCCTTCAGGGTCAAGATTATCTCAATAGGGGAGACAGAATGAGCTTGACTCCAAATATAACCAGAAGAAATGGGGATTTGTAGCCAAAGAGCAGAGGTGATGGGGCCAGTGGATGGGAAACTACTAAGAGGAGATCCCAGAGGTGGGGAATTCTTACTAAACTGGCCTCACAGGATTCTTGCTAAAGGCAGGTGGAAGATTTAGACATTAAATGGTGTAGGATGAGAAATTTGATCAGATAATGGGGTGATGAGTTATCAAGGGTGGAGGGGTGATTTAGCAGGATTCTTGGCTGCTAAGACTGGGCTGGGTGGGCCACAGGCAGGTCAAGGACCAAGGTCGGGGTCATCATTTCCACCAGTTGGAAAGACTGGGGGTCAAGGCTGAGGGAATTGATGTGAAAGCAAAGGGGTAATGGGGGTGGGGGTGGGGGTGATGTGAAAGGAAAATGGGACTTTGAGGCAAGAATTCCTCCCTCCACAGGATTCAGGAAAGACATTCAGACCCTCATTCAGTGCAAAGAAGGTGATTGGATGAGTTGTTTAGAGAATATTTTGAATATCACAGAACACAAAGAGTAGGCATACATGTGTTAATAACAGCAAATTCATTCCATTGACTATGGAAGCCCTGTGGGTGGGGATGGGCAGTGGGACACACTCCCATTCATTGAATTGCTAAGAATTTACCAAGCCAGAATAGTATTTTTTTTTAAATAAACTTTTAATTTTAGAACAAGTGTAGATTTACAGAAAAGCTGGAAAGATAGTACAGAGTTTCCATTATACCCTGTTCCCAGTTTCCCCTACTATTAATATCTTACCTTAGCACCATACGCTTGTTACAATTAATGAACCAATATTTTTATTATTATTAGCTGCAGTCCATAGTTTATTTAGATTTCTTTAATTTTTTTTTAGCTACTGTCGTTTTTCTGTTCCGGGATCCCACCCAGGAGACCACAATATACCGAGTCCTCGTGTCTCCTCAGGCTGCACTGGGCTATGAGGGTTTCTCAGACTTTCCTTGTTTTTGATGACTTTGACAGTTTTCAGGCACAATGGTCAGATATTTTGTAGAATGTGCTTTCAATGGGACTTGTCTATGTTTTTCTTAGGATTTGACTGGGATCATTGGTTTGGAAAGAAAGACCATGGAGGTAAATGCCATTTCCATCGCATTTCAAGGGAACCTACTGACCAAGACTGGATCCTCTACCAAACTTTACTCAGGCTTCCCTGAGCCCCCGTAAGTAGGCCTCCGACCTTGGGCCTCGATCTGGGCCCCTGACCTGCCTTTGCACTCCCCAGTCCAATCTTAGCAAAGTATCCTGCTAGGTCACCCCCAACCCTTGATATCTAATCACCCCCGATATCTGATTACGTTCCTCTTCCTACACCTTTGCCGTCTAAGATCTTGGCCTGCCTTTGACAAGAATCCGTTTAGTAAGAATATCCCCACCTGTGGGATCCCTTTTAGTAATTTTCCATCCACTAATCCCCTCACTCTGCTTGCTGGCTGTGACTCCCTGACTTTTTTATGATTTGAAGTTGAGCCCAATATATCTCCCCTATTGCAATAGTCATGACCCTGTAGGGGTTCAGAATATGCACCCCAACATATTATACCATTTTGGCATATTGATAATTTTGAATCAAAGTTACATGAGAAACAACCTGTGCAAGAAGGACACTGTGACCCCCTGGGGAGATAAATGTCTCACGCGAAAGGTCCCCTTTCTGTACCAGGAGGGTAGAAGGCAACTTGATCACCAGATACAGGGAATTTGGGCCAAGAAGGCTGTATAAACAAACCTTGTTACTTCACCATTTTACTATCCCTAACCCAAACCCCTTGGTCTTGTCAATTCTTCTGTCAATTCTTCCCAAAGTTATTGTTTCTTTTTCTAAAAGATATAAAAGCTTCCTGCTCCAGTTACTTCTTTGAGTCTTACATCTTTTGGGACTCCCATATGTACTTACATCATTCACTTTGTTTTTTCCTGTTCATCTATCTTTTTATTACAGAAGGGTCTCAGCCGAGAACCTACAAGGGTGGAGGGAAAATTATTTTTCCTCCCCTATTTCAAGCCCTAGTAATTTGTCTTGAATAGAGTCTTCTTTACCTTAACAAGTGTTCTGTGGATGATTTTTTCTTTAACACTTGTTCCAGAGCCTGCACTGTCAAGCACTCAGAGCCATACAATTTATACCAGGATTCCAGGCTCAAGAATGTCTTACTGATGGGGTACTTGTTACAAAAGTTAGACAGTACCTGCCAAAGGGGTGAAAGGATGAAGAGGAGCCATGAAAGACTTCTCCGGCTAGTGCTCGGAAACCCACATCTCAGTGATCCAGGTCCCTCTGGACTCTGATTTTTACTGTCTAAACTGCTGGATCCAATACAATAGCCACTAGTCACAAGTCACTCTTTATACTTACATTAATTAAAATTAAATAAAATTAAGAATTCATCTCCTCCGTCTAGAGTTGCCAGGCAAAATGCAGGATGCCCAGTTAAATCTGAAACTAACATGCATGATGAGGTTTTTTTGGTATAATTTTTTCGTACAAGTGTGTCCCAAAGAGTACATATATGTCTGAAATGCACATTTCACTGAGTACCCTGTATTTTTTCGTCCTAAATCTGGCAACCCTCCCTCAGCCCCAGCAGCCACGTTTCAAGAGCTCAGTAGGCACTAGCAGCTCATGGCTACCACACTGGACAGCAAGGATGAAGAATATTTTCATCCTCACGGAAAGTTTTATTGGACAGTGCTCATCTATAAGACGGCTTCTATGGGAAGAGTGAGGTCTGGGAGATGGAAAGGGACATTGCAGAGGGAATGGAAACTCAAGCAAGGGTAGGTAGAGGGAGAGGTCTAGAAACTGCGATTAGATTCCAAGACATGACTCACACAGTTGGCAGCTTCTGGAAAAGAGATTTCAGGTGCGGTCATTTCAAAGGATAGGTTCTGATAAGCTTGATGCAAAAAGATTTTCTACAAGATATAGAGCAGTGATAGCTCTGTTTACAACAGGGAATTCCTCTTTGGATTGCTGAAAAATCCTAAAGAGGATTGGGGTGGGGTGTAATCTCATTTTCTCTCTCTGTTGAGGATTTATTGGGAGGCATTGTTTTTAAGTTTCCAGAGTACACTTACTAGACATTCCTAAAGATTGTTTTTTTTTTTTTTAACATTTCTTTTTTTTTTAATTATTTTATTGAGGTCATAATGGTTTATAACATTGTGTAATTTCAGGTGTACATTATCATTTATCAGTTTCTGTGTAGACTGCATCATGCTCACCACTAATAGTTTAATTTTCATCCGTCACCATACTTAGGGGCCACTTTACCCCTTTTGCCCACCCCCTACCCCCCTTCCCCTCTGGTAACCACCTATCTGTTTCTCCTTATCCACGTGTTTATTTATCCTCCACATATAAGTGAAATCATATGGTGTTCGTCTTTCTCTGTCTGGCTTATTTCGCCTAACATCATACCCTCAAGGTCCATCCATGTTGTTGCAAATGGGATGATTTTTATTCTTCCCTAAAGGTTCTTGTGATGAATTTAGCTGTTCAGAGAGTATTAGTCGAAATCTACTATTTTCCGGGTCCTAATTCAACAGTGACAAAGGGAGACATAATTCCTTAGTAGTTGGGGCCCATAGACAAGAGCTGAGAACCTGAAAAGGCTAAGAAGGACGGCAGTTGGGGGAGGGGCCCAGGACAGGGGGAACCCCAGTGACTGGGGAAGTTTTGGACGGCATTCTGAAGAAAGTGTTGGGAGGAGAACTTTTTCCTCTTCCAATTTGCGTCCAGTAGTTGGAGGCCTGAAAATTAACTGACAATAGAATTAACAGGAGAAAAGACGAGGTTTATTTACACGTGCATGAGGGACCTCCCAGTAACGGGAAGCTGGAGGAATAACCCGAAGTAAAGGTTTGTATGCATCAACTTAACAAAAGGAGGAGTGTTAGGGCTTTAATGGGAGAGTCTGGAAAACCGGTTCTACTGGGCTTTCTGATTCTAAGGATAATGGGCAGTCTGTTGTGGCCACTGACTGAAGGAAACTCCCTTCCCTCGGAGGGGGGTTTTTTCGGGAGGCAGATGAGGGAAGTTCATCTAAGATTTCTTTCTGCATCTTCTGTGGCTCAAATGTTTTCACTTTCAGATAAAGATAAAACAATCTTTATCCCAACTCTGGGGCTCCATGTGAGTCCTATTCAAAGAGTGGTGAGACAACCAGGCACAGTAGGGGTGGAGAGCATGTAGGAAGACGTTGCCAGAACTTGCATTGGCAGACAAAGGGTTTGACTTGAAAGGCTTTTGAATGTTTTTTTGAGGAGAACTTAATGAGGCTGGAGGATGGAATAGTGGGGCCCATGAGGGTGGAAGCTTCATAAATAGTCAGGAACTTGATCTCTAAAATAGAAGCTTCATGAGAGCAGAGGACAGGTCTGAATTAATCAATGGTATCTTTTCAGGAAAGTTGCATCTGTGCTCAATATTTGATGACTCAGTTGTGAATATTCTCAAGAAGTTTGATTTTTATCATGAGCAATTGGGAGTCAATGAAATATTTTTGTATGTAGACTGCCACTGCCCCCATTTCACAGATGGGCACACTGAGATCCCAGCAGAGTCTGAAGTCCCAGCTGTCCACTCCCCTAACCGGACAGGGAAGCACATTTTGTGTGAATGTGGAGAAGGAAAAAGAAGGGCTGAGTAGACTAGAAATAAACTATGAAGAAGAGGTGTAAATCCCCCGGAAGGCAAATGGCTGCAATCATCCAGTTCCTCCTGGAGTGAGGACTTGTATTTAGTAGCTGAGATCTCTGACTTGCCGCATAAGTTCCACTGCTTGGGCCACCCTGGGCTGTGGCTGTCTTCCTGTCAGACTGGGAGCGTCTCAAGGGCAAAGCACGAGTCAGACACATCTCTGCTATCATTTAGCTTAGGAGCTGGCCTGCAGAAAGCTGGCTGGTTGGCTGGTTGGCTGGGTGGACGAGTGAGTCCATGAGTCCTGATATAGCAGATCTGGGGCAGGAGCCATGAGCCATAAACAGAATACTACTAGGTAGCTCAGTTAATTATGGCTCCATTTACTGAGCATTTACTGTTTGCAAATCAGCATTCCAAGTGTGTAGGAGCATGCTCTCGTTTACTTATCCCTGCAATGAGGAAATGCAATGGCTCCTGCAGTTCTCATTGTATACTGAGAACCCAGAGATGTCAAGCCATTTGCTCAAGGTCACAGAGCTGGTAGGAGCCAGAGTTCACACTCAGGCAGTCTTGACTGTCCTTATCTGAGTGTTGTTATCTCATTTGTATTCTTAGCCACATCTAATGGAAGCCGCCTATAATTCTCAGTCAAGGGCATGCCTTATATCTCAGTGCAGTGTAAGAAAGTCCAGGAAGTTGGGCCGGCCCCTTGGCTTAGCGATTAAGTGTTCGCGCTCTGCTGCTGGTGGCCCGGGTTCGGATCCTGGGCGTGCACCGATGCACTGCTTCTCTGGCCATGTTGTGGCCGCGTCCCATGTACAGCAACTAGAAGGATGTGCATCTATGACATACAACTATCCACTGGGGCTTTGGGGAAAAAAAATAAATAAAAAAAAAAAAAAAAAAAGAAAGCCCAGGAAGCGCTCCATTCCTGCCCAAATCAGAGTTAAGGGCTGTAGAGTGTTTGCTTGGGGATTCTTCAGTGAGAGAAGGCAGGCAGTGTAGGAGAGTGGTTATAGCAGAGTCCTGGAAGGCCTGTAAGCCTGGGATTCAAATAATAATAGTAATATTATTCTAAATAATAACAAAAGCAATGGTGAAAATAATAGTAATACTTATAATAATATTCATAAGTCATAATAGTGATTCTTATAGGTATTTACAAAAATAGTGACAATAATATGGTAATATTACCATAATAATAACAATAATATTTATTACTGTTATAGTAATACTTACTATATTGTCTCCCAATTAATGAGAACTTATCACAAGTAAGATGTGATGTCAATCACTTTACATCAATGACTTTCCCCTCTGCCCAGCCTCATTTTGTTCATCTCTTAAATGAGGGTATTAAAAATCCTGATTTCAGGATGTTATATGAGGGTGAATGAGTGAAATAAGATAAGGTGATGTCAGAGTCTTTCGAGTCAGTGTCCTGTGAACGGACATGATTGGGGTGAACCCCAAAAGAGATGATCACGTATCTTTGGAAATCCATGTCCCCAACTGAGCAAAGAATTTGAGCAAATATTCCATGGAAATAAACTCACTGTGTTGGAAAACCGGTGGAGAAACAGAATTGCTCAGACATTGAGGCTGTCGCACAAAATGGCAAGACCCTATGGGGTCCAAGTGGCAATTAAAATCACAAAAGCATTTGCCCTTTTACCATTTCTTGCTAATTATCCTACAGAGGTAATTGCAAGGTTATTCACTGCAGCCTCTCGTGTAACAACAAAATAATGGAAACAATCCATCAATAAGTGACTAAATAAATAATTCTGTTCCATACACACACACTGGAATGGTATGCCACTATACAAAAAAGTGAGGAGGCTCTTTTTGCTTTGGAAAAATCTCTAGGATGCACTGTTGAATGAAAAAAAATGATAAGATGCAGAACGCCTATGGTATGGGAGAAAATAATTTTAAAAATCCAAGTAACACAAGACACTAATTAAGCAGTACCTGCCAGGCCTCCATTTGTATGAGTGATGGGAAAAGAAGACGGGATGAGAGAAACAGGGTGGGAGTGAGACCTGTCAATTTTTGTCTCTTAAACACTACTTTTAAAGTTTGGAACCAGGTAAATTTAATCAAATATATCCTCTTATTTATCAAAAAGGAGAGAATAAGAAAACGAATGGGGGAAATGCTGGATCCTACATTCTCCCCCTTTTGGAAAATCACAGTGCTGCATCTTAATGTCCTGCAGGGTCTGAGGGGGGGAAAAAAAACAAAAAAAACCCCCAACTTTTGTGACTCTTCATTTTCCAAATTGTTTGTAGGAATACTTTTGTTTTTGCCTTCCTTGCAGGGCATTTGGCATCCTACTGACAGTTTGGGGAGAGGAGTTTCATGGAAAGCTGTTAGCTGGTTTCCAGCTAACTGATCACCTGGGGGCCGGGACATGGGTCTGTTTTAAGGTCATTGACGTTATAATAACCAAATGCTAATATTTACTCAGCACTTACCAGTGTTTGATTGGTCCATTTTATAAAAGGAGAAAATGAAGCATAGAGATAGATATTAAAGGCGTCCTGTAACTGGCCAAGTAGTGGCGCTGGGTTTTGAACCCCGGACCCTGGCTCTAAAAGCGTTCTTATCTCCCACGCGAGGCCGCCGTAGCAATTCTGGTTCCGTTCATCTTTCTCCCCCTACTGGCCGAAAAAGGAAATGTTTGCAGGGATTGAATTTCAACTTCGCCAGAGATGGCCACGCTCGGCGCGCCCCCTGGTGGCCAGGGTGGGGAAGCGCATCTTTGGTTAATGACCGCTGTACTTCAGAAAGTCAGTTTGGATTTAGGTCAAATTTGGTTTACTGATCTGCATTCATAATATCTTTTGTATACATCCCCACTCCTAGTAGACTCCTAGTAGACTCCTCTCTCTCTCCCACCATCCCAAGTCCGTTTAAACTCAGAGTCTTTGTGAGTCCACCTCCTAAAATATTCACTCTGCAAACAAGTCCCTATAGCCGCCTGCCTCCCATTTGGTGGCTAGGATGCCTCAGCTGGATGACGAATCAGCATCCTATGCACTCGCCCTACATCCACTCTGGCCTCTCTGGGATATGTTCTGGAGCTAGACCAGAATGTTCTTTTCAAAACGCAAATAATTATCCTGACACAAACCCAGCTAAAATGACCTTAATGGTCCCCAGCGTCCTTGGAAAACCAAATTCTTACTAGCGCTTGCAGGGACCTAAATAACCTTGGCCCTGTTAGTTTTTCATGGTAATTTCCCTCTCTCCTCTCCTCCCTCCCTCCCAGTTAGATTTCAGCCTCGCTGGCTGCCCTTCGTTTCTTTTCTGATTGAGGGCTGCCGGCAAACCGTTCTCTCTGCCTGGAATGCTTTTCACTCGCTAATTACCAGCCTGCGTATCCTTTTAAACTTAAATGCCATTTCCTCAGAAAAATAGTTCCTGACAAGACCCAATTGCCCCATTCCTCTCTTTTGCGCTACAGACCACATTTTTTTCGTCATACACAGAATCTTCTGTTGTAGCTCTGCTTTTTTTTTTTTAATAGAGAATCAAATGTGACAAAATGAACAAGCACGTAGTGGGTATGCTGAGCGTGGACCAGTCCCTCATCTTGCTGTCAATTGGCAGGAAATAGAAAAGACATAGGAACGTGGTGAACTGCGCCAAGAATGCGTGACCAGCAAAATCCAGACTGTGGGTCGCATTTACAGGTCAAATGGCCCAGGTTCTACAACATAACAAATTCCCCTATAACAAAGGGAATGTAATATCCAGGAGGAGGATCTGGGTGACGGAGAAGTGCCAGAAAAGAAGGGAATATTATTTCTATGTGACTTTTTTTTTTTTGTGAGTAAGATCAGCCCTGAGCTAACATCCATGCCAATCCTCCTCTTTTGCTGAGGAAGACTGGCCCTGAGCTGACATCTGTGCCCATCTTCCTCTACTTTATATGGGACGCTGCCACAGCATGGCCTGACAAGTGGTGTGTCAGTGCGTGTCCGGGATCTGAACCTGGGCTGCCAGCAGTGGAGCATGCACATTTAACCGTTACACCAGGGGACCGGCCCCTATGTGATTTCTTTTTTAAATTATTAATATTTTTTATTTTATTGAGGTCATAATGGTTTGTAACATTGTGAAATTTCAGGTGTACATTATTATTTATCAGTTTCTGTATAGACTGCATCGTGCTCACCACCAATAGTCTAATTTTTATCCGTCAACATATATGTGTGCTCCTCTACCCCTTATACCCATGCCTCAAACCCCTTCCTCTCTGGTAACCACTAATCTGTTCTCTTTGTCCATGTGTTATCTTCCACAGATGAGTGAAGATGTCTCTCTTTTTGTTTTTTTTCCTTTTGTGAGGAAGACTGACCCTGAGCTAACATCTGTGGTCATTTTCCTCTATATATTTTTTTGTATGTGGGATGCTGCCACAGCATGGCTTGATGAGCGGTGAGCGGATCTGAACCTGTGAACCCTGGGCCACCGAAGTGGAGTGCATGAACTTAACCACTATGCCATTGGGTTGGCCCCTGGTGTTTGTCTTTGTCTGGCTTATTTCGCTTGACATAATACCCTCAAGGTCCATCCATGTTGTTGCAAATGGGATGATTGTGTCTATATGACTTCTTTATTGCACTGTTCATCAGCCTCTATTTTAATGATGTGTTTCTGTATCCTGCTGTGACCACAAGATCCTTGAGGACAGATGTTATTATTGAGCTCCCCGTCCAAACAGTAAGACAGTGTTTGGCATGGAGTATTTCTCAAAAACATTTTTCTCAAGCAGTTCACTAAAGAATGAATGATGAGTCTTCCTCTGTGAGAGTAAGCACCATCTGGCCACATCAAAGATGGCAGGGGGCCAGTTCTGCCAGACAAGGGCGCTCCCCGACCAACGGGCAGTGGAGATAGGTGGCCAGATAAAATACAGGATGCCCATTTAAATTTGAGTTTCAGGAAACAATGAATTGTTTTTTAGATAAAGAAGTGTATCTTATGTATTGTAGGCTCCAATAACTTATAATTGCACACTTCAATAACAAATCATTTTCCTTTATGTCCCAAGTATGCAATATATATGGGATATACTTATACTAAAACACTGTCCATTGTATATCTAAATTTCAAATTTTGCCAGGCGCCCTATATTTTATTTGCTCGATCTGGCCACCTATCATGGAAAGCTCCCCTTGGGAATTCAGTGAGCTCTTATTCCAGATGGTTTGCGCTTCTGGCAGGAACTAGGGAAGTGGAAATCTCCACTAAAGGATTGGATCATCAGGGTTTTCAGAACCTCTGCCAGATTCATAAATTCTCCATGAGATCCGGGATCCAGGCAGGAAGGATGGCTGGGCTGGAGGAAGTGGCTGGGTCCTGGGCAGGGAGGAGTCGTTGTCATCAGGTTCTGCAGTCGTGGGGAAAGACCACCCAGGGGGACAGACAGGGAATCCTGGGGGGCTGCTCTCCCAGGATGAACACTCTCTCAGTCCTGAGCAAACCCCAAACTGACTCTTGATAGATGTCCTTGTTGGGGCAGGGGAAAATCCTCTTTCTACCCTTCCTGTTCTTACAGCTGAACTAATAATGAAATTGACACAAGACCAGACTAACAGGAGAAAAACCCAGTTTAATACTTAACGTATTGGAGATCATAGAGAAATGATGCTCAGAGAGTGAACAAAGCGGGCAGTATATATATCTTTTACACAAAGAAACAATAAGTTTGTGAGGAATGACAGGACAAAGAAACTTAGATTTGAGGTACATAATTAGTGAGGAATTTAATTAACAGAGTTTAGGCTTGAGGTAGTAAATTAGCCAGGTTTGTTTATGCGGGCTTCTTGGCCCTGAATTCCCTAGCTCTGGTGATAAGGATGTAGGGAGAGCACATTTCACAGAAGAGATTTATTCGTGCTTTCAGGGGAACAGAGACAGGGGGGTCAGAATTCCCTTTTTGCTTTTCAAGTAACTTTAATTCAAAATAATCAATATGCCATTGTGAGATATTTTGGGGTGGCCTGCCCTGGGCCCCAACATCCTGCAGTTCTCTTTCCAAAGAGGCCCCCCGTGTGCACTAGGGCAATGCCCTCATTATCCAAGGTGGGGTTGCCGCCTTCCACTGCCCCAGGGGGCGGGGGTCACCTCACTGTTCTCAGTGACCGGAATGGGGTTCCAATCCTCACGACCATCCCAGCTCTAGCTTCTCTGCAGGGCCTGCCCACACCCCTCGATCCCCAGGGGGGTCATGCTGCCCCAGGCTCTCCCAGCATCATGCTCCTTTCCAGGAATCACTCCCCAACTGAGATCCCCATGGTCGACAGAACAAAACCATAGAAAAAACACCACGTTATGCCAAGGGAAAGAAGCCAGACACAAAATGCCACGTGTTGTGGTGTGGATTTCATTTATATGAAATGTCCAGAAGAGGCAAATCCAGAGACCAGAATCAGATCAGTGGTTGCCAGGGGCTGGGGGTAAAGGGAATGGTCAGTGGCTGCAGACAGGTGCAGGGTCTCTTTGTGGGGTGACGAGAATGTTCTGGAATTAGGTGGTGCTGATATCCCACAGCCCTGTGAATACACTAAAATCCACAGAATTGAACACTTTTTATTTTATTTTATTTTATTTTGTGAGGAAGATCAGCCCTGAGCTAACATCCATGTTAATCCTCCTCTTTTTGCTGAGGAAGACCGGCTCTGAGCTAACATCTATTGCCAATCCTCCTCCTTTTCTCCCCCAAAGCCCCATTAGATAGTCGTATGTCATAGTTGCACATCCTGCTAGTTGCTGTATGTGGGACGCCACTTCAGCACGGCTGGACAAGCAGTGAGTCGGTGCACGCCTGGTTTCCGAACCCGGGCCACCAGCAGCGGAGCATGCGCACTTAACCACTAAGCCATGGGGCCGGCCCCATTGAGTCTTAATATATGTTTTTAATTTATTTTTTATTATTATTTTTTTTTTTGTGAGGAAGATCAGCCCTGAGCTAACATCCATGCTAATCCTCCTCTTTTTGCTGAGGAAGACTGACTCTGAGCTAACATCTATTGCCAATCCTCCCCTTTTTTTTTCCCCAAAGCCCCAGTAGATAGTTGTATGTCATAGTTGCACATCCTTCTAGTTGCTGTATGTGGGACGCGGCCTCAGCACGGCGGGAGAAGCGGTGTGTCAGTGCGCGCCCGGGATCCGAACCCTAGCCGCCAGTAGCGGAGCGCGCGCACTTAACCGCTAAGCCACAGGGCCGGCCCACACCATTGAGTCTTGACTGTTGTAACTCTGAGATCAGTGCACTGGAGGGGAGGTCATGGTCTCAGTGGATGAGAGGCGAGTTCCTAGTTCCCCAGTCTCCCGTGGACCCTCATCCCCACATTTCCATTCACTCAGGAGATCAGGAGAGACCTTTAGCCACAGTGATGTGGAGAAGACATCAGGGGGAAATTCTTGCACCAGACAGCTTTCCATCAAGGCTGGGGCCGGGCAGTAAGGAGGCTGTGAGGGTCAGGGGTGGATGAGAAGGTTTAGTAAACGTTCCCCCACCTAAGACATAGGAGGTCGGGGCTCCACTTCTTGCCCTGATGCTTCTTCGGGAGTTACTGTTGGCAAACTCCTTTCACGCCTTTAGAACAAGTTCCTCAGCCCCACCATGCTTGACAAGACTAAGAACCCAGTCTCTCCAAGTCCCAGCTCTGCCACTGGTTTGCCACCTGAACTTGGAGAAGTAGATGCCGTTCTCAGGTCCTCAGTTGCATCATTTATGCATAGAGAAGTTCAGACCCGTCACCTGACCCTCTCCAGGCCGGGTTTTAATTTCACCTCCTGACCCCTCTATCTGCAGGGCTGGCCATTGATCTGTTGTGGAAAGTTCTTTGTTCCTGTTGTAGGGGCTGAAAAATTTTCCCTTCTGGATTCTTTGGCTGGTATAATAATTAAATTGATATAAGACATTAACAGGAGAAAAACAAATATAGTTTCTTAGATATAGGAACCCCATAAAAATATGAGACTCAAAGAAGTGACCCAAGCAGGCAGCTTTTATACCTTTTAGACAAAGAAACTGTGAATTTGTGAAGAATTGATAAGACAAAGGGGTTTGGGCTTGGGATAGTAAATTGGCAAAGAAGTAACAAGGTTTGTTTATATAGCCTTCTCGGCCCTAAATTCTCTCTCTGGTGATAGGGATGCTGTCTACCCCCGTGGTACATGGACGGGACTGTTCACATGGGAGATTTATCTGTTGCTTTCAGGGGGACAAAAGACGGTCAGAGTGTCCTTTCTGTATCAGCTGTTTCTCAAGTACCTGGAATTCAAAATAACCAATATGCCAGAGGGGCATAGTTTGGGGTGACATACTCTGCTCCCCTTCACTGTGATCTTAGCTTCCCAGATTCCCCAGGCTGGGTCTTAGAGCTGTGGTCATCCCCAGCAGGGCTTGATAAAAGGCGTGGTTGTCCCTACACCCAGAGTGTTTGACTCAGCCATTCTGGGGTGAGACCTGAGGATTGGTATTTCTAGCAACTCCCCAGGTGATGCTGGAGAAGGCTGGTCCAGGGACCATACTGATGGAGTAAAAAAGGCCCTAGGCTGCATCTGCATCGTTAAGATGCTGGGAGAAGATGCAGAGTAAACATAAGTACAGATAGGACTTACGGCCTTAATATAACTGAAATTACATAATTGAAATTTAACTCAGAATTTGCTGACTTTATTATCTAAGCAACATGAGTTTCATTTAGAAAATGTACTGAAATGTAAAGGCAAACTTTCCAGTGACTTAAAATTTCTTAATGTGCTACGGGGCTAAACACCTAAGTGTGGGCAGGGCTGGTTCCTTTTGGAGGCTCTAGGGGAGAGCTGTTCCCCTGCCTCATCCAGCTCCTGGATGTGGCCTGCATTTCTCCACTCAAGTTCTCCCAGAAGCCTGCACATTTTCCAACCTTCTCCATCTTAGTAAATGTCAGGTCCATCCCTCACATTGGTGGGGCGCCAATGTCCTCCGAGTCATCCTTGCTTCCTCTAGCTCATAACATCCCATCCCAGGAATGAGGGCATCCCTCCTTCAGCCATCTCCAGCATCTCCACAGCTTGTACCCTCCTGAGAGACACTCCCATCTCCTGCTTGGACAACTATTTTTTTTTTAATTTTTTGTTTATTGCAGTAACATTGGTTTATAACATTGTATAAATTTCAGGTGTACATCATTATACTTCTATTTCTGCAGAGATTACATCATGTTTACCAGCCAAATACTAATTACAACCCGTCACCACACACATGTGCCGAATTATCCCTTTCGCCCTTCTCTGCTTGGATGACTATTGACGTCCACAGGGTTTCCCTGTTTTATTGGTCCCCCAAACACATATTGAGATATTTGAAGTGAATTGGATCCCATCACTCTTTTTTTTTTTTTTTTTAATTTATTTCCCCCAAAGCCCCAGTAGATAGTTGTATGTCATAGTTGCACATCCTTCTAGTTGCTGTGTGTGGGACGCGGCCTCAGCATGGCCGGAGAAGCGGTGCGTTGGTGCGCGCCCGGGATCCGAACCCGGGCCGCCAGCAGCGGAGCGCGCGCACTTAACCGCTAAGCCACGGGCCCGGCCCAATCCCATCACTCTTTTCAAACCCTAGAATGACTACCTCAGCATGAAATCCCGTGTTGTCATAATAGGTCGCCTGAGCCCTACGTAAACCTGCCTCGGGCTGTGCTTGTAAATCTCTTGTACCGACCTCCCTCCTCCACTCCCCATGCCGCCTGCTTCCTTGGGTTCCTCCAACACCCTTTCTTCAGGCCACATCCGATGTCCCTTCTCTCCTTTCTTGAAGGCCTGCCTGCAGACATGCGCACAGGTGCATTCCCTATTTTATAAAGGGCTCACCTCCAATGCTCAGGCAACATCCTGGTCACCCAGACCAGCAGAGCCGCTCCCACCCCATCCCAATGCACTGTATGCCTGTTCTGATTTTTCTGCATGGTACTCATCATCAGCTAAACATTTATGTGTGCCTACCTATGCACTAGAAGCCACACCAGCACAGGATTTTATTTTATATTATGTGTGTCCCATACCAGAGCACAGCTGCACGAATTCTCTTATCCACCATCCTTCTCATCTTGATCAATGTGCAGTTCAAATGTTGGATCCTATCTCTTGACCATGAGTGGTGTCGGGGAGGGGGAAATTGCCACCTACTACCCTTTTGTGTTCTTTTTTTTTTTTTTTATAATTTTATTTATTTATTTATTTTTCCCCAAAGCCCCAGTAGATAGTTGTATGTCATAGTTGCACATCCTTCCAGTCGCTGTACGTGGGACACGGCCTCAACATGGCTGGAGAAGCGGTGCATCGGGGGCGCATGCCCGGGATCCGAACCCGGGCTGCCAGCAGCGGAGCACGTGCACTTAACCGCCAAGCCACGGGGCTGGCCCCCGTTTTGTGTTCTTATGGCAGGACTAATATTGACACAAGACTAAATTAACATGAGAAAAACCCAATTTAATATGTACGTATTGGAGGTCATAGAGAAATGACGCTCAGAGAGTGAACAAAGCAGGGAGTATATATATATCTTTTAGGCAAAGAAACAATAAATTTGGGAGGAATGACAACACGAAGAAACTTAGGTTTGGGGTACGTAATAAGGGGAATTTAACCAGAGTTTAGGCTTGGCGTAGTAAATTAGTAAAAGTAACAGGGGTTGTTTATGCAGGCTTTTCGGCCCTGAATTCCCTAGCTCTGGTGATAAGGATGTAGGGAGAGCAGTTTTCACACAGGAGATTTATTTCCTGCTTTCAGGGGGAACAGAGACAGGAGCGTCAGAATGCCTTTTTGCTTCTCAAGTAACTTTAATTCAAAATAATCAATATGCTATTGTGGGATATTTTGGGGCGGCCTGTCCTGGGCCCAACATCTGAATATCAGACACCATTGTTCTCAAAATGCATCTGACTTAGCCCACTCCTTGGAATTTCTCCCTGGTTTCCATCTTTCACTTTGTACCCTTGCCTCATGCCCACCATACTGTTAAGGCCCATTTTTTTCTGAGCCAATCTGATCCCCCATCTCCTCCCCAAGTCTCAGGGATCCCCAAACAACAGCTGTCTCTGGAACCCAGCCCATTTTGCACTGGAACACCCTGTCCACCCAGAGTGGACACTTTGCACAGCAGATCTGTCTCTTTATCTTGGCTTCCCCACTCCAGGCCATTCTCTGGGCATTTCCTCTTGCAGCTGGATTAGTAGGGAAAAGCTATGCTCAGCGGATGTAACAAAGAATCCCAGTGGCTAGACGAGACAGACCTTCATTTCTCTCCCACATAAGAAGTACGTGGAGATGCAAGGCTAGCAGGTGGCTCTGTTCTCCCAACTCATCCAGGGACCCAGGCTGATGGGCTGTCTTACTGTCCTCTGCAGACGCTTCCACACCTTGTCCTAAGGTGGCTGCCACGGTTGTCACCATACCCCAGGCAGCAGGAAGATGGAAGAAAGAAAAAAGGAGAGCAAGCAATTTTCTTATGAAATCACAATCCATACCTGACACAGATCATTCCCCTTACACCCCATCCTGCAAAACTTGGTCACCCGACCAAGGTAGTTGCAAGGGAGGATGGGAAATGTCTCTAACTGGCCATCATGTGCCCAGAAACAATTCTAAGTGTTCTATTATTAACATAGAGACTGGATCAGCAGTCTCCAACATTACTGCTAAAAGGCTGTGTGCCTAAGCAAAAAAGCAATTCATTCCACATTCCATTTTCTTAGAATGCACAACTATAACCACAATCAGCTTTTAAACTAGAATTTTTTTTTTTTATCCCTACTCAGGGAGAAAAAATTGCATTCATTGAGAAAAATAAAAAATGAAGCAAATACCAAGCAACTCGCAGGAAAATTGATGCCCTGAGCTTCTTAGAGGAAAACCTTCTCCCCTTGATCAGCACATCCCTGCCGGCTCTCCGGACCAGCTCATTCCTCAGGCAGTAGGTGAAGGGGTTCAGCGGGGGCGACACGGGGGTGTTGAAGGAAGCAAGTGCTTTGCTGAGGTCCAGCCGCCCGGTCTCCGTGGGGTTCAGGTACGCGACGGCCCCGCTCCCGCAGCTGAGGGAGACCACCAGGACGCGGGGGGAGCAGGTGGAGAAGGCCGTGCGGGCCCCCCGAGGAAGGCAGGTGCAGGACGGCGGCGAGGATGCAGTCGTAGGACAGGCCGGTCACCAGCAGGCCGCCGGCCAGGGTGCACACGGCCACCAGGAGGGACAGGAGCCGCAGGGGCCTGGCGTGGGCGCACCAGCTCCAGCGAGGGCGCGCTGTCGCAGGAGTGAGTGAGGACGTTGGGGCCGCAGGGGGGGAGGGGGAACATCCAGACTGGGCCGGCGAGGAAGAGGAGGTGCCCCCCAGCAGGCCAGCTCGGGCACGGGGCAGGCCGGGCGGCAGGTGGCCGGGGAGCGCGGCGGGCGGCACCGCCGGCAGCAGGGTCTCCGCCGTGCCCGGAGCAAGGAGAGCCCCGTCTGGGCCGAGCATCTGGCTCGGGGGACAGTCCCGCGTCCGGAGAGGAGGCGGGCCGGCACCCGCGGGTGGACGCGGAGGTGAACCAGCCGCAGCAGCGCGACGCCCCGCGGGAAGCAGGACGCGGGCGGCGAGGCGGCGGGCGGCCGCAGTCACGGCGACGAGCAGGTCCCCGGAGGGTCAGGACGTAGGCGAGCAGGACCGCAGCGAAGAGCAGGAGCTGCAGCCCCCGCACGTCGGGGACCCCCAGGAGCACGAAGCCCGGCACCGCCGTGGTGGCCGCGCGGCCCGGCCCGAGGGCGCAGCATCTGTGGGGCAGCAGCGCCTGGTGGTTAGAGACGCGGCCCTGAGGAGGCCACGTGCTCTCCACCCTGGCTCTGTCGCTTAGCCTCTCTGGGTCTCAGAGGCTCCATAAATGCTGCGGGGATAACAAGGGTGCCTGTCCCATGGGTTGTTGTGAAGCTGAAATGAGTGAAAACCTAGAACGGGGCTTGGCACATAATGCACACCGTGCCAGATGCTGTTATCCGTAAATAATGGGGAAAAGTATCATTTCCTTTCATCAGAAGAATTTGCCTCTTGTCCCCCAAGAAGCCTGTTATTTGCTGAGTGAATGCTTTGACCTGAGACCTGTTACTTGCAGGGCTTTATTTTATACAGACTGAGTTAATACAGTTTGAAACCAGAAAGGACGATACGGAGAATTTTGGTTTTGCTTTTTACAACTATCCATTTATCTGTTTGCTTATGTCTTTGAATTGTAATGTCATACACATTTTGAGATGTGCGTATGTTATTACTGAACCATTTGTTGCGTTTTCTCAAACAGAACATCCAATTGCAACCACCACCTGGATCAAGAAGCAGAATGTGAGCAGCCTCCCATGCCCCTTGTAGTCACAACCTCCTCTCCCAAAGGAAACCAGACAGAAGGATTTGGAGATGGGGGAGATGGATGAGGTCTCTGGCAGCTGGAGAAGAACTCTTGAAAATTCTGAGTTGCTATGATTTACTCTATCACGTCAGTTTTCTCTGCAGAATGTGGGCAGTAAACGCCTCCCTTTTCCTCATCTGAAATGCTGTACTCATTCATCTAGAGCAGCATCACCCAGTTAGAAATATAAGGTGAGCCACAAATGCGAGCCACATGTGTAATTTTAAATTTTCAAGGAGCCACATTTAAAGAGAAAGTAAAAAGAAACAGATAAAAGTAAGTTTCCTGGGCTGGCCCGTGGCTTAGCGGTTAAGTGCACGCGCTCCACTGCTGGTGGCCTGGGTTCGGATCCCGGGCACGCACCTACGCACCACTTCTCCGGCCATGCTGAGGCTGCGTCCCACGTACAGCAACTAGAAGGATGTGCAGCTATGACATACAACTATCTACTGGGGCTTTGGGGGGGAAAAATTAAGTTTCCTAATATATTTTACTTAATATATCCAAAATATTATCATTTCCACAGGTAATCATTATGAAAAATTTATTCATGAATTGCTTTACAAGGTTTTTTTTTGGACTAAGTCTTCAAAATCTGGTGGGTATAGGGCCATCCCGGTTGTGTATTGGTTAAGTTCGCATGCTTTGCTTCGGTGTCCCGGGGTTCACAGGTTCAGATCCCAGGCGCAGACCTATGCACCGCTTATCAAGCCATGCTGTGGTGGCATCCCATATACAAAATAGAGGAAGATGGCACGGATGTTAGCCCAGGGCTAATCTTCCTCGCCAAAAAAAAAAAAAAATCTTGTGGATATTTCACACTTTCAGCACATCTCATTGCGGACTACCCACATTTCAAATGCTCAACAGCCACATGTGGCTCATGGCTACCATATTGGACAGCTGCGGTGGTTCTAGACCAGTTTCCCGCTCGTCCAGTATCCATTCTTGTGCCCTGCAATCCATCTTCCATATCAGCTTTAGAGAGATCTGTCTAGCTTTCAGTGTTGACCCTGTCTCTTCTCTGCCCAAACCCTCCCATGGCTCCCTAGTGCCCTTGGCATAAAGTCCCAGCTTCTCAGCTTGGCATTCAAGGCCCTTCATTCAAGGTCCCCAGCTGACCTCTATAAACTGAGGGATAAATCTTCCAGGCTCAGGTACTTTATATTCCCCAGAACTCCATGATAAAACCCACTCCATTCCTTTCAATTAAAAATAAAAACAGGGCCGGCCCCATGGCTTAGCGGTTAAGTGCGGGCGCTCCACTACTGGCCGCCCGGGTTCGGATCCCGGGCGCACACTGAGGCACCGCTTCTCGGGCCTTGCTGAGGCCGCGTCCCACATACAGCAACTAGAAGGATGTGCAACTGTGTCGTACAACTATCTACCGGGGCTTTGGGGGAAAAATAAATAAATAAAATTAAAAAAACAAAAACAAATACAAAGTAAAAACACTACTGTACAGTAGAAAGAACGCTTCTCTGAGAGGTTAGACAAACCTGGATTGGAACCTTGGCTCTACCATTCGTCAGGTATGTGGTTATAAGAGGAAGTAGCTTCACCTCTCTGAGTCTTAGTTTTTCCTCTAAGATGAGACTAATACCTGCTCTACGTTTTCCATCAATGCTCTGTGAGACTCAAATATGGATTTGAAAATATTTCATAATTATAACATGAGATAAAAACATGACACTTATTAGAATAATCAAATTTTCTCAGTCTGTTGACATGTTTCAAGGGTTCTAGCCAGCTAAAGATTTATCATCCAAACCCGAATCTGGGGTTTTGATGTGACCTCATATCTGCAGGTAACCAAGCTGCCCTCTCCCAACCCTTCAGGCCAGACAACTGAGGGAATCCCATGGCCTCAAAACCACACAAGGAGGGAACCACTATCCATCCCCCCAGTCCCATTCCAGTCCCATTAGAATCAGGGTGTCTCCCCAAACTCAATCCCTTTTTCTGCATCTTCAACATCTCCTCCCACTCTGTCCTAGCCCCCTAGAGAGCAGTGTGAATCACGTCTACACAAAAGGTAACAACAGTGATTTTACCTGGAATTTACACAGTCTTCTTTATTACAAAGGGTCAGAGTTCTGACTCTGGAATTTTCCCAGCGAGGCGTATGGCATGAAACAGAGACAAAGGAGAAGGTAATCAGCAAAAGCAACAGACGTGACAGAAACAAGGAGAGGCACCAGGAGGAAAAGAGACAGACACACAGAGACAGGCAGACAGAGAAAGAAAGAGAAATGCAGGGATGGCAGAAGTACAGAGCTGGGGAAGAGAGGCAGACGAAGAGAGACAAAGTAAGAAAGAGTCAGAGAACTAGAGACAAAGGGAAAGAAGCAGATAGGGAAAGAAAGAGAAAGCAAGAAAAATAAGATGAAGACAGAAAAAGGGAAAGAAGACAGAAAGAGAAAAAGTAAGAGATCAGAGAGAGACTCTGAGCAAACAGGGAGACAGAAAACATTGAGGAGAAGGTCTTTGAGACTCTTAGTAGGAATGGAGCTCTCCTGGTGCCAGAGGTCACTGTTATTCCAGATACTAGGTCCACCCCAAATGGAAAGGTGGGAATCTTTTCCCTCTCCCTACTCCCCCAACACCTCCTGCTGTTGGGGTTCTCCATGAGAGATGCGTCAGACCTCAGGGACCCGGAAAACTTTGAAAACTTGTAATCATCCTTAAGGGACTGATTTTTTTTTTTTAAAGATTTTATTTATTTTTACTTTTTCCCCCCAAAGCCACAGTAGATAGTTGTATGTCATAGCTGCACATCCTTCCAGTTGCTGTATGTGGGACATGGCCCCAGCATGGCCAGAGAAGCGGTGCGCGCCGGGGATCCGAACCCGGGCTGCCAGCAGCAGAGCACGTGCACTTAACTGCTAAGCCATGGGGCCGGCCCTTAAGGGACTGATTAACTCAACTTCCCTCAAACTCTTTTCAAGGGAAATGCTTTGGGGGCTTCAACTTCCCTCAAACTCTTTTCAAGGGAAATTCTTTGGGGGCTAAAGTTTTGGGAGAGTTTCATTTTTCTATCCTTGTTTACTTTTCTCCAAGAATGGAATATGACTAGGCTGGATTCAGTTCATTTTCTGTTCTTCCTCTTACTTTTCAGCAAAGTAGCAAGAATCAACCGCACTGGACTCATGTGGTTGATGCTTATTCATTCCTTGGTGTCTCCAAGCTTTAGCTCTGTAATAATCACCATAATGATGATCATTTATTAAATATCTGCTATAGTGGGTATATGTAAATTTTTATTTTACTGCCATGATCTACCTCCTTTTCCTAACAACATCCCCATCACCATTTTGTGGAATTGTCTCTGCCAGCATGTAAGAGACACTTGGTTGTCTCTATCTATTCGTTCTTCTTCCAAGACTCTCCCTTTTAGCTGGGTATAAGATGCTGTGGTCCGATGTTTGTGTGCCCCTCAGATTCATATGTTGAAAACCTCATGCCCAAGGTGATGGTATTAGGAGGTGGGGCCTTTGGGAGGTGATTATGTCATGAGTGTGGAGCCCTCAGGAACGGGATTAATTATAAAAGAGACCCCAGAGAGCTCCCTCCAGAACTGTGAGAAATAAATGTCTGCTGTTTATAAGTCACCCAGTCTGTGATATTTTGTTAGAGCAGCCCAAATGGACTAAGACACATGGCTACCCAGACTAAAAACCCCTTTTCCCAGTCCCCTTTGCCCGTATGTATGGCCACATGAGCACATTCTAACCAATTGGGTATGGGCAGTAATGAGTGTACGATTTCCAGGTCAAACCCTAAACAGGAAATAATGACCCATTCTCTTCTCTTTTTCCAACTTTCTCTCCTTTGATGATTGGAATGTGGTCGTGGTGGGGTTATCATGGGTCACACTTGCCCGCATCCCCTTTTCATCTCCCACTTAGAATTATGGCTATCTGATAAGGAATCGGAATGATAAGTGTAGGGAAAAATTGTAAAAGACTTTGAAATGGTCCAAAAATATGACTGAGTATTTTCAGTAGAAAACAAACACATCTTTTTGAGTTGTCTGATTCTATAGGGTTTTGTATCAATTGTGCTTGTGGGACTTTAATTTATGGAGGTGACAGATGATGACATGGAGAGGTCAATGCCATTGATTGACTTGTATCATTTATGTTTCCTGAGACAAACGGTGGGGTCCACCGCGCCATGCAGGGCCACGTGGGGAAGCACCGTGCTTGGTTAGGACGCAGAAGGAGTGAGAGGAAAGCGTGGCCCACGCTGTTATTGTGTTTCCTCCACATTTTTTAACAGGGCTACTATAAAATTTAAAAATACATATGTGGGGGCCAGCCCTGTGGCGTAGAGGTTAAGTGCACGTACTCCGCTGCTGGATGCCTGGGGTTCGGATCCTGGGCGTGCACTGACGTACCACTTGTCAAGCCATGCTGTGGTGGCATCCCATATAAAGTGGAGGAAGATGGGTACGATGTTAGCCCAGGGCCAGTCTTCCTCAGCCAAAAGAGGAGGATTGGCAGATGTTAGCTCAGGGCTGATCTTCCTCACACACACACAAAAACAAACATATGTGACCTGCATTATATTTTTATTGGACTGTGCTATAGGATATAATGCCTATTCATATTTTACCTTAAAAATATTAACCAATGAGGCCAGCCCTGGTGGCCTGGTCGTTAAGTTCAGCACATTCTGCTTCAGCTGCCCAGGTTTGGTTCCCAGGTGCAGACCTACAGCACTTGTCTGTCAGTGGCCGTGCTGTGGTGGTGGCTCATACACAAAAAGAGAAAGATTGGCAGCATATGTTAGTCCCTGCTGAATCTTCCTCAGCAAAAAAAAAAAAAAAATAAAATTAACCAATGTACAATACATAGCCTGACAGTAATAATAATACAGATAACACACATTTGACGGAGAGTTTACCATTTCAATGTGCTTTATATATATTCACACATTTAATCTTCACACTACTGTTGTGAAGTGATAATAATAACAGCTCACACTGCGGCAGCACCTACTATGTACCACGTGTTTTCACTACAGGTTTTCACTCTATTAATTCCCAAAATATGGAGGTTGATAGTATTTTTACACCCTTTTTCATAGTGATGAAACCGAGGCAGATAATTCCAGTAAAGTTCCCAAGTCACCGAGAAGTCTTATTCCAGAGCCCATGCAAAATTTATGCATAAATATACATGGATTGGTTGCATCCAGAAGAAAACATTTTTATTGATAAGCGAGTTTGATCAATTTATAAAGTGGGACCTGGGATGAAGGATGGGAGGTTGAAGATCTGGAACTGTAAATGCAAATGTAAAAGCGTTTGCATGATGCATTCCAAGGCTCTGATTTATCCTCAGTTTCTTTCTCTCCAAGGTCCGGGTGCCTCGATGATCCAGGCGAAGGCTGGAAGGTGGTGCAGCACCGAGGACACGGAAGGTGAACGGAAGAGCAAAGGGCAGAGGAAGATCTAAACCGTGGAGGCAAGAATCTCACAATTCCTCTTTCAGTCCCAAAAACAAGCTGGAGGAACTGTCGACATCAAAAGATTTTAATGACAAAGGCAGTTATACTCAAAGAGAAAGGTGTATGCCAACGTTCACGGCAGCATTATTCACAAGAGCCAAAAGGTGGAAGCAACCAAAGTGTCCATCAATGGATGGGTGGATAAAAAAATATGATTTTATATATACATATACATATATATATATACACAATAGAATATTATTCAGCCTTAAAAAGGAAGGAAATTCTGACACATGCTACAACGTGGATAAACCTGGAGGACATTATGCTAAGTGAAATAAGTCAGTCACAAGAAGACAAATACTGTATGATTCCACATAAATGAGGTCCCTAAAGTAGTCAAATTCATAGAAACAGAAAGTAGAAGGGTGGTTGGTGAGGTATGGGGGAGGTGAGTTGTATAATGGGTATAGGGTTTTAGTTTTGCAAGACAAAAAGACTTCTAGAGATGGGAATGTATTTAATACTACTGAACTGTGCACTTACAAATGATTAAGATGGGAAGTTTCATGTTATATGCATTTTAACACAACTAAGAATTAAACAAAAAAGGCAGTTGTAGATCTGTATGCAGAACAGAAAACCCCAGCTACCCATACGCCCAGCTGGATTGAGAGGCAGGATACAATGATGGAAAATATTGGTGAAGAAAGAAGGTCTGGGGAAAAAAACTAGAAATAAATGAATGTGAGAAGAATACATGAATCATCTTGAACATCCCAAGGTTTCCCTTCACAACGTACATCTCAGAGTGAGAGCTTTACAGTGAACACATGAAACTTGTACATCATCACCGTCCTTCTAAAGCTTTGGTCAGTTGCCCCGAGCTGCTTCCATGTCTGAATTCCCAATAATTATCAGCACCCTGAGGACAGAAATCTGAGTCCTTGATATTACCTGGTATACTTGTTTCACTCAGGAGAGCTTGACAAATGCTTGTTGAGTGATGGAATCTATAAATGAGACTTCTATAAAGGAAGCTGGAGGAGACTGACACCTGGACTTGTTTCAAACTTAAAATATTCTTTCTCTAATCTACAGATGAGAAACCTGAAGCTTAAAGACTGACTGAATGGGTTGCCCAGTAGACCACGGGACAATCCAGTCAGTGTAACTCCAGAAAAGGAGTGCTTAGTCTCTATTTATATGACCCTCCTATTCTGCATTCTTGTTCATCTTGTGCCCCACTGTGGCCAGAAAGACACCCAACAGCCTGGAAGCCTCTTGAAGGATTGTAGGCTGGGATGAAGATCTTGGATTCATCTTACCCTCAGGATTCCCCCTGGTGGCTAAGATAAAAAGTGCATCTGATTGATTTAGGAAGCTTGTGGCATTAAGCTAAAGTAAATTTTTGCTTTGGTTATAATAGATTTACTGTTGCATTCCAGTCTGGCGTTGCCAGATAAAATACAGGACCACCAGGCAAATTTGAATTTTCAATAGACGATGAATATTTTTTTTTTTTGGTATAAGTATGCCACATGCAATTTGAGACAAAAATTGCATGGGACATAGTTACGTCAAGTGCCATTTTTTTTTTTTTTGTGAGGAAGATCAGCCCTGAGCTAACATCCATCGCCAATCCTCCTCTTTTTGCTGAGGAAGACTGGCCCTGGGCTAACATCTGTGCCCATCTTCCTCCACTTTATATGGGACGCCGCCACAAGCATGGCCTGACAAGCGGTGCGTCGGTGTGCGCCCGGGATCTGAACCTGGGCCGCCAGCAGCAGAGCACATGCACTTAACTGCTAAGCCACGGGGCCAGCCCCTAAAGTGCCATCCTTATCACATCATATATCAAAACGATTTATCACTGTGGATGTTGACCCTGATCATCTGGCTAAGGTAGTGTTTGTCAGGTTTCTCCATTGTATAATTACCCTTTTGACCCCTTTTCCATACTGTACTCTTTGGAAGGAAGTCCCTCTGTGTAGCCCACCCTCAAAGAGTGGGGAGTTAAGTCCTCATTCCTTGAGGACAGAGCACCTACATAAATTATTTGGGATCCTTTTGCACTGCATGGGAGATTTGTCTCTTCACCCTATTTATTTATTTATTCAATCATTTATGTATATTTTTAAAGTTTTTTCTTTATCAGAATTTCAATTAGGTACATACACAGCAAATGTTCATTATGTTTTTTAAAGTCAATCTCCCTCTCCTTGCAATGGATTTGTGGAAGAAACTAAGTCACTGACCTGCTGAGTTTCCCATATTCTGGATTTTGCTCATAGCATCCCTGTGGTACAGTTTTAAAACACAATTTTGGAAAGTTTCCTTGGCTTCTCTCTGCACGGAGGGTGAAAACAAAAATCTTTACCATCCCTCCCATGTTCACTGCAGTATTATTCACAATAGCCAAGATATGGAAACCACCTAAGTGTCCATAAACAGATGAATGGATAAAGAAAATGTGATATATATAAATATATATAGATATATATATACACACACACACACACACAATGGAATATTATTCAGGCTTAAAAAATGAAATCCTGCCTTTTGCAACAACACGAATGGACTTTGAGGGCATTATGCTAAGTGAAATAAGCCAGACACAGAAAGACAAATACTGTATGATCTCACTTATATGTGAGATCTAAAAAAGTCAGAATCGTAGAAGTAGAGCAGGGGCTGAGGGGTGGGGGAGACAAGGAGATGTTGGTCAAAGGGTACAAACTTCCAGTTATAAGATGACTAAGTTCTGAGGACCTAATGTACAGCATGATGACCATGGTTAATAATACTGTATTGTATACTTGAATTTTTTTTTCTGAAGAAGATGCACCCTGAGCTAACATCTGTGCCAATCTTCCTCTATTTTGTATGTGGGTCATAATGCTTATGGGAAAAAAAAAATTCTCTCTCCTAAAAATAAAACAAAACAAAAAAACCCCAAAACACAAAATCCTTACCACGATCTTCAGTCTTCCAAGGCTTTGCCCTGCCGTTCATCAGCTTTATCTCCAACACGCTTGGCCTCCTTCATTTTTTCAGTGAGTCTTCCTTTCTTCACGCCCTCACTCACAGAGAACTTTGTCTCACTGGGGCCACCAAGCACGTCATTCCTCTCCATCCTTCCAAGTTTACATTTCCTGTCTTGGAGGGGAACATCAATAGTAACAATGACAACAACAAGAAGAAATGACAATTTTTCTGAACGTCTTGACATCCTCAAGTTCCTCTGTACTTCCTATTTGTACAACTAAATACGCTTAATATATTTAAGTAGTTAAAAAGAAGTGTTGAAAATATGACAAAAAAATCAGGGAACTAAATACTTAACTGGATGTATTTGAATAAGAACCTCAAAGATCTTTCAGAAATTAAAAAAAGTTGGAATATTGAAATGAAATCTTAGTATGAGGCAAAGAACAGATTAAACCATCTGAGGAGGAAATAATGAGCTAGGATTTAAGGCTGAGTACATTTGTGTGTGTGTGTGTGTGTGTGTGTGTGAGGAAGCTTAGCCCTGAGCTAACATCCGATGCCGATCCTCCTCTTTTTGCTGAGGAAGATTAGCCCTGGGCTAACATCCATGCCCATCTTCCTCTACTTTATACGCGATGCCGCCACAGCATGGCTTGACAAGCGGTGCATCGGTCTGCGCCTGGGATCTGAAGCTGCAAACCCCAGGCCACCGAAGCAGAGCACTCGCACTTAACCACTACGCCACCGGGCCGGCCCCTAAGCCTGAATAAATTATACATAATATGGTTTAAAGAGACAAAGAAATGGCAAATAAGAAACAAATGTTCATACATATGGTAGATAGCATTTGAGACCGCTTCATACATCTACTCCGGGTCCCAGCAGGAGAGTGTAGAAAGGAAGGATGAGAGGCAGTTACTGAAGTGACATGTCATTGTATTTTCCCCGCATTGATGGAAGACACCAGTGTTCATAATCAGGAAGCCCAATGAATCCCAACCAGAATAAATAAAAAATCCACACTTAGAACATAATGTAATAAAATGGTAGAGCATCAAAGATGAGGAGACGGTCTTAAAATCAGCCAGAAAGAAATAATTATTGGCAACAATTACATTTAGATTGACAACTAACCTCTCAACAACAGCAATTAGCCAGTGACTATAGGAAAAAATACTTTCAAAGTAGCGCAAAGTAGTTGTCAATTTAAAGCTGTACATGCAGTGAAATTCTCCTTCAATAACAAGCACAAAGTGACTATATTTTCAGACAAAAACCTGGAAAGTTTGTTACCAACTGACCTCTGTAAAAGAGCTTCTAAACTGTTGGTTCTCAGACTTTGCTCTATCCTGGATTCATACAGGGAAGGACGTTTCTGTCCCATCCTAGTTATTCCAATTTTTTTTTTAAGATTTTATTTATTTATTTTCCCCCCCCAAAGCTCCAGTAGATAGTGGTATGTCACAGCTGCACATCCTTCTAGTTGCTGTATGTGGGACGCGGCCTCAGCATGGCCAGAGAAGCGGTGCGTCGGTGCGCAACCGGGATCCGAACCGCCAGCAGCGGAGCGCGCGCACTTAACCGCTAAGCCACGGGGCTGGCCCCCTAGTTATTCCAATTTAATTGCTCCCGATGTTGAGATTTGAAAAGGCCTTCCAAGCAATTTGAATGGATATCAAGGATGGAGGACCCTGGTCTAAAGGCTTGAGTAGACTCAGGTTCGACTCCTGGCATGAATACTTCATATAGGGGCTCTGAATTCAAACTGCCTATCATAAGGAGAGACCTCATTTCCTCTTGTGCCACTTTCAATGGTTAATGTTTTTGTTGTTGAGCATAGGGGGAGATGGTGAGGAAAACGGGATGCAAAAAAGGAGGGTTTTGGGTGTGATATAGCGGCTGCTTAAATGAGTATATTCTGTCTGTGACAATTAGTAATAGATAAAATATTTATACTCTTTTATCTATTTATGGTACACTTTAATTAATTAATTAATTTAAAAGGCAAGCATTTAAAAAAAATTTTATTTATTTTTTTCCCCCAAATCCCCAGTAGATAGTTGTATGTCATAGATGCACATCCTTCTAGTTGCTGTATGTGGGATGTGGCCTCAGCATGGCCGGAGAAGCGGTGCGTCGGTGTGCGCCCGGGATCCGAACCCAGGCCACCAGCAGCGGAGCGCACACACTTAACTGCTAAACCACGGGGCTGGCCCTATGGTACACTTTAATACAAATTAACATTAAGTGGATTAGGACCTGTTATATCTCCAGGTGCTTGAAAGAAACACAGCAAAACCTTGCTGGATGTACCTCTCCCTTCTAGGCCCCCAAATATTCCTAAAATACAATTCAGGTATGAGAAACAGCACATAATCAAACACAGTGAGAATCACGAGAGAAAAAGGCACAATGAGGGAGAACCAGCAAGAAAAAAAGGGAGGATGTTTGGGCAGGCCTGCAAAAAATTCAGTTATTGGGTCATCAGACATAGAATATACAACTATGCTTGTATACTTAAATATTATAAGCAACATTAAGAACTCAGTGGTATTCTTTACGTTTTTGTTCTTTTATGTATGGTCCTGGTATTTCAGCTATGTTTCAGATAAAGCATTCTTTTTTTTTCACAGGCACGTGCTGAAATCTTTATGGTCCAAACAAAATGATGTTAGGGATTTACTTCAATGTATGGTAGAAGGTGGAGGAAGTAGTCGGGGTATAAATAAACCAGATTGGCCATTGGTGATTCTTTTTGAACCCAGATGCTACAACTAGGCTGAGTGCAGACTTCTCAACAGCGATAATGGAAGTCAGAAGAGAGTAGAATGATATTTTCAATGTAATATAAGAAAATAACATGAAAATTGTAATTCAGTATCTTTAGCAGAAATACTTTTGAAAAATGACAGCAGAATACTGCATTTTTAGCAAAGAGAGAGAGAAGTTCCTCAGCACCAATCACCTTCAGACAGAAAGAAAACTATCCCAGAAGGAAGATCTGAGATGTAAGAAGAAATGAAGAGCAAGAAAATGATAAGTATGGGGGTAAATATAAATGAAATTGACTGTATAAAACAATAAAAGTAATAACGTGAAGCTTAAAATTTAGAATTAACGTATAGAACAGTACCATATAAGTGGGTATAGATCACTTATATGATATTTATTTAGTGCATTAAAGCCTTCATATTGCCTGGGAGGAAAGTAAAGTTACTAATTAACATTTACCTTTGATAATGTATGCTAAAATAATAAAAAATAAAAGATAATGTATGCTTGTTAAGAATTCTAGAGGGCCAGCCCTGGTGGCCTAGTGGTTAAGTTCAGTGCGCTCCACTTCAGCAGCCCGGGTTCCATTCCAGGGTGTAGACCTACACCACTCGTCTATTGGCGACCATGCTGTAGCAGTGGCTCACATACAAAAAGAGGAAGATTGGCAATAGATGTTAGCTCAGGACGAATCTTCCTCAGCAAAAAAAAAATGTTCTAGAGTAATGGCAAAAAAATTAACAATATAATTTACAAACCATAAGTGGGAGAGGGGATAGAATGATACAGATGTATGTTCAATCAATCCAAAAAAAAAAAGGCAAGATATAAGAGAGAAAAAGTGTGGTATGTGAATTATATCTCAATAAAGGTTGTCACAAATGACAAGATTTCCTTCTTTTTCACAGCTAAATGATATTCCACTGTGTGTATGTATTTATCCATTCATCCTTCAATGGACGCTTAGGTTGCTTCCATGTCTTGGCTATTGTGAATAATGCTGCAATGAACATGGGGGTGCAGATATCTCTCTGAGATAGTGATTTCGGGAAATGTTCTACATCTTGATTGCGGTGGTGGTGATGTGACTGTATATCTTTGTCAAAACTTATGGCACTCTTCCCTTAAAAAGAGTAAATTTTGCTGGGTAAAAATGATACCTCAATAAAAAACAATTTAAAAATGTAGTTTATCTTAAATGTCACATATCTGCTTTTGCTTAACTGCCCTCTTGCGTATGTTCTCCAAATCTGTGAGCTCTTTGAGGGCTGGGTCATGAATCTGTGTTGGTCATTGTCATGCCTTGAGTGCCCAGTATCAGCTTGGTACACAGTAAGCATCAAGAAATGCTTGAACAGTTAAGTGAATGAATGAATGGGTCACACTTACGCCAGCTTCTAGCTCCTTCTTCCTTCACCTAACTACCTCCTCCATTGAAAGTTCACCCTACTGTTGATCAAATGCCTATTATTCATTCAATAAATGTTAATTAAATTCCTTCATGTGGCAGTTCTGTTCTGCCACATGAAAAAGGGTGGTGAATATATCAAGTAAGATACTTCTTCTCTTGGAGTTTACTTTCTTGGTTCTAGGGGGCCAGACCAACAGTAGACAGGTCAACAAATAAGCCAACATAATATTTTCAGAAAATGGTGAGGGGCTGAATATGCAATGGCCAGACCCTATAACAAGAACTCTGACCCACAGCCTGCAGCACCAGTCCAGGAAGCCACACCACAGCCTCTGTAGTGATTGGCCCCAAATGGCTAGGACGTGATCAAAAACTGTCATCGCTCCTTATTTTTGCCCCCACTCCCAACACCTCACTTCCAACTTAGGGCTAACCGGAGAAAGACAAATATGGATTTCTAATCAATTACATAGGATGCTCCAATTCCAATTAGCCTGGCTTCAGCTTCCCTTTTTCCACTGTAAAGCTTTCCCACTCCTCTGCCTGCCATTGAGTCTCTGCCAAAACACAAGGATAGCAAGCTCTGGCTAAGTAGCCTTTGCCTGTCCTCATATGAATGGTCTTCATTTACTTCCACGGTGGTAAGTAGAAAGGAGTCTACCTGGGTGTTGTCATAGAGACTAGAATAGAGGTTGGAGGGCCGGCCCTGTGGCTCAGCGGTTAAGTGTGCGAGCTCCGCTACTGGCAGCCTGGGTTCAGATCCCAGGCGCGTACCGAGGCACCGCTTCTCTGGCCATGCTGAGGCCGCGTCCCACATACAGCAACTAGAAGGATGTGCAACTATGACATACAACTATCTACTGGGGCTTTGGGGGAAAAAAAAGGAGGAGGATTGGCAATAGATGTTAGCTCAGAGCCGGTCTTCCTCAGCAAAAAGAGGAGGATTAGCATGGATGTTAGCTCAGGGCTGATCTTCCTCACACACACACACAAAAAAGAATAGAGGGTGGAGGGCTGCTTGCATTGGACAGACTGATTAGGGAAATCCTTTTCTGAAGAAGTGACATTTGAGCTGAGATGTGATTAAGAAAAAGTGATGAGCCATGGCAACATTTGAGGAAACAGCCTTTCAGGTAGAGGGAACAGCAAGTGCAAAGGCCCCGAGGCAGGAATTCCTTATCTAAGTATAAAGCACCCTCCTCTTACAGATCCCATTAAATGTTCACCACAATCCCGGGAGATGGGTAATACCATCATCCCACATTTTATGAACAAGGCTCTGTCTAGTCTCTGAGATACTGAATATACAAAGGGACAACGGCCAGATCATACAAAAAAAATAGAACTCTGACCCACAATCTGCAGTGACCAGACCAGGAAACCAACCCATCATCCACAGTAACCAGCCAGGAAGCCAACCCTCTATCAACAAGTCAGACTTGTAGGAAGTCAGACCACTATTTCAGCAACCAGTAGGAAGACAAACAATAACCTCTATAACAATTGTCCCCAAATGGCCAGGATTTGATTAATAACTGACAGCTTCCCTAAGTTTTGTTCCAGCTTCCAATTTAGGACTAACCGGAGAAAGCCAAATATGCCCCCTAACTAATTACATAGGCTGCCGTGTTTCTGATTAGCCCGCCTCCAGTTTCTCCATGCCAACAGCCTCCATTCAGGGCACCATGGAGATGTCCCTTTTCCTGCTCTGAAGCTTTCCCAGTCCTCTGCCTGCCTTTGAGTCTCAAAACACAAGTGACAGTGGCTGACTCCCTTGTTATAGCAAGCTCTGAATTCACAGCCTGTACCTGTTCTCATTTGGTAGGTCTTTGTTAATTTCCACAGCTCAGAGAGTGAAGGTAACCTGCTCAAGTTCACACAGCTTTTTAGTGGGGATGCTACAATTTAAAACCAGATCTGAGTCCAGAAATCCTTGACCTTCATCCTGAGAAGGTCCCGGGATGGAGCCCCCAAAAACTCTTTCCCGCATTTGACCTGCAGATTCCCTTCGGCTCTCGCTGACTCCCTCTCTTTTCTGGTGCTCAAATGTGTTCATTTTTTAAAAAACCCACCTTCTACTCAAAGAGTTATTTCCTGGAAGGTGGGAGAATGGGGCAAATGAGACAATATGCCTGGGGACAAACTGACAGGGTTGGGTTGAACCTCAGAGCTTCATTGTGTTCATCATCTCTAAATACTTTGTACATTCCCTGAACACTGATCCTTTCAGGATTTTCTTTTCTTTTTCTTTTTTTTCTGGGGAAGATCAGCTCTGAGCTAACATCTATTGCCAATCCTCCTCATTTTTTTTTTTCCCCAAAACCCCAGTAGATAGTTGTATGTCATAGTTGCACATGCTTCTAGTTGCTGTATGTGGGATGCGGCCTCAGCATGGCCGGAGAAGCGGTGCATCGGTGCGCGCCCGGGATCCGAACTCGGGCTGCCAGTAGCGGAGTGCACGCACTTAACCGCTAAGCCCCGGGGCCAGCCCCGGGATTTTTTGAGTTCTCAGAAACCACCTTTTTCGGCAGACAATTATGTCATTCCTTTCTATACATGGGGAAACTGAGGCTCTGGGAGAGAAAGCCTTGCCAATGCCTAATAATGGAAGCCACCCCCAGGGGTCAAGGGCTTAGATTTTCCTCAGGCTCTGGGCCAAATGCTGTGTGTTCAAATAAAAGTATCCAATATGAAAGAAAATGTGGTATAGGCATACAATGGAATATTATTCAGCTTTAAAAAAGAAGGAAATCCTGCCATTTGCAACAACACAGATGAACCTGGAGGGCATTATGCTAAGTGAGATAAATCAGACAGAGAAAGACAAGTACCACATGATCCCACTTATATCAGGAATTTTATAATTTTATTTATTTATTTATTTTCCCCCCAAAGCCCCAGTAGATAGTTGCATGTCATAGTTGCACATCCTTCTAGTTGCTGTATGTGGGATGTGGCCTCAGCATGGCCGGAGAAGCGATGCGTCGGTGCATGCCTGGGATCCGAACCCAGACCGCCAGCAGCGGAGCACGCGCACTTAACCACTAAGCCACAGGGCCGGCCCCGTATATCAGGAATTTTATATGAGGAATCTTAAATAGTCAAACTCATAGAAGCAGACTGTGGACTGGTGGTTTCCAGGCACTGTGGGGAGGAGAAAATTTGGAGATGTCAGTCAAAAGGTATAACTTTCCAGTTATTCAAAATGAATAAGTCCTAGTGATCTACTGTACAGCATGGTGACTACAGTTAACAATGCTGTATTGTATACTTAAAAATTTGCTAAGAGAGTAGATCTTAGGTTCAATGTTCTTTTTTTTTTTTTAATTTTATTTATTTATTTATTTTTCCCCCAAAGCCCCAGTAGATAGCTGTATGTCATAGCTACACATCCTTCTAGTTGCTGTATGTGGGATGCGGCCTCAGCATGGCCAGAGAAGCGGTTCCTCGGTGCACGCCCGGGATCCGAACCAGGGCTGCCAGCAGCGGAGCGTGCGCACTTAACTGCTAAGCCACGGGGCTGGCCCTAGGTTCAATGTTCTAATCATACACACACACACACACAATTAATAAATAAAGTGTGGGAGGAAACTTTTGGAGGTGATGGCCATGTTTATGGCATAGATTGTGGTGATGGTTTCATAGGTGTATACTTACCTCCAAACTCATCAAGTTGTGTACATTAAATACGTACAGCTTTTTGTATGCCAATCGTACCTCAATAAAGTGGTTACAAAATAAATGAAAATCTACTAAAATTGTTTAAAAAACAAAAACAAAAGTAATTAATGTGTATTGAGAACTTACTATGTGGACTTTGAGGGTACATAACTATTATTACTCCCATTTTACAGATGAGGAATCTGATGATCAGATACATTAAGAAACTTGTCAGGACACAGCAAAGAACTGACAAAAGTGGGATTCAAACGCACAGGCCACGAAGGCTTGACCTCTTTGAAACTGGAACAGCCCTGTAATTATCCCCATTTTTCAGGTGAGCTATGGGAGGCTGATCAAGGGGCTCCAGAAAACTCCTACTGTCCTTCTATGGGTATCCCATTTCCTTCTCAGACCCTAGAAAACACTCACTTACTCTGTCTCTACTGACTTGCTTTTTCTGGACATTTCCTGGAAATGGAATCACACAATATGTAGTCTTGTGTGTCTGGTTTCTTTCACTCAGCTGATGTTTTTGAGGTTTATCCGTGTTGCAGCACGTATCAGCTACACTTAGGACACTTCTTTGTTCGGACCAGCCTCATTTCAAGCTCAAGGCTAGCAGCTATTCTATTGGACAGTGCATCCCACGACCCACCAAGCTTGATCCCTCTGCTTTACCCAGTATGGCTCGTCATGCTTCCGGTCATGGCTAGAATGCCTCGGAGGTCGTCTCTGCCCATCCTGAACCTCCGTAGGTACCCAGGTTATTCTCTATCTCAGCATTCAGTTTATACTCTTCGAAGTTTGCTGTGATTCCTAATCATTTTTTACAATGAGAGGATTTGTTGGGGGAAGGATTAGAGATCTGGTTGGGAGAGAGAGGAGGAGGAGAAAGGGTGGGGCCACATCAAGTAAAGAGGCTGAAATAGCACTTGGGGCAGGCAGTTGGAGGGGAAGGAGGAGCCCAAGACTGCAGGTAAGGCGAGTTGAGGCGGTGGGAGGGCCATGCCAGGGAGTGAGAGCTGCATTGTGCTTGAGGCTGAGAGATGGCTGGTTCCTGGGGCTTTGCCAGACCTGACATGACTAACCCCCGCCATAACTTGCATGACTATGACTCACTGCATGTTTGTCTTGGCCAGAAAAATTTCCAAGCAATATATGTGGGATATCTTGTTTAAATGAGTCTTCAATAGGAGTTTGCCTAAGTCTGGATCTCTTTCCTAGGGGTCTTCTTGCCCCAACTCTAGGAAGACGGAGTCACACCAGTAGTTCTCAACCCGGGGTCATTTCCTTCCCCCTTCCCCACCTCAGGGGACATTTGTCAATGTCTGGAGAGATTTTTGGTGGTCACAACATCAGTGGGGGTGCTGCTGGCATCTAGTAGGCAGAAGCCAGAGACGCTGCTCAACGTCCTACAATGCACAGGAGAGCCTCCCACAATAAAGATTTATTCAGTCCAAAATGTCAACAGTACACTGAGAAACCCTGAATTGCAGTGTTAGGATAAAATGCACAAACATTTGGGCTGAGGTGAAGGGAGGTGAGAAGGCTTAGGAAAAAGGGCTCATTTTCCAAGGGGGATGGACCAAATGTCAGAGAAAGAGAAGAAGGGGCCTATTTTCCATAAATGATAAAAAAGCAGAAGCAACAGAGGAACTGGGAAAAACTGTCCACACTGGGAGACAGAGAAATGTCAATTTCATTTTGTTAATATAACAACATGAATATCTTCCCATTGTTTAAAAAAATGAAAAAAAAAAAAGATACAGCAAGATCTTTTGTGATTTTTTTTTTCCCCGCTAAGCCAATATAGGCCTTTGCTGTGCCATTATATTTTATGTACTTACAGTTAATTGTCTGCTCATACACATGGAAATGTTTATTATATTTTTAAGCTTTTTTATTACTAAGGTATAATTTACATACAGTAAAAATCACTGTTTTTAGTATACAGTTTTACAAGTTTAGATGAATGCACAGCCATGTAACCACCACTACAATAAAGATACAGAACAGACCCATCACCCCCAAAATTCCCTTGTCATCCTCTGTAGGCATTCTCTCTCCCCCATCCCAGACCTTGGGAACCACTGATTTATTTTCCGTCTCTAGAGTTTTGTCTTTTCCAGAATGTCACACAAATGGAATCACACAGTGTGTAGGCTTTTGAGCCTGGCTTCTTTCACTTAGCAAAATGCGCTCATCCATGTCGGTTCTTTTTTCTTGCTGAGTTACATTCTATTGTGTGGATGTAAAAGGTGTTTTTGAATCCTTTCACCCTTTGAAGGAATTTTGATTGTTTTTAGTTTTTGTCCATTATTAATAAAGGTGCTGTAGGCTTTGTGTACTGGGTTTTGTGGGAACATAAGTTTTCCTTTCACTTGGGAAAATACCTAGGAGGGGGATGGATGGGTCATATGATGTATGTGTGTTTAGCTTTCAAAGAAATTGAGACACTGTTTTCCAAAGTAGCTGTTTTGCTTTTCCAGCAACAATGTAGCAGAATTGCAGTTACTTTGCATGTTTGTCAAAATGCTTTGTATTGTCCATTTTTTTCCCAGTTTTTAAATTGATGTCATAATAGTTTACTACATTGTGAGATTCAAGTTGCACATTATTTGTCATCATAATATAAATGCACCCCTTCACCCCTTGTGCTCACCCCGCGACTCATTTCCCCCTGGTAACCACCAAACTGTTCTCTCTGTCCGTGTGTTAGTTTATATTCCACATATGAGTGAAGTCATACAGTGTTTGTCTTTCTCTGTCTGGCTTATTTCGCTATTCTCTATTTGAAAAGATCCCTCTAAGACCGATGTCAAAGAGTATTCTGCCTATATTTTCTTCTAGGAGTTTTATAGTTTCAGATTTTACCTTCAAGTCTTTGATTCATTTTGAGTTAATTTTTGTGCATGGTGAAAGATAATGGTCTACTTTCATTCTTTTGCACGTGGCTGTCCAGTTTTCCCAGCACCATTTATTGAAGAGACTTTCCTTTCTCCATTCTATGTTCTTGGCTCCCTTGTTGAAAATTAGCTGTCCACAGATGTGTGGTTTTATTTCTGGGCTCTCGATTCTGTTCCATTGATCTGTGTGTCTGTTTTTGTGCCAGTACCATGCTGCTTTGGTTACTATAGCTTTGTAGTATATTTTGAAATCAGGGAGTGTGATACCTCCAGCTTTGTTCTTTTTTCTCAGGATTCCTTTGGCTATTCAGGGCCTTTTGTTGTTCCGTATAAATTTTAGGTTCTTTGTTCTCTTTCTGTGAAGAATGTCATTGGGATTCTGATTGGGATTGCATTGAATCTGTAGATTGCTTTAGATAATATGGACATTTTAACTATATTTATTCTTCCAATCCATGCGCATGGGATATCTTTCCATTTCTTTATCTCATCATTGATTTCTTTCAATAATGTCTTATAGTTTTCATTGTGTAGGTCTTTCACCTCCTTGGTTAAATTTATTCCTAGATATTTTATTCTTTTTGTTGGGACTGTAAATGGGATCGTATTCTTCAGTTCTCTTTCTGTTAGTTTGTTGTTAGAGTATAGAAATGCAACTGATTTTTGTAAGTTGATTTTGTACCCTGCAAATTTGCTGTAGTTTTTGATTATTTCTAATAGTTTTCTGATGGATGCTTTAGGGTTTTCTATATATAAAATCATGTCATCAGCAAACAGCAAGCGTTTCACTTCTTCATTGTCTATTTGGATTCCTTTATTCCTTTTTCTTGCCTAATTGCTCTGGCCAGAACTTCCAGTACTATGTTGAATAACAGTGGACAGAGTGGGCACCCTTTTCTTGTTCCTGTTCTCTGAGGGATGGCCTTCAGTTTTTCCTGGTTGAGTTTGATGTTGGCTGTCGGGGTATTGTCTATTTTTTAAGCCAGTCTAGTAGGAGGGTGGTGGTATCATTATGGTTTTAATTTACTTTTCCCCAATGGCATTGTGTTGACCATCTTTTAATATGCTTATTTGCCATCCATATATCTTTTTGTTGTTGTTGATGTCTTTTAAAAAATTATCTTTTTGAGGTCATATTAGCTTACAATGTTGTGTAATTTCAGGCGTACATTATTATATATCAGTTTCTATATAGACTACATCATGTGCACCACCAATAGGCTATTTTTTATCCATCACCATACATGTATGCCCCTTTACCCTTCTCCCTCTTCCCATTCCCTTCCCATCTGGTAATTACCAATCTGTTCTCCTTATCCACCACTCATATATCTTGATGGTGTCTGCTCATATCCTTTGTCCATTTTTGAAATTAAGTTGTTTGTTTTCCTATTATTGAGTTATTGGAATTCTTTTTGTATTCTGGATGCAAGTCCTTTATCAGAAATATGATTTGCCGGGCTGGCCCCGTGGCTTAGCAGTTAAGTGTGCACGCTCCGCTGCTGGTGGCCCAGGTTCGGATCCCGGGCGCGCACAGACGCACCACTTCTCTGGCCATGCTGAGGCCGAGTCCCACATACAGCAACTAGAAGGATGTGCAACTATGACATACAACTATCTACTGAGGCTTTGGGGGAAAAAAAAGAGAAATATGATGTGCAAACATTTGCAACCAGTTTTGTGGCTTGCCTTTTCATTCTCTTAACAGAGTATTTTTTTTTAAATTAGTTAATTTATTTTTCCCCCAAAGCCACAGTAGATAGTTGTACATCATGGTTGCACATCCTTCTTGTTGCTGTATGTGGGGCGCGGCCTCAGCATGGCCAGAGACGTGGTGCCTCGGTGTGTGCCCGGGATCCGAACCCAGGCCGCCAGCATCAGAGCGTGCACACTTAACCGCTAAGCCACGGGACCAGCCCTTAACAGTGTATTTTGAAGAGAACTAGTTCTTAATTTCTGTGAAATCCAATAAAAAAAAGTCACTATCTCAAAATCCTTTAAAATATCATTGAGATTGTGTGTCCTGGCATGTTTTTGGTGCAGAATAAATGGGGGTTCTATTTGAAAATAAATTTAGCTACCTTCCTACCCCATATAACCTTTTTTGGCTCCCCAGCACCCTCAAGGCAATAACAAACTCTTACTTACTGTTGTATACAAGGCATTGAGTATTATGTCCTTGCTTAATTCTCCATCTTTGTTTCTTTAAAATGTAGAAGTTTCGTATCTTTTGACCCAGCAACCATAACATCCAATGCTTATATAGCCCTCAAAATGTACGGGGCACTATTCTTAGCACGTTATATCAATTTATTTAATCCTCTTGAGAATCCTGTGAGGTATGACCAATTGTTTCCATTTTACTGATGAGTCATGGAGAAGCTAAAATAAGTTCAACTTCATGTCCTAGAAATTCCAGAAATGGAATTTCAACTCTTATGGTCAAGAGCCAGGGTTTGTATTTTTTTCACTGTGGTAAACAAACACATAACATTAAATTTACCATCTTAACCATTTTTAAGTGTACAGTTTATTAGTGTTAAGTACATTCACATGATTGTGCATCAGATCTCTAGAACTTTTTTATCTTGTGAAACTGACTATATACTGCTTAAGCAGTAACTCTTACTCCCCTTCCCCCAGCCCTTGCCAACTACTTTTCTACTTTCTATTTCTATAATTTTGACTACTTTAGATACTTCATATGAGTGGAATCATATCATATTTTCCTTTTATGATTGCCTTGTTTTGCTTAGCATAATGTCCTCCAGGTTCATTCACATTGTCTCATGTGACAGGATTTCCTTTTTTAAGGCTGCATAATATTCCATTGCATGTATATACCACAGTTTCTTTTTCCATTCATCCACTGATGGACATTTGTGTTGCTTCCGTCTCTTGGCTACTGTGAATAATGCTGCAATTTACATGGATGTGCAGCTATCTCTTCTAGATCATGCTTTGAATTCTTTTGGATGTATAACCACAAGTGGGATTGCCAGATTATGTGGTAGTTCTATTTTTAATTTTTTGAGGAACCTCTATACTGTTTTCCATAATGTGTGTGTAACTGAGCAAAAGGGGGCTCATTCTCCTCACCGCAATCCAGTGCCAATCAATTGCAGATGAGTTGGTGGTTGAGAAAGGAAAATTTATATGATTAGGCAGCATAAGCAGAAGATGGTGGACTAGTGTCCTAAAGAACCATCTTAAAGTCATACAGAATCTTGAGGCAGTTATATAGGGGAAATTGGCAGGGAAAGAGGGGGTCCAGGGATGTTGATAATCTGGTGTGATGAACTTCAAGAAGCCACATTATGTCTTTCTTCTGTCATTCTTGACAGGTAGCAACACACCGTTTTTCTTTCTGGAGGTCATCATGTTCCTAGGGGACACAGAACAAAGTTATCCTTGTCACAGCTGTGAGATATACGTAAGCAAGAGTCATAGAACTAGCAGATCATGTATTTTGCAAAAGTGAGAGGTGCTTAATCATCATGCAGGCTAGAGTGCATGCTCAGAGACTAGTGAGTCAGGGTCACAGTTACCATATTGCTTCCTTACCCTAAGATGGCTTCCCTCATGCTAACCTAAGATCTAGCTGTTACAGGTGCACCATCCTACATTCCCGCCAACAGTGCACAAGGGCATGGTCTTTATTTTTAATCACAAAATGATTTTTAGCAATATATCTTTGAAGAATACATGATCATATTCACAAAGAGGCATACACAATTAAGTTCATGCTAAGATCACGTAAGCAAAATTTTGGAAACAATCTAAATGTCCATGTATAGAGTTCTGGTACCATGGTACATTTATATTATGGAGTATATGTGACTCTTAAAACAAAACAAAGGCTAGTCATAGACCAATGCTGCAGACTTATTTTTAAGCAGACTATTAGTTGCTGAACAACATGTAGAGAACAATACTTATGCTTAAATTTTCTCCATTGAAAAAATATTTTTAGTTTGAGAATTTTAGATTATGGGACAGTTGCAAAAATAGTGCAGATTTGCTGTAGACCCTTCCCCTAGCTTCTCCCTGATGTAAAGATCTTTTACAACCATAGTACAATTATCGAACCAGGAAACTAACATTGAAACAACAGTATTAACTAAGCTACAGACATTTGTAGAAATTAATAAAAGAAACCTTAACTAAGTTGGAGTCAGGAAGGCCTGTAGGGGGCGCTTTCATGCCCTATCACACATCATCAATTTCTCCAAACAGGAAGAGGATTGCTTGCATCTCGGACAGGAAGTAGAACTACTTTATTACTGAAGGAAGATTTCTCTCCCCACCTGGCAAGAGCCCAGCCAATGAGAAAGGGCGCAGCTCAGCCAATGAGACATGCTGCAGCTCAGCCAATGAGAAACACCACAGCTCAGCCAATGAGAAAGGCTGCAGCTTCACCAATGAGAAGTGCTGCAGCTCAGCCAATGAGAAGCCATTGCTTCCCTGAACTGTTACTTTCCCCCAATGGACTTTAGAACCGCCCCTCCCACTCCCCCTTTTTCTCTATAAAAGCAGCTCCTCTTCTTTGTTTTCTGGATTTGCCTACGGTTTACCATAGCATGCACATCCCAAATTGCAATTCTTTTGGCTATTCCCAGATAAACTCATTTTGAGATAAAAATAACAGGCAAATTTGCTTTTTAAGTTGACACTTTGAATTTCACCAATTTTTTCAATAATGTCATTTTCCTGTTGCGGGATCAAATCCAGGATCCCACTTAGCATTGAGTTATCCTGTTTTCTTAGCCTCCTCCAACCTGTGACATATCCTGTCTTGTCTTTCCTGACCTCGACACTTTTGAAGAGTACTGATCAGTAACTTTTTGTGTGTGTGTGTGTGTGTGAGCAAGATCAGCCCTGAGCTAACATCCATGCCAATCCTTCTCTTTTTGTGGAGGAAGACCGGCCCTCAGCTAACATCTGTGCCCATCTTCCTCCATCTTATATGGGACACCACCACAGCATGGCCGGAAAAGCGGTGCATTAGCGCGCGCCCGGGATCTGAACCCGGGCCGACAGCAGCAGAGTGCACGCACTTAACTACTATGCCACAGGGCCGGCCCCCCCCCCCTTTTTTTTTTGTGAGGAAGATCAGCCCTGAGCTAACATCTGATGCCAATCCTCCTCTTTTTTGCCAAGGAAGATTGGCCCTAAGCTAACATCTGTGCCCATCTTCCTCTACTTTATATGGGATGCCGCCACAGCATGGCTCAACAAGCAGTGCGTCAGTGAGTGCCTGGGATCCGAACTGGCGAACCCTGGGCTGCTGAAGTGGAGCTCGCACACTTAACCACTTGCACCACCAGGCCGACCCCTGTTTTTTTGTTTTTTTTTGGTGAGGAAGATCAGCCCTGAGCTAACATCCATGCCAATCCTCCTCTTTTTGCTGAGGAAGACCAGCCCTGAGCTAACATCCATCGCCAATCCTCCCCCTTTTTTTCCCTTTTTGTTTCCCCCCAAAGCCCCAGTAGATAGCTGTATGCCACAGTTGCACATCCTTCCAGTTGCTGCATGTGGGACACCACTCCAGCATGGCCAGACAAGCGGTGCTTCGGTGCACGCCTGGGATCCGAACCCGGGCCACCAGTAGTGGAGCACGCACACTTAACCGCTAAGCCACGGGGCCGGCCCCAGTAACTTTGTATAAAGTCTCTTAGTTTTACTTGCCTAATATTTTCTCATGATTGTATTAAAGTTATTCCTTTTGGCAAGAATACCACAGAAATGGTGTGTGTCCTTCTCAGGGCATTATATTCAGGGGGTACATGATGTTGACATATCTTATCACCGGTGATCTCTTGATTACAGTGGTGACTACTGAATTTTTCCACTGGAAAGTTACTATTTTTCCCTTTTTAATGAAAAACATTTATTGGGAGTTATGCTTTGAGACTCTGAAAATATCCTGTTTCTCCTCAAACATTTGCCAACCAATTTTAGTATTCATTGATGGATCTTGCTTACAATAATTATTGTGGTGTTGGCCTACTGATGATTTTGTATTTCCCTCATTCCTTGTATATTTATTCATTGGAATTCTTCTGTGAGGAAGAGGTATCCATGAGATAGGAATTCTCTTTTTTTTTTTTTTAATTTAATTTATTTATTTATTTTCCCCTAAAGCCCCAGTAGATAGTTGTATGTCATAGCTGCACATCCTTCTAGTTGCTGTATATGGGATGCGGCCTCAGCATGGCCAGAGAAGCAGTGCGACGGTGCGCGCCAGGGATCCGAACCCGGGCCGCCAGCAGTGGAGCACGCACACTTAACCACTAAGCCATGGGGCCGGCCCTAGGAATTCTTTTATTCCCATTCTAAATCGAGACCTGAAGAATCAAAAAGAAGGCTTCTTTTCCCTTTCAAACTTGTATATTTAATAATACAAAGGAAGCATGAATATATAGTGTTGTTTAAGAATGGAATCTTATTTAAATAAATTCAAAATTACTTCTTGAAACTCAGGCAAATCTAGACTCTTCTTTTGAGGTAACATGGGTCAGGGGAATGTTATTCCTAGATCTTTCTCTAAGCATTTACACAACTATATATAGTCATGTGCTGCATAATGATGTTTTGGTCAACAATGGACCACATATATGACTAATCTTATTGTCCCATAAGATTAGTACCATATAGCCTAGATGTGTAATAGGCTATACCATCTAGGTTTGTGTGAGTATATTCTACCATGTTCTCACAACAACAGAATTGCCTAACCACACATTTCTCAGAATGTATCCCCATCGTAAAGCCACACATGACTGTATAGTTTGCTGTGTGTATACACATATAAGAGAGACAGCAAGAACAATGTATTTTGTTTTTCCTTGTAAATAGAACAATATTTTTTGTTGGCTTGAAATTTTTTTTTTTTTTTTTTGCCAGATAATCCTGTCTTAGAATTCTTTATCCCAGTATTCAAGCTTTCTTCATTCTTCATTGTTTGGCATCTTAGAATGGATGTACCATATTTTGGATGTACCTCTTATGTTAGAGGTAAGCATTTAGATTTTTTCCAATATTTTGCTATTACAAACAGAGGCTTGTGCGTACTCTTTTACACATATGCATCAGTATAGGGGTGGGAATTGGTGGGGAGTACAGAATGCACATTTACATTTTTAAAGAACTAGGGGAGAGGTCAGCAATGGATAGAACTTAGTGAGTGACTTGTAGCCATGATGAAGATTTTAGTCTTTACTTTGAATGCAATGAGCAAATACAAATAGCCCCCACAGAAATAATCAACATATTAATAATAAAATAATATCACTATATCAATAAATAAATCTCTTGTTGAACAAATATGTATTTATGCGTGTGTATATATGTATGTGTGTGTATGCACATATATATATGCTCAGTGAAGAATTTTATTTTTAAAATTAAATTTTTATTGGCTCGCCCCCTGGCTTAGCAGTTAAGTGTGCGCGCTCCGCTGCTGGCGGCCTGGTTTGGATCCTGGGCGCACGCCAATGCACCGCTTCTCCGGCCATGTTGAGGCTGAGTCCCACATACAACAACTAGAAGGATGTGCAACTATGACATACAACTATCTACTGGGGCTTTAGGGAGAAAAATAAATAAATAAAGTTTAAAAAAATAAAATTAAATTAAATTTTTATTTGCATCAAGTTAAATGTATTATAATATAGAGCCTGTACCATTATTACATATAATTATCATCATTATTATGAAAACATGCTGTTTCCTGCCAACCTTTATCCCATTTTTGATCATTATAAGCAAATACTTTCAACTTTTTAGTTTTTATAATTTTTTTTATTTTTATTATTTATTTTCCCCCCAAAGCCCCAGTAGATAGTTGTATGTCATAGCTGCACATCCTTCTAGTTGCTATATGTGGGACGCGGCCTCAGCATGGCTGGAGAAGTGGTGCTACGGTGCACGCCCGGATCCGAACCCAGGGCCACCAGCAGCGGAGCGCGCGCACTTAACTGCTAAGCCACGGGGCTGGCCCATCAACTTTTTAGTTTTTGTATTGTATGTTTATTCCCTATTTTTATTTATTTATTTTTTTAAATGTTTTCTCTCTTTATTTCCAATATCAACTTTCTTTTTCTTTTTCGAGGAAGATCAGCCCTGAGCTAACATCCATGCTAATCCTTCTCTTTTTGCTGAGGAAGACCGGCTCTGAGCTAACGTCTATTGCCAATCTTCCTCCTTTTTTTCCCCAAAGCCCCAGTAGATAGTTGTATGTCATAGTTGCACATCCTTCTAGTTGCTGTATGTGGGACGCGGCCTCAGCATGGCGGGAGAAATAGTGTGTCGGTATGCGCCTGGGATCCGAACCCGGGCCGCCAGCAGCGCAGCGCGCACTTAACCGCCAAGCCACGGGGCCGGCCCTGGATTAACATTTATTGTCTACATAGGTAAACGTTAATCACTGCTGAGGAACTTAGCACACCATGATGATTTTCATTTTGGGAGCAGCACATTATTGTTTTCTCTGAAGTTAACCATATTTTTGTTTAATTGTTTGCTTAGTTTTTCGATGTTCCTATCCCTAATTCAAGGCATCTTTCTCCCAATGATCTAGATCCCTCCTTAGTACATTCAGACACAGCAGGTTTTCTGTCAACCTCACGTTCTTGACTGCTCCACTGGGGACTTGTTCTTTACGCCAGACGATCACCTCTTATTTGGCATCTCCTTCACTATATTCTTAGGCATTTCCCAGCCTCTAGGAGTCCAAGATGCAACCATGCCATCAGCCTCCTGGCCTCCAGTGAATGCCCCATCTACCTGCTACACTGGGAATTGTTTTCACCAGGTACGCAGAGCCCCAGAAGACCAACCTCCAGTCTTGGAGGGCCTCCTTGCCAAAAGGCAGTGCCATTTGCCTCTGAGCTTGGCTAATTGGCTCATTTCCCAGAAGAGCAGAAAGTGAGGACTCCAGATGGGACAAGAGGGGATCTGCTGGGACTCAGAGACTCTTTCAGCCTATTCCTAGGGAAAATCAGGATATTGCCTACAGAGGAAGAAAGCCCAATTTTCCAATGCAAATAAAAATTACATTTTAATATTCAAACTATAATTAATATGTCTTAATGAGAAAAAAACTCCTTTAAACATGAAGAAAATAAAAAGTTCCTCTTGAAACTCCTATCCAGCTCCCAGCTCTACCTCTCCCAGCCCCCCTCACTCTGTAGGTGACCAGTTACTCCAGAGGTAACCATTTGGTGTGGATTGTGAATAGAGAATTCATAATCCCTTCAAGCATGCATTCAGTCTTAACCAAAAATGATGGCATACCAGGTCAAAGAAGCCTCAACACATCACACACTTAATATCATATGGACCATATTTTCTGAAGCAATGCAAGTAATAAAAATGCAATGCAATAGCAAAAAGATGGAAACAATTCATAAATCCATTAATAGAAGAATGGATAAACAAAATGTGATATATGCATGAGCTAGAATATTATCTAGCCTTAAAAAGGAAGGAAATTCTGACACATGCTACAACATAGATGAACCCTGAACATGTTATATGAAACATGGCTAAGTGAAATAAGCCAGCCACAAAAGTACAAATATTGTATGATGCCACTTATACAAAGTACCTAGAAGAGTCAAATTCATGGAGACAGAAAGTAGAATGGTGGCTGCTGGGATGGGAACGGGAAGTTATTGTTTTAGAGTACAGAGTTTCAGTTTGGGATGATGAAAAGTTCTGGAGATGGACAGTGGTGTTGGTTGCCCAACAATGTGAATGTAGTTAATGGCACTGAACTGTACACTTAAAAATCGTGAAAATGGTAAATGTTATGTTATGTGTATTTTAACACAATAAAAAGATGTCGTGCAGTGCAATAAAAATAGAAGTAAACTCCTAAAGATGGCAACCCCCATTCATTTGGAGACTAAATAAAAAGGAGAAATGTAGCACCAAGTGACAGCGAAGTAATTATACATGAAAGATTTGAGATGCAGCCAAAGCATTTATAACCTTAAAGACATGTAAGTCATTAATAAAATGGGAAAGTAGGAAATGAAAGAGACAAGAGCAGAAGTTAATTAAAAAAATACAAGAGAGGATAAATACAATAAGCTTTCTTAGGGCTAATAAACATCTAAAAATATTGAACAAGAACATATAAAATGGCACCAAAAAACCGTATTAGAAAGAAAAAATAGAGATACGTATAGAGATATGTTGGAAACTATTAAAAATAAAAAATATAAGATCTTTTGGCTAATAAATGTGAAAAGAGATCAATTAGACAATTTTCTAGAAAAATATTAATGACTACGTCAATTGACGTATCATGAAGTAGATCAGGGGTCAACAAACTTTTTCTGTAAGGGGACAGATAGTAACTAGTTTCCGTTTTGCAGACCATAATGTTTACGGAATGTAAATGAAGGAGGCATGGTTGTATTTGGCCGAAAGGCTGTAGTTTGCAACCTGTGAAGTTCTTGACAAATTGAATTGACCTCTAGTTGATCTTTACCCTGTAAAAATAATTGAGGCTGTAATAAAACAAAGACTCCTTTCAACCCGCCTACCCCTTCTCAAATCCTCACAATGGCTAGAGAGCGTTAGAGTGACTAAAAAAGAAAACCATGCAAAAACTCATGAGCCTGGGGTCACGCGGACATCAAATCTAAAAGATACTATGAAAAAGAAAATTATGGGCAAACACATTTTTGAATGCATACACAAAATAAGTACAATTTTAGTTGAATCCAGTGATGATTATTAACAAAAATAACAAATATTAACATAATGACCAATAGGTGGTACATTAGCAACCCAGAACTGGTGTAGTATTATGACATGTATGTATGTCATCCACCACATAACAGATTAATTGCTAAAAATAACATAATCTTTTCACTAGATGCAGAGATGTTGTTTGAAATATTTTTAAATTGAATATTTGCAAAAAATCAGATTAGACAAGGGTTTCACAACCCAGGCATGATTGACAGTTGGGGTTGGAAAATTCTCTGTTGTGGGGGGTTGTCCTGTGCGTTGTAGGATGGTTACTAGCATCCCTGGCTTCTACCTTCTAGATGTCAGCAGCATTTCTCTCCTTGTCCCCACACAGTTGTCACAACCAAAAATGTCTTCAGATGTGACCCAATGTCCTCTAGAGGGCAAAATCACCCCTAGTTGTGAACCACTGGATTGGACTCCTGTCTTTTATTTAAAAACCTTCATAGGCCTTCCATTGTTCACAAGACTCTCTAGAGTTAATCCCATAAAAATATCTAATCTAGTGCTCTAGTGTCCCGAGAAGATCAAGCCAAATTGGCCTTTTATTTATACACATTCTTATTGCTCCCCTGGTGTACTGGAGGTACTAATTCAGCTATTGGCCATCACGTGGTGTCCATTGTACTCCAGCATTCTTAACAGGACTAGATTTGTGGAAGCTTTTATTGAGTGGATGGAGGCTGGATGTCAGGGAGGGGTCTAGGAGGGGCAGGGTGGGTCTGGGAAAATGCAGGGCATAGACAGATTTACATCTTGTCTATTTTCACCCAGAGAACACCTGAGGACAATAGCATCCCTACAGAAAGACTGCTTACTGGCCAAGCAGAAATGGCAGCCGCACCACCTGGTAAGCTGGAGGTAGCCACGTGGGGCCCTAATTTGTAGAGTTTGCCAATCATAGGGATGTAAATACTCCAACTCTGGTGGATTTCAAGCTGCCAATGCATAGAATGGGTTGCAAATATCTGAAAGCTTAACAATGACGAGCCAGTATGAGCCAACCTCAGCACACCATTGAAGGTGATCGATTCCCAACATTAGTTGGGGGATCAGAATCGATCTCTTTTTCCCATCTGGAATAGTTTCTATATCATACAATTATCTTTCCTTAAAAATTAATAGTCCTTACACATTTTTTCCCCCAATGTAATATTTTGGGTGAAACTGTGATTATTATTTAATTTTTTTGGGGGGGGATGAGGAAGATTGTCCCTGAGCTAGTACCTGTGCCAATCTTCCTCTATTTTGTATGTGGGATGCCTGCTACAGCATGGCTTGATAAACGGTGTGTATGTCTGTGCCTGGGATCTGAACCCATGAACCCCAGGCTGCTGAAGTGCAGCGTGGGAACTTAACCACTACACCATCGGGCTGGCCCCTAATTTTCTTTTGAGGTCAATAAAGTCTCAGTGTCTATGCTTTTTGTTTGGCCAAATTTGGTAAATATGTATTCTCTTAGCAAAAAGAACTCTTCCACTGTATACTAAGTTATTTGGTTTAATATAATGCATATTGTTCTCCTAATTAAAAAAAAACATATTCTCCATTTGTGTAGTTATGTCTGGTTTCTAAAGACTCATTTCCTTGTAAGTAGGAAATAGAGACCTAGGGAAACTGGTAAAGAGCCCAATTCCCAGGTAGAACAGTTAAGATCCCAGATTAAACAGAGGATAGAGTGAGACCCAGATGTACTTGGTTTCTTTGACTCAAAAGTGAAGAACAGGGGCCGGCCCGGTGGTGTAGTGGTTAGTTCATGTACGCTGCTTCCGCGGCCTGGGGTTGGTGGGTTTGGATCCTGGGCGCAGAACTACATACTGCTCATCAAGCCATGTTGTGGCAGCATCCCACAGACAAAATAGAGGAAGATTGGCACAGATATTAGCTCAGTGACAATCTTTCTCAAGCAAAAAGAAGAAGGTTGGCAACAGATGTTATCTCGGGTCCAATCTTTCTCAGCAAAAAAAAAAAAAAAAAAAGTGGAGAACAATCATGGCCTACAAAGGAAGCCATTTTCTAGCAGTGGGAGAAGGAAGGTGGAACGTGCCCTCAAGAAACTGGTGTTATTTCTTTTTTAAAGTAGATTTTCAGGGTAGTAGAAATCAAAACTAAGTGGATGGGCTGGCCTGGTGGCATAGCGGTTGAGTGCTTGCACTCCACTTTGGTGGCCAGGGTTCAGCAGGTTTGGATCCCGGGCACGCACCGATGCACCACTTGTCAGGCCATGCTGTAGCGACGTCCCATATAAAGTGGAGGAAGATGGGCACAGATGTTAGCTCAGAGCCAATCTTCCTCAACAAAAAGAGCAGGATTGGCATTGGATGTTAGCTCAGGGCTGATCTTCTTCACCAAAAAAAAAACCACCAAAAACCTAAGTGGAAAACAAAAGTGCCAGGATGAACTGTTTGGTTGATAAGAGGGGACGAACTTTGTAGCAAGAACAGATTGACGTCTAGAGTCACGAAGCAGAAGGGGCGATACCCATGTTACCCAGAGATGGTGCCTGGAACCCGGGCGAAGAGAGATGGGCGGTTTCAGCCTGCATGTGGTGTGACTAACCAAATGTCCCCCTCTCCTCAGACAAACCGAAGAGGAGAAGCCGAGAACGTACCTCCTTCACCCCCGATCAGAAGGCAGAGCTGGAAGCGCTGTTTAGTTTGACTCAGTTTCCAGATTATGCCACCCAGGAGTTGCTGGCATCAAAAATCCATTTACAATTCACTGTAGTGCAGGTGTGATCATGAGGGCGTGTGCCAGGCATGTCCTATGCTACCCAGATCCTTCTCATTCATGCTTCTTCCCTTTCCCTTCCGTCTGCCCCATGATCAAATCATCATCATCATCATAACTGATCCTCCTTTATAACTGATCCACACTTATCAGGTGACCCACCCAACTCTTGAGATGGACACATTTTGTGTTTTCTCCCTCAGAAGTATAGAGTCATTGTACATATGAGATGCATCGAGGCACAGAAGGGCAAGGTGCCTTCCTCAATGTTTCAAGGCTGCTAAGTTGTGAACATGGAATTCCAACCCAGGTCTTCTAAGCGTACAGCCCTTGTTCTAAACTGTGCCTTACAGAAAACCCCAGTGGGGACGGTCGTCCTTTAGAGTCATACACACCATTGTTTGCTTAAGCTTATCCCTGGTGCTTGCTCAGTGAGGGCACTAGGAAACCAACCAGAGGTCTCCAGCTGGAATTGTAGGTCTACTGAGGGCATATCAGATCCCTTCTGGAATACTCCTTTCTTTGGTAGGTCCATCAAGAGGCTTCCAAAGATACTTCTCAAGGACCTTCCAGGTCAGACTGCAATACTCTATCCTACAGAGCCTTGAACCCCTTCTCCTGCAGAGAAACCCATAGTGTATGGCCCATTTCCTCCCCATGCCTACTCTGGTGTCTGAGTCCTGTTCCACTCCCTTCTTTTTTCTTTCTCCATCCTTGCCGCTCTTGGCTTCCTGGAATCCCTAGGCCATGGATGGGGGGAATAGCTCTCTCCTCTGCCTTGGATCCAGTGGGAAGAAGCCCCCAGTGTCTCCCAGAAGCAACTTCATTCTTGGGGACGATGAATGAACATCATCTGGGTCCCTTTCCCATTCACACTCCTCCCATCCCCCCTCTTTACTCCACAGGTTTGGTTTAAGAACCGCCGAGTTAAATGGAGAAAGAGTGAGTGGAAAGAGCAAGAAGGGCTTCCAACCCATGCCCACCCAGCCAAGAGGAGGAGAACTACAGCCCCCAGAGACCTTGCCAACAGAGGCCCTGTTCTCCCAAGATTTTCAGATCCCCAGAGCACACCTCTGCCTGACCAGTCAGAAGACTGCGTTGGTAATCCAGACTGGACTTCTCCACAGCGTGACTCTGAGCTGGACGGGCTGGTGGCCACAGTCCCTGCCTTGTCCTCTACTCCTTATGACATAGCCCAGGTCATAGAAGCCTACGGATGTTTTGAGGAGGACGAGAATTCCAACACCTTCACTTGCCTTTATCAGTATCTCTCCCTGTCTGATACCTAGCTGGAGCCAGTCCTGCTAGCTGGTTCAGTCCCAAACTCCTCCGCTTCTTAAAGTCCATTGATGCCTACAGCACAGCAGCGGGCTGGGAATTCCAAAAACCCTTCGGGATGGTTAATCCCATTGATTTCAAAATTGATGGCTTTAGGTCACACCAGAATTTATAGAGGAACTTTCCATCTTTTCTTCTCTCACCCCTGTTTTCTGTTGAGTATGCTTCCATACCCAAATTTATGGGTTAAAGACATTCTTCTGTTTTCCCTGGTAGGAAACACGTTTCTGAAATGAGAGCCCTTTGCACCCAATCTGACATTTTTTTTTCCTATAAGAAGAAACTATATCTGTATATCTGGAAGGTAAGTTGCAAATAAAGTTAGCTTTTGCTCCTGATACTCTGAGTCTGTATTCTTATCCGTAAAGTGGGAGTGTAATAATCCTATCACAGAAGGGTGTTGTGAGTGACTGTTATGTTATCCTATCAGATTTCAGCTTGTTTTTCTGCATTTCATAAGAGCTTTTTAAAAGATTTTATTTATTCATTTTAAAAGCTCTTATTTATTCATTTTTTTCCCCCCAAAGCCCCAGCAGATAGTTGTATGTCATAGGTTCACATCCTTCTAGTTGCTGTACGTGGGACTCGGCCTCGCGCTGGACGGAGAAGTGGTGCCTTGGGGCGCGCCCGGGATCCGAACCCAGGCCGCCAGCATCAGAGCGCGCACTTAACCGCTAAGCCACAGAGCCGGCCCTTATAAGAGCTTTTTATATATTACTACAAACACATAGAAAAGCAGAACATATTAGTGGTTATCAGAGGGAAAGGAAGTGGGGGGAGGGCAAAAGGGGCAAAGGGGCACATATGTATGGTGACAGATTAAACTATTAGTGGTGAACACGATGCAGTCTATACAGAAGCTGAAATATAATAATATTTCACAATGTTATAAGTCAATATAACCTCAATAAAAAAGCAAAAGAAACATGGAATGAGGCTCAGGGGTACATATTGGGATAAAGAAGCTTATATTGTGTGGAGGCAGTGGCTGTGTATTCTTCACAGTGGTTGGTTACAATATTACAATTTTCTTAAATGAAAGGGAATTTGCTAATGGTTACTTCATATCAATTTAGGGGAACAATTTAAGTTTTGCTTATGATTTTCAGAGGCATAAGCAACAAGTGGCTCAGGCCAAGTTGGCCTCACTTCTCTTGCAAAATATGCTAAATTAAGCTTTGCTTATATGATTAAACTGGTTTTGTCTGCTCAGGGAATTTTCAAGTCTGGTCTCTGTTTTTGATTTTAATGTTGTATTAGTTCTTTGTCTGTAGTGCATGTTGCAAATACTTTCTACCAGGTTGCTAGTTGTCATTTTGTTTATATTTTGGGCCACGAAAAATTTTAAAAAAATATTTTTAATTTTGGTAAAATATAAATAACATAAAACTTACCATCTTAACCATTTTTAAGTGTACAGTTGAGTATGTTAAGTACTATTGTGCAACCAATTTCCAGAACTCTTTTAATATTATAAAACTGAAATTCTGTACCCATTGAACAGCAATTCCCATTTCCCCCTCCCCCAGCCCCTGGCAACCACCAGTCTACCTTCTGTCTCTATGAATTTAACTACTCTAGGTACCTCATATAAGTAGAATCATACAGTATTTGTTCTCTGTGACTGGTTTATTTCATTTAGCATAATATCCTCAAGGTTCATCCATGTTGTACCATGTGTCAGAATTTCCTTCCTTTTTAATTAAAAATTTTTATGTGGTCATATTTATGAACCTTCTTATGCCTATTGATTTTGAGTCATACTTGACAAAGTTTAGCCTACACCCACTTAATATAGGAATTCATCCATGTTTTCTTCTTCCACATTTGTGTTTTTAATTTTTCACATCTAAAGCCCTGATCCATTTGGAATTTGTCTTGTGTATGGTGTAGAGTATTACTCTACTTTTTTTTGTGTGTGTGAGGAAGATTAGCCCTGAGATAACACCTGTTGCCAATCCCTCTCTTTTTGCTGAGGAAGATTGGCCCTGAGCTAACATCTATGCCCATCTTCCTCTACTTTATATGGGACACCGCCACAGCATGGCTTGATGAGCAGTGTGTAGGTCCGTGCCCGGGATCTGAACCTGTGAATCCCGGGCCACTGAAGCAGAGTTCGTGAACTTAACCACTATACCACTGGGCCAGCCCCAGTATTAGTCTACTTTTATTTTTTCAAATGGCCAACCAGACATACCAGCATCGTTTATTTAAAAGACCACAGGGCCGGGCCAGTGGTGTAGCGGTTAAGTGCATTCACTCTGCTGTGGTGGCCTGGGATTCGGATCCCGGGTGCGCACTGACGCACTGCTTGTCAAGCCATGCTGTGGTGGCATCCCATATAAAATGGAGGAAGATGGGCATAGATGGGTTGTTAGCCCAGGGCCAGCCTTTCTCAGCAAAAAGAGGAGGATTGGTGACAGATGTTAGCTCAGGACTGATCTTCCTCACACACACACACAAAAAAGGACCACATTTGCCTCAGTGATTTCAGGTCATGCTTTCGTCATAACTAAATATCCTTGTGTTTGTTTCTATTCCGCCAGTCTGTTTGCCTCTGTAGGCACCAGTACCACACTGTGTTAATCAGAAAGGCTTTCTAGTTTTATTTAAAATCTGCTGGAGCTGGTCGCCTTTCATAGCTTTTTTTTCTCAATTTTTTTCTTTTTTTTTTTGTGAGGAAGATCAGCCCTGAGCTAACATCCAGGCCAATCCTCCTCTTTTTGCTGAGGAAGACTGGCCCTGGGCTAACATCTGTGCCCATCTTCCTTCCCTTTATATGGGACACCGCCCCGGCATGGCCTGGCAAGCTGTGCGTCTGTGCGTGCCCAGGATCCGAACCTGCAAACCCCGGGCCGCCAGCAGCGGAGTGCGCACTCAACTGCTATGCCGTGGGGCCGGCCCCTATCAACGTTTTTTTGTTATTCCTGTATGTCTTTTTTTTTCCATATGAACTTTAATCTCAAATAGACAAGCTCCACTAAAGAGCTTGCTGCTATTTTTATCGGGCTTGTATTAAATCTGTAAATTACCTTGTGAAGAGCTGACGTCTTGATGGTACTGGATCATCCTATCCAGGAAGGAGGGATATCTTTCCATTTGTTCACGTATCTTTTGTGTCTTTCAGGAGGACTTTACATTTTTCAATATCCAGGTTTTGCAAATTTCCTGTCACCTTTATTCCAAAGTATTTTTATCATTGTTGCTCTTGAAAATGGCATTTTCTCTACCATTATATTCTATAACTAAGTTACTAAAAAATCATTGAATTGTACACTCGAAATGGATGAATTTTGTGATATGTAAACTATACCTCAATAAAGTTGTTTATAAAAATTAACCTAATTTACTTATCTGATGCAAATGCATCAAATGTATACCTATGTCATGCATATTAGCTTAATATGTGAGTAAGCTACTGATACTGATAATACCTGGATGATATTTGTACGTCTCCAATGTAACTTCTCGGTATTGGAGATAGATGGAGAAAGGATAAAAAAAACCCCATGCTTTAGGTTAACCAGAAGGCAGACAATGCCCAAACTTCAAATTTCATGTAAGAAAAAAAACACATCAAATCCCGAAACATTCCTTCTGAGCCTTTGCAGTGAGCAAGTGTATTTCAGAAAAAACTGCATGGAAGAGGTAACAGAAAAGAAAGTCCATCCTAACTGTGAAAATGCAGAAAAGAGTCCTAGTAGATGGGAGCGCTGAGTAGAGGAAGGGACTTAAACATGACATGCATCCAAGGGGCTGTCTTCAGGACTCTGGAGGAGGCATCTGCAGAGAAAGAGGAGAAAAGCAAGGAAGATGAACCCTTTGGAGATTATTCCTGGGGTGGGGGGAGCAAAGAAAAGAATTAGGGTCTTGCAAAACAAATAGAATGAAGCAAAATTAGAAGATATGGAAACCCTCCTCCCACATCAAAATCTACTGAAGAAACTGTACTTTGCTAGACTGACAGAAGGGGATGGCATTGAGCTAGCAATCTTGGAAACTATCCAGGTTGACAAAATGAGAAGAAAACTGAGTCTTAGTCTTTATAAAATGCATACTCATGTAATGATAAAAATCTGACTTTATAAAATGTATACCATGTAATGATAAACATTAAAACACGTGCTTAGAATGGAACCATGCCTATGAGAGAGTGGAACAGAATCAAAGAGGGGCCGGCCACGTGCTGTAGTGGTTAAGTCCGCATGCTCCACTGCTGGTGGCCCAGGTTTGGATCCTGGGCACGCACTGAGGCACCGCTTGTCAGGCCATGCTGTGGCGGTGTCCCATATAAAGTGGAGGAAGATAGGCACACATGTTAGCCCAGGGCCAATCTTCCTCAGCAAAAAAGAGGAGGATTGGCATGGATATTAGCTCAGGGCTGATCTTTCACACACACACACACACACACACACAAAGAATCAAAGAGATTCATCATTTTAATAGATTAGGGAAAGAAAATAATAATGTAATCACACCTCAGTAGATGCAGGAAAAGCATTTGCTAATAGTTGGTACCTAGTCATAGTTTAAAATGCTAATATCCTGGAAAACAAGGAATAAAATGATTAAAATCTGATTAGAAAACTCTACTAGAAAGATACAGCAAATAACCCATAGAATAGGTAAAATATACAGCATTGCCTGGAATGACAGGCACAAAATACAGATTTCCACCATTGCTGCATATATTCAATGCTATATCTAAGGCCATAACAAGGTCAAGAAAAAGTGGGGTAAAAGAAATTTGGTGAAAAAGAGGCAAATTATAGTGTTTTGCCCATGATATTTGCCTAGATTAAAAGAAAACCAGGAAAATTGACAAACAATCAGAAATGTTCCAGATTTCACCAAGGCTGCTGGATAAAAGATCATCTCCTGTAACTCCAAAGAGACCTATTCACTAGCAACAACTAATTAGAGAAAGAAAATGATTTCTTTTCAAAAGAGCCCACTCAGAATAAAAACAAAGATTCTGGGCCGGCCCTGTGGCTTAGTGGTTAAGTGCACGCGCTCTGCTGCTGGTGGCCCGGGTTCGGATCCCGGGCGCACACCGACGCACTGCTTCTCCGGCCGTGCTGAGGCCACGTCCCACGTACAGCAACTAGAAGGATGTGCAGCTATGACATACAACTATCTACTGGGGCTTTGAGGGAAAAAAATAAAAAAAAAAAATAAAATTATACAAAGATTCTAAGTAATTTAAGAACAAGTCTACAAATAATCGTCAAGGTCATTTTGCATAAAATGGTAAACTTTTATTGGGAGAGCATTAAATATCTGAATATGTGGGGAGACATAACATGCCCATGAATGGGAAAGTCTAACTAGAAGCTGATTCTTCCAAATTCATTTATAAATGCTAAACAATTCTGATTAACTGGGCTTTTTGGTGGGGAGGGGACTTGATAAGGTTTTGCCCAAAAATTATATAAAATAATAGTATAAATACAATGTAATATGTCAATTATATCTTTTTTTTTTTTTTTGTGAGGAAGATCAGCCCTGAGCTAACATTCCTGCTAATCCTCCTCTTTTTGCTGAGGAAGACTGGCTCTGAGCTAACATCTATTGCCAATCCTCCTCCTTTATTTTTCCCCAATGTAGATAGTTGTATGTCATAGTTGCACATCCTTCTAGTTGCTGTATGTGGGACGCGGCCTCAGCATGGCCGGAAAAGTGGTGCGTCAGTGTGCGCCCGGGATCCGAACCTGGGCCGCCAGTAGCAGAGCATTCGCACTTAACTGCTAAGCCATGGGACCGACCCGTCAATTATATCTTAAAAGAATAATATGGAAGAAATTCTCAATTATTCTAAAATTTATATGGAAGAAGAAGGATATTTTGAGAAACATGGAGGAAGGGATCTCTCTGTATGCCCTTCAGAAAGGTGAAATGATTAATAGCTGGTAAATGGTGTGCGTTGATGGAGTCAGGGCTAGAGGTGAGAGTGTAGACTGGGGTATCCATGCTGGAGAGCCATCTAGAAGCACCTTTCAAATTAATTATACATTTAAAACATGACCAAGTAACCGGGGTCCTGGGACTGAATCAAGGAAGAAATTCTCATCCTGGTCAATGAGATGACAGTTGAGGAGGTTCCCCATAGAATTCTTCATGGTCACAGGAGTGGGAGCCAACCTAGTGCATTACTGAAGAAACAGGTCCGAAAGACGTGGAGATGCACACAATGGAATATGATGCAGCAATGAGAAGCAACGGGATAAATAAATTCACTGTTACATGGTTTTATAAACAGTGGTGCACAAAGAATAAAGAGAATGAGATTTAAGACACAATCCCCTCTCCAAAAAAATCCACAATCCCATTTATGTACATTAAAAATGTATGCTCCCATAATAATGTCCCAGAAAACAAGGACTAAAATGAATAAAGTTGCTCAAATAATAGAAATAAACGTTTTTGGAAATTGGAAGAGTTGTCTGTGGTGGGGAAGAAAATGACAGATAGGAAGGGAGGGAATGAAGGTGAATAAGAAAATAAAGTAACTTAGGGGGCCGGCCCGGTGGCGCAGCGGTTAAGTGCACGCACTCCACTTTGGCGGGTGGGGGTTTGCAGGTTTGGATCCCGGGTGGGCACCTACGCACTGCTTGTCAAGCCATGCTGTGGTAGCGTCCCATATAAAGTGGAGGAAGATGGGCACCAATGTTAGCTAAGGGCCAGTCTTCCTCAGCAAAAAGAGGATTGGCATCAGATGTTAGCTCAGGGCTGATCTTCCTCACACACACAAAAAATAAATACAGTAACTTAGATTGAATAGGCTCCAGCAGGTTGACAGCTAAACAGGTGGGCATTTGTCTGGAGAGTAAACAATGAGGGGAGATGTCATAAGTGGGGTGAGGGAGTCCCCCACTTCAGTTCCTGGGTGGCTGGGTGTGTTAGCAAAGCCCTAACATACACAGTGCAGAACCATATTCTGGAATTCCATAGAGGGTCTGGTGGATGGGGTGATTTATGTCTAACTGAATGCAGTATGATGTTAAATCTAGGCACACTCCTACTATTACTAGCTCACAGTTATAGACAATATATGAAATTCTCCACCACATTTCATTGAGTTCACTCACACGATCTTCTTGGGGAGAGAGGTCCTGGAGGTAAGGCTGTGTGAATAAGAACAAACTGTGGACAAACAGGCTTGAGACCTTCTTGCTTGCCCTGTTTGAAGACAGTGGAAGATATGAGGTAGACTAAACACTCATGTGGGGAGGCAGACAAAAAGAGGGGAGTGAACAGAAGGGGGAAAACTTTTCTCTCCGGACTATTCATAGTTGGCGCTCTGATTCCACTGGTTCATGAGATCTAGGGCACTTTATGGGTTCTGGAATTCCTGGGTAGATGGAGAGCTGTAGACTGCAGAGCTTGGCGGGGTAGGGGTGGGGGGGGTGCATCAAGGCAGCGGGTGAATGGGGATCCATTCAACTGGTGGGGTTTAGAGAGGCCCTGAGCAGAGCACAAACTTTCCACCTGCAGTGTCCTGGGGCAAAGATACTGATCCATAGTGTGGAGCTGGAAGACCGTTGCTGAGTTGGAGAAGGACCAAATTCTAAGGTTGGAATAGACAAGGCAGAATTCAAATTGTGCCAAATTCCAATTAAACAAGTTCCGACCTCTCAATAAGATCTACGTTCCAGAGGTCAAAGAAATGTTTCCCTGGAGTTGGCGTGTCTGGGTGAGGAGACCAGCCTTGTGCACCTCAAAGGAGTTGAGACCAGTGAGGAGACGGGAGGTGACCTCGGGGGTCTGGGAGATAAGAGTCGCAGGCGTTGCAGGGGAAGAGACAGGCGGGGAGACCTGCAAGGCGAGCAGTAGCCCCCACGTCGGCGCACGGACATTGGCGAGGAGACCTGCAGCTGGGGCACAACAAGCCTGGAGACCATAAGGGGACCAGCGTCAGGAGCGTCCGGGAGGGGACACTTGTGCAGCAGCTGAGAAGACTTGCGTTGCGGCCGTCATGGGCCTTGTAGGCGAAGAGAGAGGCGTCCCACAAGTGGAGACAGGAGAGACTGGCGTCAGGGGCTTACGCATGGAGACTGGAGAGGAAGTCTGTGTCCTGGGCGTCACCAACATCCGGGGCGTGGAGACTGGCGTTTGGGGCCTGGAGAGGGGCGAGGAGACTGGCAGTGGGGGCTTGGCTGGTGAGGTGAGGAGACGGGAGAGGGGACCCACGTCTCAGGCGTGGAGACAGGAGAAACTAGCATTGCGGGCGTCGGTGGCGTGGAGTAGAGGGAGGAGACTGGCGTCGGAGGCATGTAGATGAACGAAAAGATGCCAGACGGGGGTGTCGAGGGCATGGGGGGCGTGGAGACCGGTGGGGAGACCTGCGTCCCAGGCGTTGCAGCTGTCTGGGGTGTGGAGATGGGCGAGACCTGCGTTCCAGGCGTGGAGACCGGAGATGCAGGCATCAGGGGCTTGGAGATCGGAGAGGAGACCTGTGTCTCCGATGTTGCAGGCGTGGAGACTGGCGTCCGGGGTGTCGAGATTGGCTTGGAGACATGCATTTCAGGAGTTGCGGACGTTGAAGGTGAGGAGACCTGTGACACTTGCGTGGAGACCTGCGAGGGGACTTGCGTCACGGGAGTTGTAGGGGAGGTCACCAACGTTGCAGGCATGGTGGGCATGGAGAGGGGCCAGAAGACTGACTGGGGGCTTAGCAGAAGAGGAGACGGGAGAGGGGACTGCCATTGCAGACCTTGGGGGTGTGGAGACGCATGAGGAGGCCAGCATAGGAGACACAGAGACGGGAAAAGGGCCCTGCTTTGTGGGCGAGGAGACCTGCATCGCAGGCAAGGAGGCCTCGGAGGAGCGGCAGAGACTGTGGTCAACACGTCCACCTCCTCCACTCTGGCCCATTCCTCCTGGCTTTGATGTGGTTGACATCTCCTGCTCTGGTTCTCCTGTTCTTGGACCAAATCTGGGGAGGAGAGAAAATGTGCATCAGGGTGAATGAATGTGAAAAGGGCCCTCAGGATAAACAGCCCCCATTTTTCCCAGGACAGAAGCTGCCTTCCCAAAGAATATCAGAGTTCTCATCTCTTTCTCTGGATCCAGTTAGGAGACTAGTCCCTAACTCCTGCTGTTACTCAAGTTCCAGGAGGGAGGTACGGAGTGGATGGAGCAATTGGGAGGCACACAGGCCACCAGGGCTCAGGGACATCATGGTGTGGTTGGAAGTGTAGGAAGTTTAGAATGTCAGAGCTCTCTTTCCCTTAAGAGCCTCTTTGGTTAGGGAAATTGCTTGGTCTGGGCAGGAAGATCCTGACTCAGAGATTAGTGGGATGTGATTGACCTAGGAACATTTAGGTTCATCTAGTGGAGTTTCTGGAAGTATGAATAGGAATAAAAATCTGGTGATGAAACAGCCTCCACAGACTTGAACTATATGATCATGCAGAATGAGATTTAAAGACAGTTCTTTAAATATTATTCAGCCATGAGAAAGTAGGAAATCCTGCTATTTGCAACATGGATAAGCCTGAGGGCATTATGCTAAATGAGTCAGACAGAGAAAGACAAATACTGTATGATCTCATTTATATGTGGAATCTAAAAAAGCCAAACTCATAGAAGCAGAGAGTAGAATGGTGGTTACCAGGGCCTGGGGGGTGGGGAAAATGGGGAGATGTTGGTCAAAAGGTACAAACTTCCAGTTATAGGATGAATAAGTTCTGAGGATCTAATGTACAGCGTGGTGACCATAGTTAACAATACTGTATTGTATACTTGAAATTTGCTGAGAGTAGATCATGTGTTCTTTTTTATTTTGTGAGGGAGATCAGCCCTGTGCTAACATCTGCCAATCCTCCTCTTTTTTTGCTGAGGAAGACTGGCCCTGGGCTAACATCCATGCCCATCTTCCTCCACTTAATATGGGACGCTGCCACAGCATGACTGCCAAGCAGTGTGTCGGTGCATGCCCAGGATCCGAACCGACGGACCCTGGGCCGCCGCAGCGGAGCGCGCGCACTTAACCGCTTGCACCACCAGGCTGGCCCCAGATCATAAGTGTTCTTAACACACACACACACACACAGTTGGTCACCATGTGAGGCGACGGATGGATACCACAATTAGCTTGACTGTGGTAATCATTTTGCAATGTATGCATACATCCATCGTGCAATGCAAGCATCATGTTGTACGCCTTAAGTATATACAATTTTAATTTGTCAATTAGACCTCCATAAAGCTGGGAAAAAATAAAGACAGTTCCTTAAGTTGGGCATTTGTTAGGTATTGAGTCTTGCTGAACATTAACTCATTTAGCTGGTCTTAGGTAAAAAATGTTTTTTGGCTGGCGCTGTGCCCTTTGCTGTCTTAGGAAAAGATGAAGAAAACTGAGTAACAATGCCAGATTCGTGAGCTGCCTTCCCTTTTTCCTGGAGCCTGAGACTAGGAGACCCTAGAACCGGACACTAACAATGTGCATTGCACAGCTAAATCTCTACCCCTTTTCCTTCCTCTAGGCCCCCTGGAATAAGGATATACCCTTGCCCAATTGATCCAGTCTCATTTTGCCCTCATTTCCAGTGGAAAAATAAGAGTAAGAGTCCTCACCATATCCAGGCACCATCTTACACACTTCCCATTCATCATCTCGTTTAAACTCTTGCAACAAACTTATAGACTATACACTATTATTATTCCCAATTTCAGATTAGGAAATTGAGGCAGGGAAGTTAAATAATAAGGATTATTCTTTCCCAATCTTGTTTATATTTTGTTAGCCACACTTCTGGAAGATGTTTCCTCATTTCTTCTAGATAGGATAACCAATTCATCCTGATTTGTTTGGGACTTTCTTGGTTTTAGCACAGAAAGTACCGCATCTGGAAAACCTCTCGGACAGAGAGAAACTGGGATGGTGGGTCACCCAGGTGCTAGACCAAAGGTTGGCAAACTATGGCCCGTGAACCAAATTCTCTTGTTGGCTTGTAGTGTGGCCAGTGCTCTAAGAATCGTTTTTACAATCTGTAAAGAGAGAAAAAAGAAAGAAGGAGGGGAGTGGGGAGACCAGGGCTGGGTGGGGGTAGAGATAAGGGTGGGATGGGGATAGAGATGAGGGTGGGGTGGGTGGCGGTAGAGATGAGGTTAGGGTGGGTGGAGGGTAGATATGAGGGTGGGGCAGGGAGGAGGAGAGAGGATGGTGGGGTGGGTGTGGAGGATGGGGAGATAAGGAGGAAGATGGGGAGGAAGGGGACAAGAAGATGTAATAGACTGTACACAGCAGAAGCTTAAAATATGTACCATCTGAGTCTACATGACAATTTTTGCCAACTCCTGCTCTAGATGCCCTCAAGGTTAAAATTTTAGCCCCGCCCATGAAAAGGCTTTAGCACAGCAATGCTGGAAGCATCCGCTCTTTCTGGGAGGCCTCTGAGGAAGCTCAGGATAAGGGCTCCTGACAGACGACTGGGGCAACAGAGACAAGGGCAGCTCATACTCACTGGAGGGATGCAGGGACTTTGATGTTGGGTTCACTCTGGAATCCACAGAACTGAAGGTGCTGGTGGAGCCACCATGATGGACATCTGTGGGCAGGGCAGGTATCATCAAGGAATGTGGCTGGCATGAGAGTGGCCTGTGGGACAGAGGGGCCATTGCCTTTGTGGCTCCTTCATTAAGGGGCAGTGTGGAGAAAGCCTAAGGGATCCAGCACCTGGGGACCAAATTCCCGACCAGCCACCCACCAGTTCTGTCTCTTGGATAAATGTCACATTCTGGAGCCTCAGTTCCCCTCTTATTTAGTGTGGGGATGATAATAACCACTTCTCATCAAGAATCCACATTATATTTCTGCTGTTAGCCCAGAATAACCTGTTGTAAGTCAATCCTCTCTAAATGGGGATCATGATTCCCATTTATCAGGTGAGAAAAGTCAAGTAAAGAGTGCTTAAACCACAGTGCGGGAGGTGGGATGCAAACAAAGGCATTGCTCACCACGTGATTGCATCTTTGCATGTGGGAACCTCATGTGCCTAGGACTGAGGCCCCCAGCCCGAGATCCACAGTCCACACCTATCCTGATTGGTCCAGCCCAACCAGGACTTCTCTGGAAGTGGATGGACTTCTCTCTGTCCTTCATCCTCCCCAGTCCTGCTCACCCTGAGGACTTCCTTTGGGAATTTCTCATTCCCACCTGCCCCATCTTGTTACTGAATACTCCTCCAGGGCCCTGATTCTTTCATCAATCACAGCTTTGTGCTTTAGCTTGGAGGTTCCACCAAAACAAGATGGACTTACTCTCTGAGCTCACGGGCTCACAGTCTGATGTGAGAGACAGACAGACAAATGTCCCAGGGAACACCCTATGAAAATAATTACTGGCAGCAAGTGCTATGAGGGAAACAAGGATTGGGTCCGGAAATGGGGAGACAGAATCTACACAGAATGGTAAGGAAAGTCCTCTCGTGGGAGCCACTATTTCCACTGAAATGATAGAAAGGAAGGGGAGATTAGTGAGGAGAGAATTTGGGGCAATAGGAAGAGGATGGATGGAGGTGTTCAGATGGGACGGAGCTTGGTATATTTGTAAAACTAAATGAAAACCTGTGTGCCTATATTTTTCCAAATGCTTCTGATAGTTCCCATCACCTAACAGGAGTCTATATCTGCATGTTTATATATACACACACGTACATATATAACATATACTTTGAGTCCCTCTGCAGATAAGATGTCCTAGTCTCTGGTTTAAGAAGCTCTACAGGTGAGTCTCATCATCAGGCAATTTGGGAAAACACTAGGTTAGAAGATGGTGGGAGGGGCTGAGGCAGGATTTGATGCAAGAAAGAGCTCTTATTCTGAGGACACGAGGAAACTATTCCTTCTTTCTTTCTACTGTAGACAGTGATAACAAAATGGAGTGACATATGTCAAGGCTTCTAAAATGGAGCTGGTTGGGCCGGCCCCGTGGCTTGGTGGTTAAGCGCGCGCGCTCCGATGCTGGTGGCCTGGGTTCGGATCCCGGGCGCGCACCGAGGCACCACTTCTCCGTCCATCCTGAGGCCGAGTCCCACATACAGCAACTAGAAGGATGTGCAGCTATGACATACAACTATCTACTGGGGCTTTGGGGGGAAAAAATAAATAAATAAAAATCTTTAAAATGGAGCTGGGAGGCCATTAAGGAAGAAGGGGTTATGCACGTATACCATGTCTCTACCCAGATGGAATGTAGCTTTTGTTATCTTGACCTTCCTTTAAGAAAAATGCTTACTCCCATAAGAACTTTTTGCCTTAGAGATGGCCTTAGCAACTAATCACGTGTAGCCAAGAAGTAACAGTTGTTGCCAGAACTAATCACAAGTCTTGCAAAACAACCTGTGTGATTTATCCCTTTTTTTTCTTTATAGACCTTGCCTTGTCTTCTCTGGAGCATATTCTGGGTTTCTGCCTGAATGTGTGTCTCCCAAGTTGCAGTTCTAATTGCCCAAATAAGTATCTGCTATTTAAATTGCAGTGATTCTTTCCTAGGTCTACATTTGTTTCTAGAATATTTTTTGAAAACCTCCTTTGTGACATTCTGGGAACATGGGATAGATGGAGAACGAGGTGAAATCCTTGCTCATATGAAGTTTACACACCAGCATGAGTTCCCAGTCGATAGTCTATACTCTTTGAAAAATAAAAGTCCATGTATTCCAAATAATACATAAAGATAAATGAACTCATCGGTCACCATTGGAACAAACAAGGACATGAAAACAATTAAGTTTTTATCTTATATTTCCTGTATGAATTCTATTGCCTCATCAATTATTACTATTACTATTCTGTTAGTGAAAATTGATGAGGAAAAGTTCTCCCAAGCAGAAGATATCTAATAGTTGTGGAAGGAATGATTGAATTTATTAACATGCATTTGTAAGCCTTAATATGATGATAATCCTTGGATGTTGATTTAAACAACCAACTTCAAGGAGGTGTTTTGGGGACCATCAGGGAAATTTGAATATCACCTGGTATTAGGTTATACCAAGGGCTCTTTTTAAAAAAATTTAAATACCGTGCTCACTTTAACATGAAAGAATCTCATCAGTGAAATGGTGAGTGAAAGAAGCCACACACAAAGGAGTTATGTTATGATTCAGTTTCTCTGAAGTTCAACATCAGGCAAAACGAAACAATGGTGCCGAGGTGAAATAGCGTATAGAGAGGACATATTTTATAAGAACGTGTACAGTAGAGGAAGAAAGTTCCCACAATGCAGACAATTTCCTCCACTCATCACGTAAAGAAATCAAGACCAAGGGGCTTAACCACAGTTTGCAAGAGGAGGAGGAAGGATTCAAGCCCAGCTTTGGGGGCTCCAAGTGTTCCTATCCTTCTGGGCTGTGTGTGGTGCCTAGCCCTGAGCCCCCCAGCCTGAGGTTCATAGCCTCCCACCCACCCTGCCCAGCTCCAGCCCTTAGCCTCCTCTGCATCCTTAACCCTCCTCGTCCTGCTCACCCTGGGGACATCCTCGGGGAACTTCTCCTTTTCATCTTCTCCAAGAAATGTATCTCTCTGAATGCTTCAGGCTTTGGCTGTGCCTCCTGCACTTTGACCCTTGTGTGAATACGATCCTGGGTAAAGTAGTGCCTGCTTCTGGAGACCACACACTCCCTCCATTCCTGGAATCTGGGTTTTTAAAGCTCCCCAGGTGTTTCTTATCATCTTATCAGCAGGTTTGAGCAATACAGGGCCAGTAGGCGAGAGGGGAGGAGTCTGGATTTGATGTAAATCAGAGCTCTTACTGAGGCACTAGGAAGCCATTCATTCATTGAGTCAACCAATCTCCCTCTCGCGTTTTTTCTTTTTCTTTTTTTTTATAGTGTACTTTATAATTTTATTTATTTATTTTTCCCCCAAAGCCCCAGTGGATAGTTGTATGTCATAGCTGCACATCCTTCTAGTTGCTGTGTGTGGGACGCGGCCTCAGTATGGCCGGAGAAGCGGTGCATTGGTGTGCGCCCGGGATCTGAACCCGGGCCGCCAGCAGCGGAGTGCGCGCACTTAACCGCTAAGCCACGGGCCGGCCCTCCTCGCTTTTTTTCTTTCTTTCAAAAACATCTTAAAAACATAGTCTGTGCCTACCATTGTTCTAGGAACTGGAATGGAGTGGGAAAAACAACAAAATCCCCGCTCACATGAGGCTTGCACTCTGAATACTCTGCACCCAAAAAGTATATAAAATCCCATGGATTCCAAGTGAAACTGAGAAAAAAAAATACTAGAAAAAGAATAAATGAACTCGATTTTCATTATTGGAATAAACAAGCACACAAAGTTCTTCACTCTGATCAAGACAGAATTCAGTGTTTAACATACATTTGCTGTATGGATTCTACTTCATCAACTATAATTATTTTATTTGTGGTAATTGATGAGGAAATGTTCTCACAAGCGGAAGTATCTATCTGACAATTGTGGAAGCAGTGGCTGAATTAGGTAACATCCATTTGAGGTCGTTGATGTGTGGATATTGTTGAGATGCTGATTCAAACAACGGATATTGAGAAAGTATTTTGAGAACGACCAGAGAAATTGAAATATGGCCTAGGGAGAAGGTTTGTAGAAATCAATGCAAGTGGAAGCAACTATTGATTCAGAGCTTGCTAGAGCAAAGGGGTCAGCCACCATCAATGTGTTTGGTAGAGACCAAAAGGCAAGCAAAGGAGTACGAAAGCTTTATAGTGGAAAAAAGAGAAATGTCCAGGTGTGCTCTGAGTGGAGGCTGGTTGGCATGGGGAAGCTGGAGGCAGGCTAATTAGAAGTGGGGTATCCTATGTGACTGGTTATGGGAACATATTTGGCTTTTGTCTGGTTGGTCCTAAGTTGAAAGTGAGGCTGGAAGGGAAGCTGTCAGTTATTGATCAAGTCCTGGCTGCTTTGGGCCACTTGCTACAGACGTTGTGGTTTGGTTCCTTGGACTGGTTGTATACAGGTTGTGGGTCTGAGTTCTCTTTTTAGATATGGTCTAGACACTATTTGTATATTCAGGCTCTCAGGCTGTCCCAGGGTCTCTCCACCTGGCACTAATGTCATTTGGGGCTGGGCCATCCTTAGTTGTGGGGGCTGACCTGTGCATTGTGGGATGTTGAGCAGCATGCCTGGCCTGCACCCACTAGATGCCAGCAGCACCCTCCCCACCACCCAGCTGTGACAACCAAAAATATCTCCAGACACTGCCAAATGTCACCTGGTAGGCAAATCACCTCTGGTAGAGAACTACTGGGTTCTACCAAGGACTTTTTGTTATTGTTGTTCACAGTGTCCTCTCAACAAAATGCATGAATTTCAAGATTTTATTTATCTTTTTTTCCCCCCAAAACCCCAGTAGATAGTTGTATGTCATAGCTGCACAGCCTTCTAGTTGCTGTATGTGGGACGCGGCCCCAGCATGGCTGGAGAAGCAGTGCGTCGGTGCGCCCCCGGGATCCGAACCCGGGCCGCCAGCAGCAGAGCACGCGCGCTTAACCGCTAAGCCATGGGGCTGGCCCATGAATTTCATCTAGAACATGGTGAGTGAAAGAAGCCACACAGAAGAGTCCATATGGAATGATTCAATTTATGTGAAATTTATGAATAGGCAAAAGTCAAAATAATGGTTCCTTCTAGGGGGTTGTAGGTGGCTTAAGAGAGCACATTTGTATAAGAACATACACAATAGAATGAGAGACATGAAACATGTTGAAATGGTTGTCTCTGGTAGGGAAGAGAAGGTGGGGGAAAGAAACTGAAATTCTCTTAGGTCACATCTACCACAATAGCATGACAGCTGCCTAAGAAGGGACTTAGTGGGGAGTAGACATTGAGAGGAGGGTTGGAAAGGGGAGAGGGGTTGGCTCTGGTCCACCATGTATCCCACCCTCTGCTCTGAAGCTCCTGGGTGGATTAGAGACGCCCAAATCTCAGCCCTGCAGCCACATCAGTCTAGGATGCCTTTGTGAGACAGGTGGGCAGGGCTATGGGCATCTACCTGCATGAGAGGCCATGCCCAGGTCTAACATGCTGTAATGAATCCGTAATTCTTCAGGCTCAAAATTACATCCACACTACAAAGCACATGGTTAATTGATCACATGTCACTTTATTCATAGATGCCACATGCGCAGGGAGAGAGGGGTTAGTAGGAAGGAATCAGGAGGCTTGAGAACTTCCTTGGAAGAGTCTGTGGTGTTTCCATTGTCTTAAGAAGAGTAGAGAGGAAGGCAAAAAAACTGAAAGAAAAATTTGGGGGCTGGAGATATTTGGGTTGTCATCAGGATATAAAGTATGGCTGGGGAGGTGACTGAAAAATAGAAAGTAGAAAAATTAGCCAACTCTCCACTTACTGACACTGACTAAACCTTCTTAGCTGAACAGTACTGAAGAAAAAAATATAAAATCAAAACAAAGAAGCAGGAAAAAGAAAAAATGATACTGTCTCTACTAGCCCCATTATATATATATAAATAATTATTTTTATTGAGGTATAATTTATGTGAACTAAAATGCAGATTTTATTTTTTTAAAAAATTTTTTCTCTTGGGCCGGCCCGGTGGTGCAAGCGGTTAAGTGCACGTGCTTGGCTGTGGCGGCACGGGGTTCGCTGGTTTGGATCCCAGGTGCGCCGACGCACTGCTTGGCAAGCCATGCTGTGGCGGCGTCCCATATAAAGTGGAGGAAGATGGGCACGGATGTTAGCCCAGGGCCAGTCTTCTTCAGCAAAAAAAGAGGAGGATTGGCAGATGTTAGCACAGGGCTGATCTCCTCACAAAAAAAAAAAAGAAAAAAAAATTTTTTCTCTAACTTTGAGATATAATTGACATATAACATTGTGTAAGTTTAAGGCATACAACCCGTTGATTTGATACATTTATATATGTTGCAAAATGATTGCCATCATAGCAGTAGATAACACCTCTGTCCTATTACATAATTATTGTCTCTTTTTTGTGGTGAGAACATTTAAGATCTGGTCTCTTGGCCCCTTCCAAGTGTACGATACAGTATCACAGTTCTCTGTGTTTTGATGAATTTGTACGCCCAGGTAACTGCAATCCTGATAGGACGTGAAAACTTTCCATCATCCCAATAAATTTTAGTGCCTCTGTCCGCTCAATACCTTCTGCCACATGGGCAGCCACTAATCTGCTTGTTGCCACTACAGTATTTCCTGCTCTAGGAATTCATGTAAATGGAATTATACAGTAAGTAGTCTTTTGTGTCTTTTTTCTTTCACTCGACATAATGTTGAAATGCATCCATGTTGTGCATATCTTGTGTTTGTTCCTTTTTATGGCTAAAAAGTGTTCTCTGTTCAGGAATCATTACAAAACATGACAACATGTGACCTTTTGTGTTTAGCCTCCCTCACTCGCACATTCTTTGTGGAGATGAGGAGCAGACAGAATTAGCGTTGATGCTTGTGGAAAGGACTTGGGATTCCAAAACGGGATAGAGACAGTATACGTTAGGGTCTTGGCAGCAGCCAAAATGAACCATTTTGTGGCCGACAAAGTGGTCTGTGGAAGCCTTAAAATTGGGGCATATGCTGAGCTGGAAGGAAGGCATTGGATGATCTGTATAAACTAGGGACTCAGGGTAGGCACCGTTAGGGGATCCGGGAGGTGTATCCGTATTTGTCTTGGAAGCGTTGGTCTTGACCCCTGCCTCCGCTAATTGTTCTTGTTGGGCTTCTTGTTGTTTTTGCTGAATATGCTTGTATTTGGCTTTCTTGAGTTTTGCTCTGTGGTTCTTAAACCAAACCTGAGGAGAAAAGACGGAGGAGCAATGGGCTGATGAATCTGGTGAGATTCCAGAAGAGTTTTCATTGTACCCACCTCCGCTATCTCCTATTTGTGGAACCTCTCCCAACCTACGTCCGGGAAGGAGCAGAAATGAGAGGTTGTGGGGGCAGAAAGAAAGGAGGCAGGGATCAGAACCCCCACAGCAAAAGGGAGATAGGAGAGCCAAGAGGTCACCCTCAGGGGGTGCTCTAGGGCTAATGTCAGCACACTAAGGCTCCTGGGCCAAATCTGACCCACCACCTCTTTTTGTATGGCCCAAGAGCTAAGAATAGGTTTTACATTTTGAAATGGTTGGGAAAAAAAAACCCAACACAATATGAAGAATATTTTGTGACACGTGAAAATTATATGAACTTCAAATGTGTGTCCACAAAGTCTGATGGGAATGCCAGCAGAGCCATTTGTTGACCTATTGTCTGTGGCTGCTTCCACGCTATCACAGCAGAGTTGAATAGTTGTGGCAGAGACAGCATGGCCCACAATGCCTAAAATATTTACTATCTGGTCCTTTACAGAAAAAGCATGCTGATCCTTGCTCTAGGGGTTGGGAGAGAGGGTTACAGGGTATGGGTAGGAGTTTGGGTCTTGGAGTCTTGGGGATTGGAGTGGTATCAAGCTTCAAGAATTATCTTGGAGGGTCTCTGAGTTTAGGGTATTCCAGGGGGGTGGCTTGGTGAGATGGGGCATTGTTTGCCAACCTGCACTACCGTTGGATGTATCTCCATTTTCGAGGCCATTTCTTTCTGCAGGCTGGAGTTGGGGTATGGGTTCTTACTGAACAGGAGCTGCAAATCTGCCAATTGTTTCTCAGTGAAGGTGGTTCGTTTCCTTTGTGGGTACTTCTGGTGCTTTCCTGGGAAGGAGAGAAAGGCACAAATGAGATGCTAAGACAATTCCATTTTCAAAACCCTGAGCTTCCCCTCCCTCCCTACGGAGGTCAGGCTTGGCCATCAAGTGACTGGGATTCCCAGATATTTACACATGGTGTGTGTGACTTTTCTGCTAGTTTTCCTAAGCCTCATTTTGTCATGGTTGCTATTCCATATACCCACCAAAGGAAAGGGTTGTTTATGTCCCCTTGGTTCTTTGGTCCTTTGTTATTTAAACACGGATCCTTTGTGTGTCAACTCTTGGATTCTATTTTCTTTCTTTCTTTTTTTTTTTGTGAGGAAGATCAGCCCTAACATCTGATGCCAATCCTCCTTTTTTTTTTTTTTTGCTGAGGAAGATTGGCCCTGAGCTAATATCCATGCCCATCTTCCTCTACTTTATATGGGATGCCATCACAGCATGGCTTGACAAGTAGTGCCTCGGTGTGCGCCTGGGATCCGAACCTGTGAACCCCGGGCCGCTGCAGCAGAGCACGTGCACTTAACCGCTGCGCGACCGGGCTGGCCCCTGGATTCTATTTTCTTCATGTGGAAAATAGGCAACTCAATTCAATATGAGATGGACATAATTTCATCGTCATCATTCATTCAACTTTTATTGAGCACTGGTATTCTTTTAAGGATACAGCAATGAAATAAACAGCAAAATAAAATGCCTGCTCCCCCAAACCCCCAAACCCATAGAATGTACAACACCAGAATGAACCCTAACCTAAACTATGGGCTGTGGGTGATAATGACTGTCATTGTAGGCTCATCAATGGTAACAAATGTACTGCTCTGATGGGGGATGTGGATAATGGGGGAGGCTGTGCATGTGTGTGGGGCAGGGGGTTATAAGGGAAATCTCTGTACTTTCTTCTCAATTTGCTGTGAAACTAAAACCACTCTAAAAGTAGTCTATTAATAATGATAATAATAATAAAAACACGCTCTCATGTTTTTACATGTTTCACGCTCACAAACATTTTAGTGGAGAAACATATACACAAAGTAAAAGTGTTAAAATACACACTACCTTATGTAGTGCTACGTACTCTGTAGAGAAAAAAATTAGGGAAGGGAGATAGGGAATTTGAGTAGAGGGTTTTAGTTTTAATGACCTATGAGCAAAGGTGTGTCTGGAGGAGGTGAGGGAGTGAGCCATGTGTGCATTTACAGCGAGGGAATTTCAGACAGAGGGAACAAATACAAAATCCCTGAAGAACAATAAAGAGATGAGTATGGCCGGAGTAAAGAAAGTGAGCGGGAGAGGTATGAAGAAATTAGTCACTGTTGGTGGGGGCGGGTCATGCAGGGTCCTGTCAGGGAGGAGGCAGAGTGGACTGTATTTACAGGGGTCAGCTGGTTCCTGTAGCATCAAGCACTTCTGGGTCGTGTCCCCACCCCCCAAACCCGCCGTCCCCCGCTCAAAAAGTTATTAGAAACTTTTTGGTCACTGGGTCTCCAGACTCTGGAGTAATATTTCTGTGAGACAATAGATTTGAGGTGAGTGATAGACAATGTGATAGAAGATAGGGAGGCTCCAAGTACGGACTTTGAGTCCCAGGTTGGCAATTGATCTTTTATACATGCATTTGCTTCTTTAGAGTTCACAAGTCTCATGTGTAGTTGGTGATGATTCAAGACTCTGTGTCACTGGGTTACTGAGGATTCAGTTAGGTCATGTCTGTGAAACATAGGACATGACACAGTGCGAGTCTTCAAGGAATTACACTGAATCTCTCTCTCTCTCTCTCACAAACACACACACACACACACACACACACACACACAGAGTATATCTGACTATGTCATTCTCCAAGGCATATGGTGCTTTCAAGATGGCACCCCATGATCCTCACCTCCTGGTGCTAACACCTTTGTGTAGTTCCATTCAACACGGTACCCAGGTTGGTCAGTGTGGCCAATAGAGTATAGGAAAATGATGGGATGTCACTTCTGAGTTTAGATCACTTCTGTCTTGGATCGCTTACTCTAGGGGAAGCCATGTTGAACATCCCTATGGCAAGACCCTCTTGGCAAGGATCTGAGGTCTCCAGACAAAAGTCAGAGAGGGGGGTGCCAGCCTGGTGGTGCAAGCAGTTGGTTGCGCGCGCTCTGCTGCAGCGGCCCGGGGTTCGCCGGTTCGGATCCCGGGCATGCAGCGACGCACCGCTTGGCAAGCCATGCTGTGGCGGCATCCCATATAAAGTGGAGGAAGATGGGCATGGATGTTAGCCCAGGGCCAGTCTTCCTCAGCAAAAAGAGGAGGATTGGCAGATGTTAGCTCAGGGCCGATCTTCCTCACACACACACAAAAAAAGTCAGTGAGGGACCAAGGCCTCTGGCCAACAAACTTGTGAATGAGCCATTTTGGAAGTGGATCCTCCAGCCTCAGTCAAGCCTTAGATGGCTGCATTTCTTGTTGAAAGCTGAACTGCAACGTCATGAGAGACCCTGAACTGAGTTTCACTATGTGTTTTTAAATAGTTTTATTGAGACAAACTGCATATTTAAAATGGGAAATCTGATAAATTTTTATATATATGTATATACTCAAGAAACCATCTCCACGATTAAGATAATACATATATCCATCTTCCCCCCGGATTTCCTCATATACCTTTGAAAGTCATCCATCCGATATTCTGAGGCTAATGTCACCTTGATCCCATAACCAGGTAAAGGCAATAATGAAAGATAAATATAGGCCAATTTCACTTATGAAAATAGTTTCAAAAGTCTTTAAAAATATATTAACTGAATCCAACAGTGTTTTTTCTTTTTTTTAAAAAATAAATGCACCAGGTGCAAATAAGTTTTATCTCAGGAAGGAAAAGGATGCTTTAATAGCGGAAAGACATCTACCCATGTAATTCACCACATTAATAAATTAAAGCATAAAAATAATATAATTATCATGATCAATACAAAATAGTTCTGTTAAAATTCAACACCTATTTATGATTTTACAGAGCTTAGTAGAACAAAGGGATATGAAGAAACCTAGTGGGAGGATGGATATATGCATTGTCTTGATTATGGAGATGGTTTCACGAGTATATACATATACATCAAAAATTTTCAGATTGTACACTTTAAATGTGTGCAGTTTATTATATGTCAACTGTATCTCAATAAAGCTGTTAAAAATGCATAGTAGAGTTCAGCTTCTGGCCATATTAGAGTCAGCCATACTGGATTTGTCTCACTATAGTAAACACCAAGAAAATTGGTCAAAATATATGAAACTGTTTTCAAATAACGGGACATCAGGTAGTGCAGGACTGTGATTCCTGAGATAAGGGAAATCTTATGGAATCTTTATGAAAATCTAATGAGCCAACTTGGCTATATTTATAGGATGCATCACCCAACAGTGACAGAAATGGCAGAAACTGCCACCAACAGTGACAGTTCCAGTGCATATGGAACATTCATCAGGATAGAACACATGCTGGGCTATAAACGAAGTCTCAAAAAATTTAAAATGATTTAAATCATACAAAATATGTTCTCGGAACACAATGGAGTTAAAATAGAAACACACACACAAAAATCTGAAACATCTCACTCCCAATACCTGGAAATTAAACAACACATTTCTAAATAAACCATGGGACAAAGAAGAAATCAAATGGTGTAGGGTCAGCTGGAGATCCATATGGAAAAAAAATAGACCTCAACTCTTATCTTAAACCACATGCAAAAATGAACTAGAAATAGATTACAGACATAAATATATAGCCTAACTCTGTGAAAATTCTAGAAGAAAACATAAGAGAACATCTTTGAGACCTTGGATTAGGCAAAGATTCAAAAAGCACAAAGTATAAAAGTAAAAATTGATGAATCAGCGGTTTCAAAATTAAAACTTTTGCTCTTTGAAAGATGGCATTAAGAAAACAAGGAGGCGGGTTCAGATCCCAGGCGTGCACGGACGCATCGCTTGTCAGGCCATGCTGTGGCAGCATCCCATATAAAGCAGAGGAAGATGGGCATGGATGTTATCTCAGGGCCAGTCTTCTTCAGCAAAAAGAGGAGGATTGGCATGGATGTTAGCTCAGGGCTGATCTTCCTCACACACACAAGAAAGAAAATAAGGTGGGCCGGCCCTGTAGCTTGGCGGTTGGGTGCTCGCGCTCCGCTGCTGGCGGCCGGGGTTCGGATCCCCAGTGCGCACAGACGCACCGCTTCTCCGGCCATGCTGAGGCCGCGTCCCACGTACAGCAACTGGAAGGATGTGCAGCTATGACATACAACTATCTACTGGGGCTTTGGGGGAAAAATAAATAAATAAAATCTTTAAAAAAAAAAAAAAGAAAATAAGGAGGCAAGTCACATCCTGGGAGAAAATATTCATAACACACATATAAGATAAATTTGTATCCAGAATATACAAACAATCCTTACAACTCAAAAAGACAAGCCGATAAAAAAAAAAAAGGTCAATAAATCTAAACAAATACTTCACAAAAAGGTACAAGAAAGACCAATGCGCTCACAAAAAGATTCTCAACATCCTGGTCTTCAGAGAAATTCAAATTACACCGATAACTCACTCATTAGAATGGCTAGTAGGATATTACTCAGGCAGGAGAAAAAAGGAAATCCTGCCACTTGCCACAACATGGATGGACCTAGAGGGCATTATGCTAAATGAGATAAGCCAGACACAGAAAGACAAATTCTGTATGATCTCACTTATATGTGGAATCTAAAAAAGCTGAATTCATAGAAACAGAGTGTAGAAACAGGTGGTAACCAGGCACTGGGGGTGGGGGGATTGGGGAGACGTTGTTTAAGGGTATAAACTTGCAACTAGTAGATAAATAAGTCCTGAAGATCTAATGTCCAGCATGGTGATTGTAGGCAACAACACTGTATTATAAACTTCAAAATTGCAAAGTGACTAGATCTTAAATGTTATCACCACAAAAAAGAAATGGTAACTATATGATGTGATAGAGGTGTTAGGGAACAGATAACACAAATGTTAGCTGACTCAATTCTCATTATTCCCCATGTGGTCGGTACAAATGGGGAAACTGAGGCACAGGGAGATTAAGTGAAGTGTTTGAGGCTGTGCTATGCTCCGTCTCTGGAGAACCAGTGACCAACACATACTTAACAATGTAGGAGTTTAATGAACTGGGCTCCAATATTAATGACAGAGAGTCCTGGTATGCCTGCTTAGCTGCTGAGTGAATTTGGACCAAGCGTTTCATCTCGCTAAGCCTCGACAACGTTATCTGTAAAATTGAGACTTCTCATCGTAACCTCTTTAAAAGATTTTAAGGGTTGAATCAGATCACGTCTGAAAGTGGTTTAGCACAAGCCCGGGAATCCAGTAAATGCTGGATAAATAAAGTGACGAGATTTCCAGATTTCCAGAAATCTTAATCAGATTTCTTGGTTAAGCTTAAATTCTATGATTTAATCATCTTAATAGGGATCGGAATCCCCATTTCTCAAGGATCAGAGGAATTATGACACAGTTAAAAGGGGAACATTTTGGAATTCAAAGACAGAATTGGGTTTCCCTCTGATGGGGTTTGCCCTCAGGTGACAGCTTCTAAGCAAAGTTTCCACCACTGTTGTCAACTGCTCTCAACTTCTTCACATTATACTCCCTTCAGTTCTCACCCTCTGCTTACCTTTAGGAAGGTCCCCCGGGTCTGACATCCTGTAACCTAGATGTGTTCCTATGCTCTGGTCCAGTGGCAAGAACTGACAAAGGTGGAATCCAGACTTAAATACGCCCCTCCACTGCCACACCCCTGCCCCACCCCCTCCACCTTTTTCTTCCTCATCCACTAATCCGATCCCTGGGTCATCCAAAGCCCCCAGATCCCTCCCATTTCTATCATTTATTTATATTTATATTAATTTATTTATTGAGATATTTATTGAGTATAGACTCTGCTATTGAAAGCGGAGTCCACAAATCCGCCCCATGAGCATCACCTGGGAGCTTGTTAAAATGCAGAATCTCCGTATATTAGTTAAAGGGTATACACTTGCAGTGATAAGATTAAGAAGTTCTGGGGAGTCTAATGTAAAGCATGGTGATTAGAGCTAATAGGACTGTATTATATACTTGAATGTTGCTAAGAGAGTAGATTTGAAGTGTTCTCATCACAAAAAAGAAATGCTAATTATGTGATGGGATGAAAGTGTTAGCTAATGCTATGGTGGCAATCATTTTGCAACATATGAATATATCAAATCAACCCATATGCTATCATGGCAATCATTTTGCAATATATAAATGTATCGAGTCAATGTAATGTACACCTTAATCTCACACAATGTTATGTCAACCATATTTCAATAATGCTGAAAGAAAATGCAGATTCTCAGCCCACCCCAGAGCTGCTGAGTAGAATCTGCATTTTAACAAGAGCCCCGGGTGATTCCAGTGCACTATAAAGATTGAGGAACACCACTGTGCATCAGTGCCTCTCGAAGTGTAAGGGACATCAGGATCACCTGATCTTAGTAAAACACAGATTGCTGGGACCAGCCCCCAGAGTTTCTGATTCAGCAGGTCTGGGGTGGGGCCTGAGGATTATCACACCTAACAAGTTCCCAGGTGATGATGCTAGGTGATGGGGCCTGGGAATGCACCTGTCAGTAATTAAGTCCAGGCTCTTGCCATCAGGCAGCTTGCAGACCACTTACATGTTCTGTGGTGGTTAGTACATGCCCGATATTGTTCTAAGCACCTGCATATCCTAATTTATTTAACCCACTCAATCTCATTTTACAGATGAGGAAAGTGAATAAAAAGGGAATTTAATTGACTTGGTCAATGTCCCATAACTAATAAGTGGCAAAGGCAGTCTTCTTACCAGATGGTCTTGCTCTAGTTACTCTGCTTCAACCACCGAGGTGCTATTGCCTCTAAATCCAGTTGAGGGGAGCCAGAGAGCCCACAAGTAAGCAAACAAAATAATGACTTAAGAGAATAATTGCAAAGATAGAAACAAACGTGCTAAAATAGAGGGGCTGAAGATACTTGAGAAATAGCACTTCTAGTAAGTCTACTTCTTCTAACTAGATTTCTGCCTACCTTTGTCTTGTGTTTTATGTTCAGGACGATAAAACATTCAACCAATTTAACTATCATCTCAGCCATAAAAAAATAATCGCATAATGAGAAATGATAATCACATAATGGGAAAATAATAGCGCCATCATTATCGTCAGATAATCAGCATCATCTCCCGAGATGCTGATTATTTGTTATTAGCATAACAAATAATATATCTGAGAGGCAAATTGGGAAGAATACACCTTTAAAGGTGAATCAGCCACACCAAGCAACAATTTGTAAGCCACATTTTCATCATCTGATGGGGTCAGAAACCAATTTTAAAGTAGCCACTCATCTGCTTTCTGTTTCTATGGATTTACCTCTTCTGGATATTTCATATACGTGGAATCATACAACATGTGACCTTTTGTGTCTGAGCTGCTTTCACTTGGCACACTGTTTTTTTTTTTTTATAATTTTATTTATTTATTTATTTTTCCCCCAAAGCCCCAGTAGATAGGTGTATGTCATAGCTGCACATCCTTCTAGTTGCTGTATGTGGGATGCGGCCTCAGCATGGCTGGAGAAGCAGTGTGTCAGTGCGTGCCTGGGATCCGAACCTGGGCCGCCAGCACCAGAGCCAAGCCATGGGGCTGGCCCTGGCACACTGTTTTCAAGGTTCATCCTTGTATCATCTATCAGTGCTTCCTTCCTTTTTGTGGCTGAATTATACTCCATTGTATGGATAGACCGTAATTTGTATATCCATTCATCTGTTGATGGACAGGCTAGAGGCAGAGGGGAATGGGGAGTAACTGCTTGATGAGTGTGGGTTTCATTTTGGGCTGATGAAAATGTTTTGAACCTAGAAGAGGTGGTGTAGCACAACAGTGTGAGTATACTAAATGCCACTGAATTGTTGACTTTAAAATGGTTAATTTTGTGTTAAGTGTATTTCACCTCAATCAAAAAAAAAGACCCACTAAGGAAGTGTCAAATAAAGTCCAGTTATCAGGGGTACAAAGACCTGCTTTTCCTCAAGCTGCTACCATCCGTCGTCAAAGGGGCTAAACCCATAGTTTGCTTACTTCTATCTTCGGGTACAATTTTTTTCCCTTTCTTGGGAATGGACCAACTGCTATACATTGGCTTCAGGAGAACCTAAATACTACAGAAATTTTTTTTTGCTGAGGAAGATTCGCCCTGAGCTAACATCGCCAATGTTCCTCTTTTTTTCCTTTTATGTGAGCCGCGACCAGAGCATGGCCGTTAACAGATGAGTGGTGTAGGTCCACACCTGGGATCTGAACCTGGGCCACCAAAGCAGAGTATGCCAAATTTAACAACTAGGCCACTGGGGCTGGCCCTAGAAAACTTAAAAAAAAAAAAAAAAAAAAAAAAAAGGAAAGAAAAAATAATCTCGATATTCCAAGTCCTTCTCTAGGTAGCTCACTCATCTTTTTTGAGAGGTCTCACTAAACTTTTTATTTTATTTCATTTTATTCTATATTTTCTTATTTTATTTTATACTTTATTTTATTGGTTTTATTTTTTATATTTACTTTAATTTTTAAATTTTGTTTTATTTTTAACTTTTAATTTTCTCTTTTATTATATTGGTATTAATTTTTTGACTGGGTACAGTATACTTTATTGATGGTACATGACAATGTAGGGCTCCCAAAGCCCCTACGCTTCTTCAGGGCATCTGGGATGGAAAACATATGAAAGAGGGGAGATTCTTAGTGTGTTGGAGGATTGAGTTGGGGCAAGGGACTCCCCAGCAGCTGAGGGCCTCTCTCTTCCTTTCATGCCCTTGCTGGGGTTGGTGGTCCATGGGCTTTTACTTCTTAGATGCCATGGAGTACTTGCTGTAGTCAAATTCATTGCCATACTAGGAAATGAGGGTGACACAGTGCTTATTGAGAGCAGTGCCAGCCCCCCAGCACCAATGGTGGAAGAGTGGGTGTTCTTGTTAACCTCTCAGCAGACAACCTGGTCCTCAGTGCAGCCCAGGATACCTCTTAGGGGGCCTTCTGACGTCTACTCCACCACCTTCTTGATTTCATCATATTTGGCAGTTTTCTCCAGGTGGCAGGTCAGATCCATGACCCACACTGGGGTTGGGGGGACACTGAAGGCCATGAGTGATCTTCTCACTCAGCTCAGGGATGACCTTCCCTACAGCCTTGACAGCACCAGTAGAAGCAGGGATGATGTTTCAGTCAGCCCCTTGGCCATCACTCCCAGAAGGTTCCCAGAAGGACCACCCATAGTCTTCTGGGTGGCAGTGATGGCAGGGACTATGGTCAGAGTCCCTCCACGATGCCAAAGTTGTCATGGATGACCTCGGCCAGGGGGTCCAAGTGGTTGGTGGTTCAGGAGGCATTGCTGACAGTCTCAAGGGAGTTGTCATACTTCTCGTGGTTCATGCCCATCACAAACATGGGGGCATCAGCAGATGGGGCAGAGATGATGACCCTTTTGGCTCCACCTTTCAGGTGAGCCCCAGCCTTCTCTAAGGCAGTGAAGACACCAGTGGACTCCACAACATATTCGGCACCAGCTTCACCCCATTTGATGTTGGTGGGCTCTCCATCCTGGAAGATGGAGATGGGCTTTCCATTGATGACAAACCTTGACTGTGCCATTGAGCTTGCCATGGTTGGAATCATACTGGAACATGTATGAGATCAGTGTTGAGATTCACTAGTTGAGATCAGTGAAGGGGTCATTGCTGGTGACAACATCCACTTTGTCAGAGTTAAAATCAGCCCTGGTGACCAGGTGCCCAGTGCGGCCTAATCCATTTACTCTGACCTTCACCATTGTGTCTCAGGGACATGTCTGGCACAGCACAAGAAGATTTGGCTGCCTGTTGAATGGGAGGAGTGGAGGGCCTAAACTTTTAAAATTAAGTGGTGGGCCGGCCCTGTGGCTTGGTGGTTAAGTGCGCGCGCTGCGATGCTGGCGGCCCGGGTTCGGATCCCAGGTGCGCATTGAGGCACCACTTCTCTGTCCATCCTGGGGCCGAGTCCCACATACAGCAACTAGAAGGGTGTGCAGCTATGACATACAACTATCTACTGGGGCTTTGGGGGCAAAAAATAAAATAAATAAAATCTTTAAAAAAAAAAAAATAAATAAAATAAAATTAAGTGGTCTCAGAAATGCCTACCTGAGTCTGAAAAAGCACACCTTTAGGGTAAGCTTGTAGCTTGAGGGAGAGAAAAGAAGACATGAATGAATTTCTGAGTCTTAGTGGTGGTTTTCAACTATGGCTGTATACTAGTGTCCTCTGAGGAGTTTAAAAAAATGCCTGGGGCTCCACCCTAGGGTCAGTCAACTCAAATCTCTGTGGGTGGGGCCCAAGCATAAGGATTTGTATGCCATCCTAAGGTGGTTTTAGTGCACAGGTAGAGTTGGAAACCACTAGCTCAGTCACCATCTTTAGAAGGATTAACTTGGTGTCCCCAGGAGTTCACCTTGGACTCTGGGGAATAACAGTGTGCAACAGAGTACTTGGGACAGCTTGTGAGAGCATCACCCCCTGGCTAACACTCCTTGCCTAACTGGAAGACCAGTCCCAGGAAAGAAGGCTGCCACTACTCCCTAAATTCAGTGGGATTAATCTTATCAGTGCCTGGATCACTCTTTCTAATCTTATCACAGCTCTCAAAGCTTTATAGGTTGAGTCAATCTCCTACCCATCTTTACCTATAAACCATTTCCCCATGTCCACTGGAATCAATGTTTCAACCTCACCTATCCTACTGCCATCTTCAATCCTCTTCTGACTAATCTTTCACACTTTTGCTCTAAAATTCCTGACGATTCAGTTTTCCTTCCAAAGCAAGTGGGGTGTGTTTATCCATCTACATCCCATTGGTGGGTGGGATATATATCCACTTTGCACTTAAGTGCTGAAATTTGACTATTATTTATCCTTCATCCTTAAACAGATCCAGATAACATGAAACACATGTCATTAGACTGTACCATCTGCTGCCTTAGACCTGTAGTTTTCGACCAGGGGAATTTTGCCCCCCAGTAGACATTTGGCACTGTCTGGAGATATTTTTGGGTGTGACAACTGGGAAAGGGAATAATGCTACTGCCATCTAGTGGGTAGAAGCCAGAAGCCATTGTAGGATGCTGAACATCCTACAATGTACAGGACAGCCTCCTACAACAAAGAATTATCAGGCCCCAGATATCAATAGTAACAAGGCTGAGAAACCCTGCCTTAGATTGTACCATCCACTGCACTTTCTTATTGAGGTTCTCTACCGTCATGTTGATTACCTCTTCTTATAGACAGAAGACTGGAATGTCTTCCACCAGATACGTCACATGGCTCCTTCTCTCACTTCATCCAAATCTCTGCTGAGATATCACCTCCTCAAAACAAAAATAAACACAAAACCTCCCAAAAGACCACCCCCAAAATCAAAACAGAAATAAATACTGTCCCTAAGCATCTTATCTTAAAAAGCATCCATTGGTCTCCATCCCTTTGCATTGCTTTATTTTTCTTCAACACATTTTTCACTTCTTAGCATCAAATTACATGTCTCTTTGTGTTCTCTTTTACTGGAATATAAGATCTATTAAATTAGGGTCTCTTTTTTTTATTGATGTCTTAATAGTTTATAACATTGTGAAATTTTGGTTGTACATTTTTGTTTGTCAGTCACCATATACATGTCTCCTTTCACCCCTTGTGCCCACCCCACAATCCCTTTGTCCCTGGTAACCACAATACAGTGCTTTCTGACCACGTGTTGGTTTATATTCCACGTACGAGTGAAATCATGCCGTGTTTGTCTTTCTCTTTCTGGCTTATTTCACTTAACATAATACCCTTCAGGTCCATCCATGTTGTTGCAAATGGGACGATTTTGTCTTTTTTTTTTTTTTTTTTTTTGCTGAGGAAGACCGGCTCTGAGCTAACATCCATTGCCAATCCTCCTCCTTTTTTTTTTCCCCCAAAGCCCCACAGTAGATAGTTGTGTATCATAGTTGCACGTCCTTCTAGTTGTTGTATGTGGGACACGGCCTCAGCATGGCCGAAGAAGCGGTGCGCCAGTGTGTGCCCGGGATCAGAACCCGGACCGCCAGTAGCGGAGCGCACGCACTTAACCGCCAAGCCACGGGGCCGGCCCCGATTTTGTCTTTTTTATGGCTGAGTAGTATTCCATTGTGTGTGTGTGTGTGTGTGTGTGTGTGTATATATATATATATATATATACACACCACATTTTCTTGATCCAATCATCAGTCGAGGGACACTTGGGTTGCTTCCACTTCTTGGCTATAGTGAATAATGCTGCAATGAACATAGGGGTGCATAAGCCTCTTTGGATTGTTGATTTCAGGTTCGTTGGATAGATTCCCAGTAGTAGGATAGCTGGATCATAGGCTATTTCTATTTTTAATTTTTTGAGGAATCTCCATACTGTTTTCTTTTTTTTTTTTTAATAACTTTTTTAATTGGATATAATTTTTTTTTTAAAGATTTTTATTTATTTATTTTTTCCCCCCAAAGCCCCAGTAAATAGTTGTGTATCATAGCTGCACATCCTTCTAGTTGCTGTATGTGGGACGCGGCCTCAGCATGGCCGGAGAAGCAGCGCGTCGGTGCGCGCCCGGGATCCGAACCCGGGTCGCCAGCAGTGGAGCGCGCCCACTTAACCACCAAGCCACGGGGCCGGCCCCTCCATAGTGTTTTCCATAGAGGCTGCACCAGTTTGCATTCCCACCAGCTGTGTATGAGGGTTCCTGTTTCTCCACATCCTCTCCAACATTCATTGTTTTTTGTCTTGGTGATTATAGCCATTTTAATGGGCGTGAGGTGATATCTTAGTGTTGTTTTGATTTGCATTTCCCTGATGTAAATCAGGGTCTCTTTCGTTACCCAATGAATTCCTTCATTTATTTAACAAATATTAACTGGCTGTCTATACTAGTCACTATTATAGACACCAGGGATGTAGAAGACAGAAACAAACCCACATGGGTTTATAGTTTAGGGAGATTACATCATATTTTAGGTGGAATGCAACTAAAGCAGTGAAATGTTTCAAGCCTCTGACCTGCTTCAAGCAATAAATCAATTAACTCACTCATTTGATCTTCAGTAATTTATTGAGCTCCTTATGTCTAGTCTCTGGGGCCATAGGGATGAACAAGAGTCATTGTCCTCATGGAGGCCATTTTTCCCCTGGTCGGACACTCTCATGATAAGTTAGCAAACATAAACAGATTCATATTTTTAGATAGTGATGAGTGATGAAGAGAATAAAGCAGCATAGTGATGGGGAATACCTGGAAGGGAGTGTGGGGTCAGGGCAATAATCTAGTTATGCTGATCAAGGAGTCCGCTCGTGGGAGAGAATCGAATGTTGAGAAGGATATATCCTGATGTATACACTAGGTCCTAACCTTCCACAAATAACTGGTACCCAAAAGACCACCTAAGAAGATTCCATTTGGAAAGTCTCCAACTCATTTATTGGGTGACATGAAGGTGGCTAGTTTTGAGTGGACCCAAAGGAAGGTTAGGCCCTGCAGCATGTCCAGGCTGATGTATTAAGCTCCTTGATACTTGGAGCTGTTAAAGAATAACAGTGCAACTTCTAGAGTTCTGGAGCAAGGCCATGCCATCAGCAGCAGGGAACTACTCACTATTTGAAATGCAGTTCCTGGCATTCTCCTGAGCCATAATATTACTGAGCATCTGAAGATGGGACATCAAGGGACCATGTAGCCAGAAATGCCCATCATGATCTGGGTGCAGCTAGACCCCCCCAAGCACAGTATTGAATGGGTGCAGCAGCAATCTGTTGTACAATGGAAGAGAGCTGAGCAGGTCCAGAGGCACAAGTTAGTTGCATGAACAATTGCCATCAGACCCCCATGTCATCTAATACATGATACTTATTCTTCAACTCACACTTATGGTCTTATGGGGTTTCCTATGACTAGCTAATAGAGAAGGAGAAAACTCCAGCCTGGTTCACAGATGGGTCAAATCAACATGTTGGTGCTAACTGAAAGTTAACTGCAGCTTCTTGACAGCTTCTCAGAGGGGGCCCTATAGTCATTAGCAAAAGGAACTTATCCCAGTGGGCAGAGCTGTGAGCAGTATCCACAGTTTCCCACTTTGTATGAAGAAAGACATGGCCTGAAATAAGGTTATATATGGACCCTTGGGAAGTGGAAAATTGCCTGGCTTGTTGGTCAGGCAAAGGAAGAAGTTTGAAAGAAGAAGTCAAAGAAGTCTGTGGACAGGCAGGTCAGTGGATCTATGAGAAAGGGCACAAAGTGTGTAGATCTTTGTGTCTCATGTTGACGCCCTCCAGGGAGCATTCACCACAGAGAAGACCCTCAACAACCAGGTGGAGAGGATGCTATATCTAGTGGATGTAATATAGACTCTTTCCTCAGACCAGCACTTGTGTAATGAGCCCATAAATAGGGATACAGTAATAGGAGTGGAGGCTACACATGGGCTCAATAGCATGAGCTTCCTTCCACCAAAGATGATCTAATTATTGCTGCTTCAGAATTCCTGATCTCTTCACAGTGAAGACCTTGGTATAGCACTACCCTTCAAAGAGAGTAACTAGCCACTTATTGGCAAATTGAGGACATGAGGTCCCTTCCACTCTGGCGAGGGAAGTGATGGAAATGATTCATACTTACTGGAATGAATGTGTACCCTCGATATAGGTTTGCCTTTTTTGCCCACGGTGCCTTCACCAGCACCACTCTCTTAGAGCCTATGGAAGGCCTTCTTTCCTGATATGGGATCTTACGTAATATCACCTGAGACCAAGGGATTCATTTTGTGCTGAAGATGGTGCATTGATACATGCATGACTATGAAATCCACTGTTCATATCATATATTGCATTATACAGAAAGAGCTGCCCCAATGGATTGAGAGAATGGCTTGTTAAAGGCTCAGCTCAGGTACCAGCTGAGGGATAACATCCTGTGGGGTTGGGGTGCTGTCCTTCAAGATGCAATATATGCATTGAACCAACAGTCAATATAAGGGGCTTTGCCCCTAAGAGCTAGAATACACAAGTCTAGCTATCAATGGTGAATACAGCATTGGCTTTTATTGCCATCATTTCTAGAGACCCATTTAAAGAATTTGTGCTTCCTAACAACATGGATGGACTGGGAGGGTATCATCTTAAGCAAAATAAGCCAGAAAGAGAAAGACAAATACCACATGATTTCACCCATAAGTGGAAGATAAACCAACACACAGACAGAGAGAACTGTTTGGTGGTTACCAGGGGCAAGGGGGTTGGGGTTGGGCACAAGGGGTGAAGGGATGCATTTATATGGTGACTGACAAACAATAATATACAACAACAATTTCACAATAAAGGAAAAAAAAAAAGAATTTGTGTTTCCTGTCCTCCAACCTTAGGATCTATGGGATGAGACGTCTTCATTTTCAGAAGGGGAACATTTCTACCAGGAAACACAGTAAGGGTTCCTGCCTGGTTAGTTTGGGTTTTGCATGCTGATTAGCTAGTGGGCAGAGAAATGAGTTACTTCACTGGCATGGATAACCAATCATGATGATTACGAGGAACTAGGGTTACTGCTACATAATGGGGTTGGGAAGGCATATATCTGGAACTCAGAGGATTCCCTATGCCCATCAATCATGGTGAACAGGAAATTGCACAACTACAGTCCAATAAAGGAAAGTAATCGAGATAACACCAAGGGATGGTGAAATAAGACTTGTGAGAATCAGAGATTCTTGAAACTTGGTGTCAAACTTTATTAATAATTCCAAGGATACAGATAATTGCAAGACACAGGCAAAGCACAGAGAAATCTGAGACAACCAACACAGCTGCTCAGACCCTTCCTACCACATTAGAATGATCCTTGACCCTGATTTAAGATATGAGGTCTTCATTTAAGTGATGAATGTAGGGGCCTCACTTAAGCAAAGGGAGGTATTTTGATCAACAAATTTCTCTCTCTCTTTTATTCTTTGATGATTAAATAGCAGACACTGACATTTTCTAGTGGTCCATACCCCAAAAACCCTTAAATTCTAGGTTTGTTGACTATAAGCTGTATAGAAATACCAGGTATATCCTGTTAATAGATAAGGACTCTCAGTTGTTCTCCAATAAATACCATGAGGAGGTCTGAGTAGCATGTTTACAAAGAGGTTTGACCAAGTCATTTGTCCTTGGGTATCACCAGGATAGGAAGAATGGATTAAAGATCGGCTGCTAACTCTTTCCTTCCTAACAATCTAGGATTTAGACCTCTCAGAAATGATGGCCTGAATCACCCCACCAGACAAATGACTTAGACGAAATACAGTGCATCATGATGGAATCTAGAAAATGTGGTGGAAAAGAGACATGAATATCAGTAATGGTCGTGGGACCAAGTTGCCATGGGGACTGTGGCTTGTTCCACTAACCATATTGTATCAAGAGTTTCATAGAGATTGTGGCTGGATCCTTCCTTAAAGACTCCATGACTAGGTGGCACTTAATATGGGAATAAGCATATTTTAGAAGTACAAGGATTGGGGAGTACCAAATGTCAATATCACATCCCCTTGGTACTCTCTAATTACAGTGTGAGCTTCAGTGTACATCTCATGCAAACATAAACTCACTTTATTCTGCCATAGTCTCATCTCAAGCATGGGCCATGCATCCTTCTGCATTCAGCCTGAGTCTTTTCTGATGCTGTTTACCCTGTAGAAAATAACAGCCCATAATTGCAGGAAGTCATTGCCAGCCCTGGTGGTCTAGTGGTTAAGATTTGGCGCTCTCATGGATGTGGCTTGTGTTCATTTCCTGGTCAGTAAACCACACCATCCGTCTGTTGGTTGTCATACTGTGGCAGCTGCATGTTGCTGTGATACTGAAAGCTATGCCACCAGTATTTCAAATACCAGCAGGGTCACCCATGGTGGAAAGGTTTCAGCAGAGCTTCCAGACTAAGACAGACTAGGAAGAAGGACCTGGCCACCCACTTCTGAACTTGGTCATGAAAACCCTATGAATGGCAGTGGAGCATTGTCTGACATAGTGCTGGAAAGTGAGAGGATGGCACAAAAAGACCAGGCAGGGCTCTACTCTTCTGTACACAGTGTCACTAGGAGTTGGAATCAACTCCATGGCACTAACAACAAATTGCTTCTAGGGGTAACCCTCAGCCAATGGGTGTGAAATTTGGTACATAAATGTCCCAACCTCCCATCTTTCTTGCAGGAGATTATATGAGTCTTCATATGTACTCTTCAGCAGGATTCAAAGGAATCAAGTCCCCATTGCTCACATCATGGACTTCACCTTCCTTCCCTATCTTACTTTCTCTGCTGCTTCCCTCTTGTTTTCCGGGATCCTTTTTCAAATAAACATCTTAAGCTCAAGTCCTTGTGTCAGGCTTTGATTTGGTGAACCCAAATTAAGAAGTGTCATTCTGATAAACAGAACAGGGAAGAGGTACAAGAAACAGAGAAAAGTGAAAGAAGATGTCCATCCCACTAAACAAATGAATCAGTTATGGAGATAAAACAGCCAGAGCACAAAAGACCCAGAAACAGAACAATGGAAAGAAATGAGAGTTAGTGCAGGCCGGCCCCATGGCTTAGCGGTTAAGTGCATGTGCTCCGCTACTGGCGGCCCGGGTTCGGATCCTGGGCGCGCACTGACGCACCGCTTCTCCGGCCATGCTGAGGCCAAGTCCCATATACAGCAACTAGAAGGATGTGCAACTATGACATACAACTATCTACTGGGGCTTTGGGGAGGAAAAAAAAAGGAGGAGGATTGGCAATAGATGTTAGCTCAGAGCTGGTCTTCCTCAGCAAAACGAGGAGGATTAGCAGGGATGTTAGCTCAGGGCTGATTTTCCTCAAAAAAAAAAGAAAGAAATGAGAGTTAGTGCAATTGCTTTTCCCACACATTTCTTTCTCCCCAATTGTTGGTACTGCCTCTGAATTCTTTTTTTTTTTTTTTGAGGAATTTTGGCCCTGAGCTAACATCTGTTGCCAATCTTCCTCTTTTTCTTTTTTCTCCCCAAAGCCCCAGTACATATTTGTGTATTACAGTTGTAGAGTTGTAGCTCTTCTATATGGGACACTGCCTCAGCATGGCTTGATGAGCAGTGACTAGGTCCGCACCCAGGATCTATTGTTTTCTTTTTAATTTTTTTTGTGAGGAAGATCAGCCCTGAGCTAACATCCGATGCCAATCCTTCTCTTTTTGCTGAGGAAGATTGGCCCTGGGCTAACATCCGTGCCCATCTTCCTCTACTTTATATGGGACGCCGCCACAGCATGGCTTGACAAGTGGTGTGTTGGTGCGCGCCCGGGATCCGAACCTGCAAAACCTGGGCCATCGCAGCAGAGTGTGTGAACTGAACCACTGGGCTGGCCCTGGCCTCTGAATTCTTACCCTACATTTAACATAATCCTTTTAGGAGAAAGATATGGTGGATCAGGAGTCTATCAATTTGCATGTGGTGAAGAAGAACCATTCACTGGAAATAACAAAAGTTCCCACCAGTGACCCCATCTGTCCCCATATCTTCTTCTTCTTTTTTTTTTTTTGTGAGGAAGATCTGCCCTGAGCTAACATCTATTGCCAATCCTCCTCCTTTTTTTCCCCAAAGCCCCAGTAGATAGTTGTATGTCATAGTTGCACATCCCTCTAGTTGCTGTATGTGGGACGTGGCCTCAGCATGGCCGGAGAAGCGGTGCGTCGGTGTGCACCCGGGATCCGCACCCGGCCGCCAGTAGCAGAGCGCGCGCACTTAACCGCTAAGCCACAGGGCCGGCCCTGTCCCCATATCTTCTTTAAGTCAGTTCAAGAAGACATGTCTATGATGATTCTTGTTCTAATTGAAAAGAAGAGAGTTCATGAGTGAGGGCTCAAATCAATGGCTGGAACTTAAGAGTTCAAAATGCTGAGACTAGGGTGTTCCATGCCATGGAATTGGGAACCAAAGTTGAGGTCTGATGGAAGGTTACCAGACTGGCCTGCAGGGGTCCTGTGGCTATGAAACAAAGGGAGCAGTGTCCACAGAAGTGGAGGCACAACAGGGAGACGAGCAGGTGGGAGCAGAAGAATATGAGCTGTGTGGTGGGGGGATATTATTGGGGCAGGGATCGGTAGAATGTGTGGGTGAAATATTTGCCCTGTTCTTGGTCATACTGGCCTTCACTTATCATCCAAGTATTTACTGTTCTTTCTGCTGCTGCTTTTATGCCCCTACTCTTTCTATCCCCTCTTAAACCAGAGCTGGGGAATGTGCAATGGGTAGGCTGCCTCAAGAGAGTTCTCCTCTTCCTTCCAAAGGTGGCTGCTTCTGGGTGAGAACATTTGGTTCACACCTCTTCATCCTAGAGAAAATGAAGTGGACCCCTCGTCACTTGCCTCTAGCTAGATGAGAAGGAATAAGGGAGACCTGGGATGGAAATAAAAGGATTACAAGAAAGGAGAAAGATCAAGAACTCGGAAGGAGGATGGGAACATAAATGAATCTGTCTCGGAAGATCTTTTGTGGAATTCAGTAAGGTTACTCAGTGGTTTGGTCAGAAGATCCAGGGTTAGGGTATTCGGAATGTGGTCTGGAATGGGGTCCTAAGGGATTATCCTGAGGGGTTTTGGGGCCTTAGACACCCTGAGGAAATTCCTGGAATGAGGTCAAGAGTGCAACCCATAGACCCAGAGTGGGGACAGGCTCTTTATTCAAGAAAGCATCTTGGTAGTTGGAAACTCCCTGCTTTGAACAGATTCAAGAGAAGGATGGGACACATAACTGGTGGGTTCTGTACATCAGTTGCATTCAAATTCTTTTACCTTATAAAATGTTACTGCAATAAACAAAAAATAAAAACAAAAAAACCCCCAAAAAACCAAATTCTTTTACCTGGGTCTCATAATAAGAAATAGATTTTCCAACATGACCCAATATATACACACACGTATAACTAAAAGCTTGTACAATGCACTTTGATCTTTTCTAATCTATTTTTATCTACTCTGGTTTTTTTTTATTGATGTTTTAATAGTTTATAACATTGTGAAATTTTTGGTTGTACATTTTTGTTTGTCCATCACCATATATATATGTCTCCCTTCACCCCTTGTGCCCACCCACTACCCCCATTGTCCCTGGTAACCACAATACAATTTTCTCTGTCCATGTGTTGGTTTATATTCCACATATGAGTGAGATCATACAGTGTTTGTCTTTCTCTTTCTGGCTTATTTTGCTTAACATAATACCCTCCAGGCCCGTCCATGTTGTTGCAAATGGGACGATTTTGTCTTTTTTTTATGGCTGAGTAGTATTCCATTGTATACATATACCACATCTTCTTGATCCAATCATCAGTCGAGGGACATTTAGGTTGCTTCCACTTCTTAGCTATAGTGAATAATGCTGCAATGAACATAGGGGTGCATAAGCCTCTTTGGATTGTTGATTTCAGGTTCGTTGGATAGATTCCCAGTAGTGGGATAGCTGGATCATAGGGCATCTCTATTTTTAATTCTTTGAGGAATCTCCATACGGTTTTCCCTAGAGGCTGCACCAGTTTGCATTCCCACCAGCTGTGTATGAGGGTTCCTGTTTCTCCACATCCTCTCCAACATTTCTTGTTTTTTGTCTTGGTGATTATAGCCATTCTAACGGGCGTGAGGTGATATCTTAGTGTTGTTTTGATTTGCATTTCCCTGATGATTAGTGATGTTGAACATCTTTTCATGTGCCTATTGGCCATCTGTATATCTTCTTTGGAGAAGTGTCTGTTCATTTCCTCTGCCCATTTTTTGATTGAGTTATTTGTTTTTTAGTTGTTCAGTTGTGTGAGTTCTTTATATATGATGGAGATTAACCCCTTGTCAGATATATGTTTTGCAAATATTTTCTCTCAGCTGGTGGGTTGTCTGTTCATCTTGATACTGGTTAAGTTTGTCTTGTAGAAGCTCTTTAATCTGATAAACTTGCTTATTTTTTCTTTAGTTTCTCTAGTCTGGCTAGGCATGTCATCCAAAAAGATTCCTTTATGACCAATGTCAAATAGTGTGTTGCCTATATTTTCTTCTATGAGTTTTATAGTTTCAGGTCTCACCTTCAGGTCTTTGATCCATTTTGAGTTAATTTTTGTGAATGGCGATAGCAGATGCTCTACTTTCATTCTTTTGCATGTGGCTGTCCAGTTTTCCTAACACCATTTATTGAAGAGAATTTCCTTTCTCCATTGTATGTTCTTAGCTCCTTTGTCAAAAATTAGCTGTCCGTATATGTGTGGTTTTATTTCTGGGCTTTCAATTCTGTTCCATTGATCTGTGTCTCTGTTTTTGTATGAGTACCATGCTGTTTTGATTACCATTGCTTTGTAGTATGTTTTGAAGTCAGGGATTGTGATGCCTCCAGCTTTGTTCTTTTTCTTAGGATTGCTTTAGCTATTCGAGGTCTTTTGTTGCCCCATATGAATTTTAGTATTCTTTTTTCTATTTCCATGAAGAATGTCTGATTGGGATTGCATTGAATCTGTAGATTGCTTTAGGTAATACAGACATTTTAACTATGTTTATTCTTCCAGTCTATGTCCATGTGATGTCTTTCCATTTCTTTATGTCATCATCGATTTCTTTCAATAATGTCTTGTAGTTTTCATTGTATAGGTCTTTCACCTCCTTGGTAACATTTATTCCTAGATATTTTATTCTTTTTGATGCAATTGTAATTGGTATTATCTTTTTGAGCTCTCTTTCTATTAGTTCGTTATTAGCATACAGAAATGCAACTGATTTTTGTAGATTGATTTTGTACCCTGAGACTTTGCTGTAGTTGTTGATTATTTCTAATAGTTTTCCAATGGATTCTTTAGGGTTTTCTATATGTAAAATCATGTCATCTGCAAATAGTGAGAGTTTCACTTCTTCATTGCCTATTTGCATTCCTTTTATTCCTTTTTCTTGCCTAATTGCTCTGGCCAAAACCTCTAGTACTATGTTGAATAGGAGTGGTGAGAGTGGACAGCCCTGCCTTGTTCCTGTTCTCAGAGGAATGGCGTTCAGTCTTTCCCCATTGAGTATGATGTTGGCTGTGGGTTTCTCATAAATAGCCTTTATTGAGGTACTTTCTTTCTACTCTGCTTTTTAAATCTAACTATAACAAACACATTGGTTTCATGATCCACTAATCTGTCATAATCTGGAGTTTGAAAAACTCCTAAAATGGGGAAAGGACAGTCTTTTCAGTAAATGGTGTTGGGATAACTGAATCTCCATATGGGAAAAAAAGGTATTTGACCTCTACTTCACGCTATATACAAATTAATTCCAGTGGGTTGTGGATATAAATATGGAAGGCAGAACATTAAAGCTTACAGAAGAGCTTCATGACTTCAGGCTAGGAAGATATCTCTTAGAAAGAAAAATACTAAATGTATAATGAAAACAGGATTTTGAAGACATATATGCACTCTCATGTTTATTACATTATTCACAGTAGCTAAGATATGGAGACAACCTAAGTGTCCATCAGTGGATGAATGGATAAAGAATGTAGTGTAGGGGCTGGCTGGGTGGCGCAAGCAGTTAAGTCTGCGTGCTCTGCTGCGGTGGCCCTGGGGTTCCCCAGTTCAGATTCCAGGTGTGCACTGATGCACCGCTTGGCAAGCCATGCTGTGGTGGCGTCCCATATAAAGTGGAGGAAGAAGGGCATGGATGTTAGCCCAGGGCCAGTCTTTCTCAGCAAAAAGAGGAGGATTGGCAGATGTTAGCTCAGGGCCGATCTTCCTAACAACAAGAACAAAAGAATGTGGTGTATATATATATACAATGGAATATTACTCAGCCATGAAAAAGGAGGAAATCCTGCCATTTGTGACAACATGGATGGACCTCGAGGGCATTATGCTAAGTGAGATAAGTCAGATGGAGAGAGACAAATACTGTATGGTATTACTTATATGTGGAATCTAAAAAAGCCAACCTCGTAGAAACAAAGGGTTAAATGGTGGTTACCAGGGTATGGGGGGTGGGAGGTAACACAGATGTTGTTTCAGGGTACAAACTTAAAATGAGTAGTAAATAAGTCATAGAGAGCCAATCTACAGTATAATGAACATAGACAACAATATTGTACTATAATCATTAAACGTGCTAAGAGGGCCGGCCCTGTGGCTTGGTGGTTAAGTGCGCGCGCTGCGATGCTGGTGGCCCGGGTTCGGATCCCGGGTGCGCATCGAGGCACCACTTCTCCGTTCATCCTGAGGCCGAGTCCCACATACAGCAACTAGAAGGATGTGTAGCCACGACACACAACTATCCACTGGGGCTTTGGGGGGAAAAATAAAATAAATAAAATCTTTAAAAAAAAAAAAAAAAAAAAAAAAAAAAAAAAACGTGCTAAGAGACCAGAACTTAATTATTTCAAGCACTAAAAAGAAAGGATAATAACATCATATGGTAGAGGTGCTAATTATTGCTACAGTGGGAACCATAGTATAATATATAAATGTATCAAATTAACATGTTGTACACCTTAAATCTATACAATGTTATATGTCAAATATATTTAATAAAACAAATCCTAAGTATAAAAAACTGAAACATTTCATTATATTAAAATTAAAGATTTATGTTAATCAAAAGACTGTTAAGAGATTCCCCATAATATAATGGTAGGCACCTAATTCTGAATCTCCACACATCCTTTAAATATCAGACACATCCACAGAAGAACAAATAAAATCACCCATTGTCTACAACTATGGCATAACAGATGGATCTGGACCCTACCTCATCCCATACATGAAAATCAAATACAAATGAATTACAAATGTATAATCAGAAGGTAAAACAATATATATATATTTTTTTTTGGTGAGGAAGAATGGTCCTGAGTTAACATCTGTTGCCAATATTCCTCTATTTTTTGTATGGGGGACCCCACCACAGTGTGGCTTGATGAGCTGTTTGTAGGTCTGCCCACGGGATCCAAACCCACGAACCCCAGGCCAAAGCGGAGTGCACGAACTTAACCACGACATCACCAGGCCTGCCCCAAACAATATGTTTTTTAGAAGACAACATAGAAGAACATCTTTATGATATAGGACTAGGCGAAGATTAACTAAAAAGGACCCAAAAATTTTTACAATGAAGAAAGATATATAAATTAGACTATATTAAAATGAAGAACTTCTGTTCTTAAAGACACCACTGAGAAAGTGAAAAGGCAATCCACAGAGTGGGAAAAGATATGTGCAACAAAGGACTCCCATCCAGACGATACGGAACCCTTACAAATCAATAGGAAAAGACAAACAATCCCACAGAGAAATGAACGGAAGACTTGCACAGAAAAACAAAGAAGGCAGGAGGGAGTGACGTCGGCATCACAGCGGCGTAAGACTGTTCTCCTTTTTATCCCCCCTTTTAAACAACAAATGAGACATCCATCCAGGAACAAAAGCGCCTTTCTGGGCGTTGTGGGATCTGGCACCGAACGCCAAGGGACCCGGGAGGAGTCTGCCCACCTGTGCATCCGGGAACAGGCGGACAGACCTCTGTGTGGGATGCGGGACCTGCGAAGCCAGTGAACCTGCCTTAGCACCCTCTTAGGGTGGTCGGGGGGAAAAAACCTGGAGAGTGCTGATCTGGGCAGCTTCCCACTCACGAGAGAGAATTTGCAGTGGTCCAGCCTTCTGGAGAAGAAATTCCAGCACGCCAGTGGAGAAAAAAAAAAAAAAAAAATCCCCCAAACCCAAAAAACACGAGTTGGTTGCAGTGGATGCAGCAGTAAGAGAAACTTTCCCAGTGAGTCCCCCTCCCCCGAGGACACACTGCACGGGGCTGATCCATCTGGTGGCAGTGACCTGTCCCACTGGGAAACAAGAGAGCGGTGAGATAGTACCCCGCTACCCTACTTGCGTGAGACACGGCTGGAGATACCTGTTTCTCTACAGCAGCACCCAGAGTACTGACGCGGGACCTACATGTCTAGGGAGAGGAAGGATATTGGGAAAGAGGCAGATAAAAATTTCAAAGGGCACTAAAGGGATTGCTCTCAGCAGGGAGTCCACCCAGGAACCTCTGGGAGTACCTCTTGGGGGTCTCCCTACTGGGCCCGTGGACATCCTCAACGCCCTGAGTGCTAAACCCACACCTCCCCACTCTGCGGTGGGCTCCTTGTGTGAGCGTCCCTGGGCTGCCAGGGAGAGCTCCGGTAAACGGAGCATGCTCTACAGGCCACGGTCTACCGGCCAGGGAGAAACCACAAACTTGGGCTGTAGTGCCACCTTCTGGAAAACGAAAGAGGTTTTTCAGTAGCCAGCCTGGTGGCTTGTAAGAACCAGAAAAGACATCAAAGTTTAAGAATTCTGCCACAAGAGGGAGCAAGAAGAGAGGAGGAGGTGTAGGGATACAAAGACAGAGAAAACCTCAGATAATAACAGCATCTAGCAGAATACCCCATCTGAAGGTAACTAGCAAAGGTTTAAGGAGGTGTCTGCTACTTCAAATGCAACAGCACCAATGCAAAAGTACAAGAAGCGAAAAATCATGGAAACATGCCATTATAAAGAGAAAATAATTCTTTAATAACCAAGCTCAAAGGCACAGAATTTTGTGATCTAGCAGATGAAGAATTCAAAATTGCTGTTTTGAAGAAACTCAATGAGCTATAAGAAAACTCAGAAAGACAATTCATGGGCCGGCCCCATGGCTTAGCAGTTAAGTGCGCGCGCTCTGCTGCTGGCGGCCCGGGTTCAGATCCCGGGCGCGCACCAACGCACTGCTTCTCTGGCCATGCTGAGGCCGTGTCCCACATACAGCAACTAGAAGGATGTGCAGCTATGACATACAACTATCTACTGGGGCTTTGGGGGAAAAATAAATAAATAAATAAAATTATTAAAAAAAAAAAAAAAGACAATTCAATGAAATCTCAAAAAAAAAAATACATGATCAAAATGGGATTTTTACCAAAGAGAAATCATAAAAAAGAACCAAACAAATTCTGCAGCTGAAGAATTCACTGAACGAAATGAAAAATGCAATAAAGAACATCTACAGTACAGCAGAGCAGATGGAAGACAGAATATGTAATTAGAGGATAGGAATTTTGAAATAACCCATTTAGAGGTGAACAAAGAAAGAATGAAAAGGAGCAAAGAAAGCCTATGTGATTTATGGGGTTCCATCAAAAGTACAAATATTAGAATAATTGGGGATCCAGAAGGACAAGAGAGGGAGAAGGGAGAAAAAAATTTATTTAAAGAAATAACTGCTGAGAAATTCCCAAACCTAGGGGGAGAATTGGACATCCAAATACATGAAGCTTATAGATCACCCTATTATCTCAATGCAAAAAGACCTTCTCCAAGAAAAATTTTAATGAAACTGTCAAAAATCAAGGACAAAGAAAGAATTCTAAAAGCAGCTAGGGGAAAAAAGATTGTAACCAACAAAGAAACCCCTACTGGGCTATCAGAGGACTTCTCAGCAGAAACTCTACAGGCCAGGAGAGAGTGCAATGCCATATTCAAAATGTTGAAAGAAAAAAATTGAAAGAAAAGAATATTCTATCTGGCAAACTTATCCTTCAGATATGAAGAAGAAATAAAGACTTTCCCAGACAAAGAAAAGCTGAGGGAGTTAATCACCACTTGACCTGCCTTGCGAAAAATGCTGTAAGGAATTCTTCAAGCTGAAATGAAAAGACAGAAATTATTGACATGAAAACATATGAAAGTATTAAACACACTAGTAAAGGTAAATATACAGTCAGACCTAGAAAACCCTAAATCTGTAATAGGATGGTGTGTTAATGACTTAACTATAGTGTAAAGGTCAAAGGAAGAGAGTAAAAATAATTATAGCTACTATAATGTGTTAATAAATACACATTACAAAAAGAGGTAAATAATGACATCAAAAATATGAAAAGGGGAGAGTAAAAGGATGGAGCTTTTGTAGACGATTGAAGTTAAGCTGCTCTCAGCTTAAAATGTACTGTTTTATCTACGAAATATCTTATGTAAACCTCATGGTAACCACAAAACAAAAACCTAGCGCAGATGCACTAAAGATAAAGAAAGGGGGAACAGAACACACTACCATAGCAGAATCACCAATTTACAAAGGCAGAAATAAAGAAAAATAAACAATTTTCTTTTGTTTGGGTTCTGTGTTCCAAGGACATGGTTCTGAATCGTTGGATTTAGTCAAATTATGCACACCTTTCTCATTTGGAAAAGAACAACCAGAAACAACCAGAACAATTAGAAAACAATTAGGGAGGGCCGGCCCCGTGGCTTAGCGGTTGAGTGCGTGCTCTCCGCTGCCGGCGGCCCGGGTTCGGATCCCGGGTGCGCACCGAGGCACCACTCCTCCAGCCATGCTGAGGCCGCATCCCACATACAGCAACTAGAAGGATGTGCAGCTATGACAGACAACTATGTACTGGGGCTTTGGGGGAAAAATAAATAAATAAAATCTTAAAAAAAAAAAAAAAAAAAAAAGAAAACAATTAGGGGCCAGCCCCGTGGCTTAGCGGTTAAGTGCTCGAGCTCTGCTACTGGTGGCCCGGGGTTAGCATCCTGGGTGTGCACCGTCGGACTGTTTCTCCGGCCATGCTGAGGCCGCGTCCCACATACAGCAACTAGAAGGATGTGCAACTATGACGTACGACTATCTACTGGGGCCTTGGGGAGAAAAAGGGGAAAAAAAGGAGGAGGATTGGCAATAGATGTTAGCTCAGGGCTGGTCTTCCTCAGCAAAAAAAGAGGAGGATTGGTGTGAATGTTAGCTCAGGGCTGATCTTCCTCACAAAAAAAAAAAAAAAAAAAGAAAACAATTAACAAGAACAACCAGAAGCAATTAACAAGATGACATTAGTATGTCCTCACATATCAACAATAACTCTAAACGTAAATAGATTGAATTCACCAATCAAAAGGCACAGAGGGGCTGGATGGATAAAAAAACAAGACCCAACTATATGCTAACTTCAGGAGACTCACTCCAGTTTTAAAGACACACATAGGCTCAAAGTGAAAGGATGGCAAAAGATACAATGAAAACTACAAGACCTCCATGAAAGAAATTGAAGAAGACACAAATAAATGGAAAGATATCCCGTGTTCATGGGGTGGAAGAATTAATATTGTTAAAATGTCCCTACTACCCACAGCCACCTATAGATTCAATGTAATACCTATCAAAATTCCAATGGAATTTTGCACAGAAATAGAAAAAAAATCCTAAAATTTGTATGAAACCACAAAAGACCCCAAATAGCTAAAGCAATCATGAGAAAGAAGAACAAAGCTGGAGGCGTCACACTTTCTGGTTTCAAACTATACTACAAAGCTATAGTAACTAAAACAGTATGGTCCTGACATAAAAATAGACACATAGGCCAATTGAGCAGAACAGAGAGACCAGAAATAAACCTCCACATGTATGGTCAACTAATACTTGACAAGGGAGCCGAGAATACTCGATGAGGAAAAGAGAGTCTCTTCAATAAATGGTATTGGGAAGTTGGATAACCACATGCAGAAAAATGAAATTGGATCTAATCTTAAACCACTCAGAAGAATTAACTAGAAATGGATTAAAGATTTAAACATAAGACCTGATACCATAAAACTCCTAGAAGAAAACATAGGGAAGAAGCTCCTTGACATTGGTCTTTGCAATGATTTTTTTAGATATGACACCAAAAACGCAAACAGCAAAAGCAAAAATCAACAAGTGGGACTACATCAAACTAGAAAGCTTCTGCACAGTCAAAGAATCAATCAACAAAATGAAAAGGCAACCTACAGAATGGGAGAAAATATTTGCAAACCATATATCAGATAAGGGGTTAATATTCAAAATATATAAAACACTAATACAACTCAGTAACAACAAAAACAAAACCCAATTAAAAAATGGGCAGAGGACCTGAATAAACATTTTTCCAAAGAAGACATCCCAACGGCCAACAGGTATATGAAAAGATGCTCAATATCACTAATTGTCAGGGAAATGCAAATCAAAAGCACAATGAGATATCACCTCACACTTGTTAGAATGGCTACCACTAAGAAGACAAGAAAACAAGTGTTGGTAAGGATGCAGAGAAAAGGGAACCCTTGTGCACTGTTGATGGGAATGTAAATTGGTTCAGCCACTGTGGAAAACAGTATGGAGATTCCACAAAAAATTAAAAATAGAACTACCATATGATCCAGCCATTCCACTTCTGTGTATATATCCAAAGGAAATGAAAACAGGATATTGAAAAGATAGCTGCATGCCTATGTTTATTGCAGCATTATTCATAATAACCAAGATGTGTAAACAACCAAAGTGTCCATCGACGATGAATGGATAAAGAAGATGTGGTATGGGTAATATACAATGGAATACTACTCAGCCATAAAAAAGGACAAAATCGTGCCATTTGCGACAACTAATGGATGGATCTTGAGGGTATTGTGCTAGTAAAATAAGTCAGAAAGACAAATACTGTATGATGCCACTTATATGTGGAATCTAAAAAAGCCAAACTTGTACAAACAGAGAGTGGGACAGTGGTTACCAGGGGCTAGGGGGTGGGGGAATTGAGAAGATGTTGTTAAAGGGTACAAACTTGCAACTGGAAGATGAATAAGTTCCATAAATCTAATGCACAGCCTAGTGATTATAGTCAACAACACTGTATTATATACTTCAAAGTGGCTAAGAGACTAGATCTTAAATATTCTCACCACATGAAAACAATGATAATTACGTGAGGTGATACAGGTGTTAACTAAGGCTGTGGTGGCCATCATATTGCAATACATAAATGCATCAAATCAACACATTGTACACCTTAAACTTCCACAAAGTTATGCGTAAATTATATCTCAATATAAAAGCAAAAACCAAAATTACCCAAGATCAACCACTAGATATTTAAGAGGATTTCAGAAATTAAATAGGATTGTATACAACGCATGCCAAGCTTTTCCAAATGAGAAAGGTGTGTATAATTTGACTAAATCAAAGCGTTCAGAAGCATGTCCATGGAACACAGAACCCCAAAAAGCCTCCAGCAATATATCTCTTTCAACTACTTTCATTGGTGTCCCAATTATCATAAACCTTTCTTTTTGTTTATATGTGAAAGGTTTGGCCATGATCTTGTGGTATAAACTCGATGGCATGGCACACATCAAAACCTGTTTAGCACTTTCTTATCTAATCTCCAATGCTTATCCTCTTTGCTTCAGAGCGTAGTAGTAGAAGCATCTTCAGATCTTGTACTAGGATCACATTTATACCTGATGGAGCCATATGCAGAAAAGTTCCTTTTGCTAGCTAAAAACACCAACATTTTTCTGCTAGGTGATTAATCAATGATGAAATCTTGTTGTTTTTCCATCCTTCCCAAATTACTACACACTGTCTTAGTTACTGTCTTAATTACTGCCCTAATTACTATAAACTATTCTCAGTCCAGTGATTTTGTTTTCTTTATACAATCAAAGACAATCTCATGATTGGGTTTTTGTAGTTTGAGAACTATCTGTATCCAGAACAGATCTTTTGGATACTTCCATACCAAATCCTGACTCAATATTATTTATTGATGAGTTACTATAAGTCAAATCAGCTCAGATGCTGAACTTTCTGGTCTTTGTTAGGGTATGTCAAACAGTTAAAAATAAAACAGTAGGGGCTGGCCCGGTGGCGCAAGCGGTTAAGTGCGTGCGCTCTGCTGCGGCGGCCCGGGGTTCGCCGGTTCGGATCCCGGACGCGCACCACCGCACCGCTTGGCAAGCCATGCTGTGGCGGCGTCCCATATAAAGTAGAGGAAGATGGGCACAGATGTTAGCCCAGGGCCCGTCTTCCTCAGCAAAAAGAGGAGGATTGGCAGATGTTAGCACAGGGCTGATCTCACAAAGAAAAAAAAAAAAATATATATATATATATACACACACACACACACACATACACTGGTAGCCAATATGCTTTGGAAACAGAGGTTTCTGAACCTTCTCTATAAAAATAATGGACAACTGTTATATGAAATATACGATGAATTGCTCTCAGAGGAAATTGCTGTTGTAAAGACAGAGGCTCACAGGAAAAGAGATACTACAGAAGCTAAAGAAAAATGCATTAGCAGAGCATTATGCTAAACAGGTTGCTCTGACTAAAGTCATCGTACAAAGACTTCTTATACAAGAGAAAGATCAATCCATGGAGAAGTTTAAGGATTCCACCATAAATATAACTCTATGATGGAATTCTGATTATAAATAGTGGAAACAATCAGGTTGTAAGATCCATAAGGTATAGCAAAGCCAAGATGGCCATCAGAGGGCACCACATAATTTCAAATGGATACTTTCCCAAATCCCCTAGCAGATGACCTGTCACATTGGAACACATTTACCACAATATTACAAAACACCGATATCAGAGGGTGTGGCCATTTATGCCTTATTTAAAATAACTTAATACTGGAAAACAGTATAGATGGAGCATGGAATGGAACCGTGTCATAAAGGACCCTCTGGGAATCTTCAATTAGATTTTACACAATTGCTTCTCTCTATGGGTTATGAGGATGTACTAGTCATAGTTTACTTATTTTCTGGATGGGTTGAAGCATTTCCCTCTTGAAAAGTCATAGCCCTCACAGCAGCTAAAAAATAATTGGATTTTGTGTTCTTTATCTATTCTGCTTTATTCATCTAGTGATAGAGGAGCACATTTTACTGGGATACTTGCTTACTAAACATGCAAGGGTTTGCTCTTACTCAGAATTTCATGGTCCTTACTGCTCCCAATCTTGTGAAATGTGGAAAGAGCAAATGGAATATTAAAGTTGAAATTTGCTAAACTATCAGATATCCTTGAACTTTCTTGGTCCAAAGTACTACCACTAGCTTTATTACCCTTCACTCTCCCTTCTCAAAGATTTTTTTCCTAGACTGTAGGCAAAACTATGTTCATATCAGTACTATTTCTAATAGCCTCAAGCTGGAGCCTACTTAAAACCTCATCAAAAGTAGAATGGATAATTTGTGATATATTCATGTGATTTTTTTCAGCTTTATTGAGATATATTTGACATATAACATTGTGTAAGTTTAAGATGTACAATGTGATGAAATGATGATACCTCTATCTTCTTAGGTTCTGTGCTAGGGGTCTGTAAAGTAGACAGACAAAAGATAGATTAACAGGAGAAAAAAGGATTATTTATGTATACAGGAGCTAACAAAAGTAGCTAGCCTGCTAAATGGTTAAAATTAGAGGTTTATATACCTAATTTAAAGGGGATAGGGAGGGGGAGAAAAGGTTTCCATGGGAAGAACAAATAAGTTTCTTTAGGAAGGAAAATAGATTTTTAAGAGAACAAATGGGAGATGAGAAGCTTTGTGATAATGTTTGTCTATGCAGGTGCAGTGGTCTTTCCATCTTCTGCGGGGCCACAAAACTCTCCTTTCCCTTGGGAGTGGCCCCTCTCCAAAGAGCGAATTTATGGCAGCCTTATTTCCCAGAATTTTTTGCTTTGAGTCAGATAAAGGAAGCTCCAAGAAGGCTTCTTTCTGCATCTGGTGAATCTCAAATGTCTTCCGTTTAAAATAATCTTCATACCAACTCTGGGGTCCACACAACCAACGAAAACTCTCCACAACAGCTTAAGCCCCTTCATTCCATTTTATCCTTGTGTGGTTGGCTTTTAAAAAATTACTGTTAATGTAAGAGTCGATTACTACATTTAAATCCCATTTTGGTGGTTTGTGCCCAGAGTTTTAGCATGTGGGTTATTTGATGCCTGTCATAATCTTGTCTGTCAATCCTTCACCAGCGACCTCTGTGGCACAACTCCCTTCCTGCTCCCGTGTTTTCCCTCCCGTGAAGGAGTAGTACTTTTTACATCTCACATCGCATTGACTTTCTCTGCCCGCATCCTCAGCTCTCTCACCAAACTGAGCTCCTTGTAGAATGGGACCAAATTGCACTCATCTTTATCTTCTTCCTCTTTGGTCCCTGTGCGCATGCACGATGCTTATTAAATACCTTTTTTGTGCGAATTAAAAACCATCAAATATTTTAAGTTCCCCTTTTTCTGATTGGGGCCCAGCCCGGCTTGGAGATCCCTGACACTTGAGTGTCTCAGGTCTCGTGCAGACTGGACAGTCGAGGGGTGTAAGAAGCCTGTGGGGAGGAGGGCTGAGTGGGGTCCCCTGCTATACAGCTCCCTACTTCCCAGGATCCTTGATGATCAAATGGATTCAAGTGTTTAAAAATTGCAGAACAATATGATCCAGCAATTCCACTTCTGGGTACATCCCCAAAAGAATTGAAAGCGGAGTCTCAAAGATATATTGTACACCCATGTTCATAGCAGCATTATTCACAATAGCTAAAACCTGGAAGCAACCCAAGTGCCTGTGAGCAATGAGTGGACAAGCAAAATGCGGTATATAAGTATAATAGAATATTATTCAACAATATAAAGGAAGGAAATTCTGACACATGCTACATGGATCAACCTTGTGGACATTATACTGAGTGAAATAAGCCTGGCACGAAAGGACAAATGTTGGATGATTCCACTTCTAGAGTGGTCAAATTCACAGAGACAGAAAGTAGAAGGGTGGTTGGCAGGGGCTGGGTGAAGGGGAAGGGCGAATTGCTGTTTGTTTATTTATTTATTTATTTATTTATTTATTTATTTATTTATTTATTTATTTATTTATTTTTTGTGAGGAAGATCAGCCCTGAGCTAACATCCGTGCTAATCCTCCTCTTTTTGCTGAGGAAGACCAGCTCTGAGCTAACATCTATTGCCAATCCTCCTCCTTTTTTTTCCCCCAAAGCCCCGGTAGATATGTAGGTATGTCATAGCTGCACATCTTTCTAGTTGCTGTATGTGGGACGAGGCCTCAGCATGGCCGGAGAAGCGGTGAGTCGGTGCGTGCCGGGGATCTGAACCAGGCCGCCAGTAGCGGAGCGCATGCACTTAACCGCTGAGCCACAGGGTCGGCCAGAATTGTTGTTTAATAGATTCAGAGTCTGCAAGATGAAGAGAGTTCTGGACTTTGGTTGCACAAAATGTGAATTTATTTAACACTACTGAACTGCACACTTAAAAATGGTTAAAATGGTAAATTTTATGTTGTGTGTATTTTCCCACAGTTAAAAAAAAAATCTTAGAAGCGTCCCTTGAGGATAACCACATCAACGTCTGATGGGATCACCGCAGAGGTTCCTCCCTGCCCCGCCCCACCGTCCCCACCCAGGGATTAAGAGTTTTCTTTTGTGCGCATTGGCTCTCAGCTGCTGTTCTTAGAGATATATATCAGCTCCTTCCCAACTGGGCTTAGACTCGGCCTCACTGACTCCGATCCAGTGCTCCAGGCTCTCTGCTCCAACAAGTCAGGTAAGTCTTGGGTAATCTCTTCTGTAGTAGACAGGGTGCGTGAGTTCAGATACTCCTAAAGAGACCTCTGCAATCCAAGTGTTCAGTTGCGTCAGCCTGGCTCCAGCCTGAGGGTGGAAAGACCCATTTTCCAGAGGAAAGCGGCAGCTGGGAGCTGTGTGTGAGAAGGGGTGGAGGTGGGGGGTACTGTGAGTGTCTGGAGGCTCAAAGACTTGATTTTTTGACTCGTGTTGAAACAATATTAAAGATGAAACCTTACACAGGGTTTATAATATGTGGACCACTGATTTGAGTCTCCAATATATGGGTTTACCACACCCAGCAACTCTGAGAAGCTAGCTTTATTATTATGGACAGCATTTTTTTAAAAAATGGTGGTAAAACACACATAACATAGAATTTACCACCTTAACCATTTTTTTTTTTTTTTTTTTTTGTGAGGAGATCAGCCCTGTGCTAACATCCGCCAATCCTCTTTTTTCGCTGAGGAAGACGGCCCTGGGCTAACATCTGTGCCCATCTTCCTCCACTTTATATGGGACGCCGCCACAGCATGGCTTGCCAAGCAGTGCGTTGGTGCGTGCCCGGGATCCGAGCCAGCGAACCCCGGGCCACCGCAGTGGAGCGCGCGCACTTAACCGCTTGCGCCACCGGGCCGGCCCCCACCTTAACCATTTTTAAGTGTACAGTTCAGTGATGTTAAGTACCTTTACATTGTTGTGCAACCAATCTCTGGAACTTTTTTTTATCTTGCAAAACTGAAACTCTGTCCCCATTTAACAATAACTCCCCATTCCTCACCTTCCAGCCCCTGGCAACCACAATTCTATTTTCTGTCTCTTGAATTTGACTATTCTAGGTACTTGATAGAAGTGGAATTATAGAATATTTGTCTTTTGTGATTGGCTTATTTTACTTAGCATAATGTCTTCAAGGCTCGTCCGTGTTGTAGCATGTGTCAGAAGAGCATGTGTCAGAATTTCCTTCGTTTTTAAAGCTAGATAACATTCCATTGTATGTATACACCACATTGTGTTTATCCATTCCTCTGTGGATGGACATCTGGGTTGCCTCCATCTTTCAGCTATGAGAGTAATGCTGCTATGAACATGGGTGCACAAATATCTTTTGGAGACCCTACTTTCAATTCTTTTGGGTATACACCCAGAAGTGGAATTGCTGGTTCATTTGGTAATTCTATTTTTAATTTTTTGAGGAGCTACCATACTTTATCCGTAGCAGCTGCGCCATTTTACATTTTTGCTAACAGTGCACAAGAGTTCATTGGCAGCATTTGAAAAAGAGAACAGACCCAGAGAAGTAAATGACTTGTTGAAAGGCACACAGCTAAGTGATGGCGCCAAAATTCTAATCAGTTTCCTGGCTCTTGAATCCTTGCTTTTAACCAAAATGCTAAACTTGGACTTTCATTATGAGGGGCAGAAGCCCCCTGACAATACTGGCTCAGCCTTGCCCTGTGGAGCAGTGTCGGTCTGGAGACATTCCATGCCCCGAAGGAGCAGGAAATAGACTCCTGACATTTCTGATTCAGAATGAAGATTAGTCCTCCCTCCCTCCAGGCAATTGGGAGGCCACTCTGGTTTGTTGCTTTGACCGAGCTGGGCTACAGTCTCTCCCTCCCTACAAATCCCACCACATTTCACCCCAGCTCTGAATTCCAATCCCATTTCACTCTGCAAGCCATGAAACACAAAGCTATCAGGTTTCAGGATCTTGGGCACTGAAATGTGTGGAGTGTTAGCTGTCTGATCGCCAAGTCCCATAAAGAGTCTCTTCACACATATCAAGTAAGGCAGGGAGTAATGATGATGATTATTTTCCTGTGGGAGGACACAGGAGGGAGGACAGAGTGGTATGTAGCTTGTGCAAAATCAGACAGCTGAAATGTGGCAGAGCTGGAATTGAACCTGGGTGATTAGGCTCCAAAAATTAGCACTCTCATCCACTCAATTCATGTCAATTAAACAGCTACTATGTGCTAGGCACTGTGCTGGAAGCTTTTGCTTGCTTCTCTTCAAGCAACCCTTCCAGTAACTTTGAAATGTATTGAACGTCTTACTTAAATTTGAAGAAACCAAGGCTCAGAGGTGGATGACTTACCCAATATCTTTACCATTTCTCCGTGGAATGGGTCTTATGTCTGACTCCCAGGGCCAAGGGTGGGTGCACATTCTTGATGGCTGTCTTGTTTTCTCAGCAGATCTTAGCCTCCTCTTGGACTCCATCTAGGATGCTGTGTCAGAATGTTCACCAGTTTGGCCAGAAGCTGGTACGCAGGCGGCCCCTGAGGCCCAGGGAGGGGTCTGAGAGTCAACTGGCCCGTTGTCTGAACACCCTAGATCTGGTGGCCTTGGGTGTGGGCAGCACCCTGGGAGCAGGCGTGTACATTCTGGCTGGTGAAGTGGCCAAGGACAAGGCTGGACCGGCGATCGTCCTCTGCTTCTTGGTGGCTGCCCTGTCTTCTGTGTTGTCTGGGCTCTGCTATGCGGAGCTTGGGGCCCGGGTACCATGCTCCGGCTCTGCGTATCTCTACAGCTATGTCACAGTGGGACAACTGTGTGCCTTCATCACTGGCTGGAACCTCATACTCTCCTATGTCATCGGTGAGATCATGGGGCATGGGGGAAGGTGTGGGGGAAAAAGGGACTTAAGATGAGGAACATAGGAGGGGGGATTGGGGTCTTCCCTCTCATTCATGAGCACTTTGTTATCCACCTTGTGAGGGGAAGTGGGTAATAATGCAGGAAAACCCCAAAACTTCATTCTACTCAACTCTCTCCTGCTTTCTTTAAATGACTGAAGCAAGAAGAAATGGGAACTGTGGGAGGTGGGGAAGAGTTCTTCTGGATGAGAGGGAGACATAAGGCTCATTCCCTCACCTGATCTGAAGTCGGTGCTCAGCTGTTGTCTTCGTGGGATTTTTTGTGACCACCCTATTTAAAATTGCAACCCTTATCTCCCGCCCTCCCCACTCCACTTCACTGTTTTCTTGCATAACATTGATCTCCTTCTAACATTAAATACTTGACCTATTTTGTGAATCATCTGTGTCTGCTCCCCCCACCCTATGAAAAGAAACTCTTTGAGATTAGGTATTTTGTCTATTGTTTTTTTCCTCCAAAAATATATCCCCTGGCACACAGTAGGGGTTCAATGTACGTTTGTCAATGACTGTTCCTCCTTCTGCCACTGCAGGAGCCGCCAGTGTGGCCAGGGCCTGGAGCCGCACCTTCGACAGCCTGATTGGGAATCACATTTCTCAGGTCCTGCAGGGAAGTTTCTCTCTGCAGGTGCCCCATGTCTTGGCTGAGTACCCGGACTTTTTCGCGCTGGGCCTGGTGCTGCTGGTGACTGGTGAGGCCAGGGTCAGAGCCAGGATGGGAAGAGTGGGGCGTGGTGGGGGGAGCAGAGGTAGGAAAGGCTTGGGGTGGTGGAATGGTGGGGAGGCTGGAAAGAAGGATCTGCCATATGAGGACAGGAAGGCAAGACAGACAACATTGTTTCCCACCCTCGGCACTACTGGCCTTTTGGGATAGATCAGTGTTTGGTGTGGAGGGCTGTCCTGTGCATTGTAGGTTTGTTTTTCTTTTTTTTAAAATCATTATCGGACGTTGAGTAGCATCCCTGGTCTCTACTCACCAGAGGCCAGTGGTACCCAGCCCCCCACAAATTGTGACAGTCAGAATGTCTCCAGACATTTTTCTATATGTCCCTTGGGGGGACAAAATCATCCCCAGCTGAGAACCATTTACTTAGAATGACAAGTTTTCTTCCTCTGTACTGAGACCAAAGATTTTTTTTTTCAGTTGAGGTGAAATTCACATAACATAAAATGAATCATTTTATTATATTTTCCCCAGCTTTATTGAGATGTAATTGACATACAACATTGTGTAAGTTTAAGGTGTATGATGTGATGATTTGATACACGTATATATTGCGAGATGATTACAATAAAAAATTAACCATTTTAAAGCGTGCAATTCAGTAGCACGATGTTGTGCAACTCTCACCTCTAGCTAGTTCCAAAACATTTTCATCACCCCAAAAGGAAACCCCGTACCCAGTGAGCAGTCCCTGCCCATCTCCCCTCAGCCCCTGGCCCCGACTGGTCTGCTTTCTGTCTCTGTGGATTTAGTTATTGTGGACATTTCATATTCCATCTTTCCCACAGGACTACTCGTTTTGGGAGCTAGTGAGTCGGCCCTGGTTACCAAAATGTTCACGGGCTTGAACCTTTTGGTTCTCAGCTTCATCATCCTGTCTGGCTTCATTAAGGGAGATCTGCACCACTGGCAGCTCACGGAACAGGACTACGAATTGGCCATATCTGGATCCAATGACACATCTAGGTTAGGAGGGCACTCTGCCAAGGTTGTGTGTGTGTGTGTGTGTGTGTGTGTGTGTGTTGGGTGCAGAGCTGGGAATGAAGTGATCTGAGCTGGGGGTGGGGATGGAGCCCCGGATATGTGGTGTTGACTGAGTAGCCCAGGAGGGATGGCTGAACACACCTCACCCATGTCCTTTCTCCTCCCTTCTCTCACCATAGCTTGGGCCCTCTGGGCTTTGGAGGGTTTTTCCCTTTTGGCTTTGCTGGGCTTCTCCGTGGAGCAGCTACATGTTTCTACGCGTTTGTGGGCTTTGATTGCATCGCCACTACAGGTAACGCAGTCATTTTGTTGCATTAGGAGTTTGGGCTGCCCTTGGGCACCGGGTTGGTGGAGGGTTAGCCTGCTTTTGGAAGACGGAAGAGATTTTGCACCTTCCCCAGTGTGTTTTCCTGACCCAATACCTCCACCCTTCCTGCAGGGGAGGAAACCCGCAATCCTCAGCGTGCCATCCCCGTGGGCATCGTGATCTCACTCTTCATCTGCTTTCTGGCATATTTTGGTGTCTCAGCGGCCCTCACCCTCATGATGCCCTACTACCAGATTCATCCTGAGAGCCCCTTGCCACAGGCTTTTCTCCACGTTGGATGGGCCCCCGCCAGATATGTAGTGGCCGTTGGCACCCTCTGTGCTCTTTCATCCAGGTCAGTGTCAAAGCCTTCTCCTCGTCTACTGTCAGATTTCCGAGTGTCCAAGCCCTTGGGGCTTGAGAAATTAGAGGGAGAGACACCTTACCCCATGTAGGCTAGGGAGGCAGAAGCCCTCGTCTGTTCTGCTTCTCCGTGTCCTCACTCATGTTCCCATTTTCTCCTCCAGCCTCCTGGGCGCCATGTTCCCCATGCCACGGGTGATCTACGCAATGGCAGATGACGGGCTCCTTTTCCGAGGACTTGCCCGGATTCATGCCCGCACACGCACCCCCATCGTGGCCACCATAGTTTCTGGAACTCTTGCAGGTGAATAAACAAAACCCACTCCTTCTTTGATCAGCTTCCTTAACTTGGATATTTCCAGTGGTTTCTCATCCCCCTTCCCCCACCTTGTTTGCATCCTCGTTCCAGCATTGATGGCATTCCTCTTCGAGCTCAGTGACCTTGTGGACCTTATGTCAATTGGGACCCTGCTTGCTTACTCCCTGGTGGCCTTTTCTGTTCTTGTCGTCAGGTGAGACTCCACGACATCTTGACTGGGGGTCTTGGACTCATGGGGATTGACGAGGAGCTAATCCTCTTCTGCCTTTGTGCCGTCTCCTAAGTGTATTGCTACACTTAAGGTGGGAAAGAGGTAGATTAGGCTCTCTGGGTGAGTAGGGGCTGGTGTTAATATTGCCTTCATGCTTCTAATTCAGGTACCAGCCAGAACAGGATTTAACCAAGAATGAGAAAACAGAGGTGGAAATCATTGAGATAAAGCCTGAATTTGAAGCAAGTTCTTTGGGATCTATACCTGAAGTAGGAACCTTCAAGACTCTAAAGAAACTGTGTAACCCTATCAACACCATCCCCACTCCGAAATCTGGCCGGATGGTCTATGGATGTGCCTTACTGCTTGGTGAGCAGTGGGATTTCTCTTTGGTATTCTGAAATTGACAGGATGGGGTGGGGGTGTGTGTCTTTGGCAGCTGAGGAGTCGTCTTGGAGATATGATGGCCTTTCTTGATGTGGGCAGTTTTAGGGTGGGATGTGACCCAAGGTCTTGACATTTGGCTTCTGGAGTTGGACCTGTTCTCCAACTTGACTTTTGCAGCTCTCCTGCTGACGATCCTGTGCCTGATACTGGCCCAATGGCCCAGCCAACTGATCTCTGGAGATCCAGTGTGTTCAATAGCAACTGCGCTGCTGCTGCTGCTCATTATTCAGATCACTTCCATCATTTGGAGACAGCCCCAGAACCCCACTCCTCTTCAGTTCAAGGTAGGTGACCTGAAGCTCCCAAGCTATCCATCTTGAGAGAATGAACTCTGCATGCTTTGAGGTCTAAACATTCTTTGCCGGCCCAGGGAAGAAAAAGGGTCCATTGCTAAAACAACGGACCATTCTCTGATCCACACACAGTAGTACTTCACTAGTTCCATTTCCCAATACCTGTCTCTGGGAACATGCGGTGGGATACCCAATATGAGGAGGTATTGAATGCACAATGAGAATTGGACTGGAGTCTTCCTTCCCACCCAAGTGGGGTAGGGTAACTCCCTTTCAGAAATCTGTTGTATGTTCAGGTATTGACTGATTTTGCCCACAGGTCCCTGCTCTGCCTGTCCTCCCACTGATGAGCATCTTTGTGAATGTTTACTTGATGATGCAGATGACCCCTGGGACCTGGGCCCGATTTGGCATCTGGATGGTGATTGGTAAGTGGCTTTCTCAGGAGAAGAGTCCTCGTGGGTGACTGAACCCAACCTTCTTCCTACTGTCTTTCCTCAAAACTGTCTCAGATGCCATAATAGGAAGCCTATTGAGGGTGCCTACTTTTCCATCTCACTGTCTCATTTCCCTACTAGGATTTGCCATATACTTTGGATATGGGATCAGACACAGCCTGGAGAAGAACAATGATCAACAGCCACCAGCTTTAAACTCCCAAGCTCTTGACAGAAACATCCCTAGTGCTGAATTAGTTTAACCACAGGAAATGGATGCTGGGTGGAATCTCTCCATACCCTGGAGGTGTCTTCTGGTTCAAGGGAAAGTTGGAGCCTCCGTGAGGCATGAAGATGGGATGCCTTTAGAGCCCTGTATTTATTGCCAGTGGACAAAATTCCTTAATGTTGTATGATTTTTAAGTAAGCTTTTAAAAGCATAATACACATACAGAAAAGCTCATGCTACGTAAGTATGCAGCAAGATGAATTTTCACAAAGAAAGGACAACAATGTAACCAACATCCAGAGAAAGAAATAAAATGACTTGCACATAAGAAGCGCCTTCTTGTGCCTACTTCCAGTAAAAAGATTGTCAGATGGGAAGAAAACCCAGGTTTCAACTATATGTTGTATCAAGAGTTGCAATTTCAATATTAAGATACAGGGCCGGCCCGGTGGCGCAAGCAGTTAAGTGCGCGCGCTCTGCTGTGGCGGCCCGGGGTTCCCCGGTTCGGATCCCGGGTGCGCACCGACGCACTGCTTGGTAAGCCATGCTGTGGCGGTGTCCCATATAAAGTGGAGGAAGATGGGCACGGATGTTAGCCCAGGGCCAGTCTTCCTCAGCAAAAAAAGAGGAGGATTGGCAGATGTTAGCACAGGGATGATCTCACAAAAAAAAAAAGAAAAAAGAAAAAAATTAAGATACAAATAGGCTGGAAGTAAAAGGAGGGGAAAAGATACATCATGCAAACCATAACAAGAAAGCTGCTATAGCTCTATCAATGTCAGACAAAGACTTTAAGACAGAGTCTAATAACAGATAAGGAGGATCATTTCTTAATGGTAAAGGAAAATGATCATTTCTATTTTCCCCCAGCTTTATTGAAATATAATTGATATAGAACATTGTGTAAATGATCATTTTTATTCACTTTTCTGTTGTAGACTCTTAGATAGAGTTACACACAGAGTTGATGAGGAAAAGTTCTAATTGAAAAAAACACATTAATAGATGGAGGAGGATTAACAGAATTAGAAAAATCACCATCTTGCAAGCCATAATGAAATCATAGGGTTAGGAAACATTAATTAGTGGAGACTGAAACTATTAGGTGAAAGTTTGCTGGAAAAGGGTGATGTCACCTCATTACCATTCTCAACGTGCTAATGTGGGACAGGCAGATATCACGTGCATGCTGATGCCCTGTAACAGGCAATGCAGAGTACTTACCATAATACTTTCTTGATGAAAAACTGAATCAGAATGTAATCAAGCCTCTAGGTCAGCTATCAGCTTACAGAAGATAAGGGATAGTCACATACTGACTGAAAACACAATCAGCCAAAACCAGAATGTGGGCAATTCTGCAGGAAACAAAAATGGTGCACTTCCTGTAACAATTACATGACCAAAAATGGAGAGTTAATATTTACAGATTAAATGATATTTACTAGACACAAGAGCCAGAGGCTGACATTTTGGAGGAACAATCTACCTTCTCTTTTGCCAGACAATTCACATTCTTTCCCCCCATTGTGTTAGTTATGATGATGGCATTGTGGTTATGTTTTATATATTAGTATTTAATGGTAAAAGTATGTAAGATTTTGGATGTGCTGTAAAATGCCTCAGCCAAGGGAAAAAAAAGACGTTTGGATTTGATTTAGAACCACCTGTATCAAGACAATAAGAGACCGTTGTGAAAATCTGAATTAGAAGATGTTAAGGAGTTAATTATTATAAATTTATAAGAAATATTCTTAGATAACAGTGGTTCCTGGAGGTCAGCACTGTCTTGTGTTGAGAATAATGGTAATATGCTCCTCACACATGGATGTTAGATTTACTCACAGGGATCTGGTGGTTGACTTTGGCTACAGTGGTCTCAGTGAAGTTCTGCAGGTAACAGCCAGTTTGCAATGGGTGGACTTCATAGGTGCTGAGAAAATGGAAAGATGGAGAGCAGACGACCGATGCAAATTTAGCCATAAGGAAAAGACAGTACTGGTAGCAGTTTTCCTTCTACAGGTATTAACTGCTCCCATATCCTGCCATATATTAGGTGCTGGGAATGCAGTGGTGAACTTGAGAGCCACAGTCACCCGCTCCAAGACCGGTTTACTTCACAGAGGTGATTCGACTGAATGGTCAAATGCTCAGATATATGTTCAGAATTTCTGGCTCTAAGTGGAGCCCTTATTTTTTTTTTTTTCATTTATTCAACAAGTATTGAGTACCCACTCTATGCCATATTCTCCTCTAAGCACTCTGCATACCTTAGGGAGCAAGACTGGCAAAGAGTCGATGCTGTGTTGCATATTTGAACGCAGATATTATCAAAACTGTTAACAATGTGATGTTTCTGAGTTTTTAGAATGAATTCCATGGTCCTATGGAAAATTACTTTGTTACCTGCGGGAATAGGAAGCATTAGTTTACTGAGCCACCATACAAGATAGTGCAAATATGACGTTTACATGAAAATGAAGACTGTTAAAGGAATTCCTGTTATGTAAATATAGCTAAACAAATGAGAGACATTGAATAAATTACTAAGCTTCACAGTTGCTTGTGTAATTAAAGCAGGAGAACTCCAACAATAGGTTAGGTAGGGTTTGGAATACAAATAAGAACCATTATATAACTTCTAATCAAAGAAAAATTTAAATATAGCCCTAAACGCTTTCTTAAGAGGATTTTTTTTTTAATAATTTTATTTATTTATTTTTCCCCCAAAGCCCCAGTAGATAGTTGTATGTCATAGTTGCACATCCTTCTAGTTGCTGTATGTGGGACGCGGCCTCAGCATGGCCGGAGAAGTGGTGTGTCGGTGCGTGCCCGGGATCTGAACCCGGGCCGCCAGCAGCGGAGCGCACGCACTTAACCACTAAGCCACAGGGCCGGCCCCTTAAATGCTTTCTTATATTTCTTCAAATCATTATCAACTTCTACCTAGTTTGATGGTTATGTGCACATTTATTTGAAAGACTGTTTAAATTTCTAATTAGATTTCCCATTTCTAGGTAAGTATAAAAGTAATTTGAGTAAAACTCATAAAAATAAAGGAGCCCTTACTTTTAATGACTTACTGTTGGACCTGTCTGTGCCTCGGCATTTTCATCAGAGTGTGGGGACAGTGATGGTGTCTACAGCCTAGGGCTGTCTCATGATTTGGTCAATACATAGAAGCCCCTTTGTGGTGTCTTGCATATGGTGCACTCATTGTGGTCATTTAACATACCGGTTGAGGACATGATCTCTCGGAGGCAGGCTGGCTGGGTTTGAGCCTAGCTTTACCATGTAGTATTGGTGTGACCTTGGGGCAAGTTACTTAACGTCACTATATCTCCATATATCCTCATATGGAAAATTGGAAGAATGGTGATACTTATATCAGAGAATTGTAACATTTATTGAATGTGAGTTTTTAAAAAAATGACAGCAAGGATAAGTAATGTGGATTTGGGTATCAGCGTGGTGCAAAGCAATTGAAGGGTCTTGAACTAGAGATACAGGTAATACCCTTGACCTGTAGGTTAAAAACGTGTTCACGATTACTATACTGGGGGCCGGCCCCATGGCTTGGCGGTTAAGTGCATGCGCTCTGCTACTGGCGGCCTGGGTTCGGATCCCGGGCGCGCACCAACGCACCGCCTCTCTGGCCACGCTGAGGCCCTGTCCCACATACAGCAACTAGAAGGATGTGCAACTATGACGTACAACTATCTACTGGGGGGCTTTGGGGGAAAAAAAAAAAGGAGGAGGATTGGCAATGGATGTTAGCTCAGAGCCGGTCTTCCTCAGCAAAAAGAGGAGGATTAGCACAGATGTTAGCTTGCGCTGATCTTCATCACACACACACAAAAAAACAGATTACTATACTGGGAGAACTGTAATGATGAGAGGTTGTGCTGAGGATGGGGGTGTGATTCATTTGTTCAGTTTATGGAACACTTTAACATTGTAATGCTACAACTTAAATTTTTATCTTCATTTTTACTTTCTACAGATATTCTCTGAAATCTTTCTCTTAAGACACCTGTATCTAGTGTTTACTCAGAAGTCACATTCTCAGTGACCCTTTCCCTATATATCCTGGAAAAGAAAATCTCGAATTCTGCAGACACGCTCTATCTCCCTTCCCATCTTCAGCTCCTCATCTCTTCTGTTTACCTGTAAGGTTTGAAGCACAACTGCACCCTGTTTACTCTTTCTATGTCCTCCATTAAAGTCCCTGCCTGTGGGCCAGTCTGCTTAATTTCAGCTGAGACTTTTGTCAAAGTACTTAAATACTCTAATTTTGTTTCCTTATTTGAAATTTCACAGTCAGCTAGCTCACTCATTACATGGTAGTTTAGCAAAAGACAGATGGTCGATTGTTCCTCCAATGTAACCAGGCATAACCAGATGTGAAAGTGTTCGATGAACTTGTCCATGAGTTTTGCCTCATAGTAATACTACAACATTCTCCCCCCCCCCCCGCCAAAATCTCTCCACAGAAAGTCAATGATCAATGTAATTTTCACTAAGGAGCTCCTGAGAATGAGGAGGTTTTTTGGGAAAGATGATACGTGTCCATGTATATGTATCATAGGAAAAATCTCAATTAATGCTATAAAAATAATATATTCTTATAAGTGGAAACGTTGAGTCAAAGATATACATTTAAAAGTTCTGGTAAATACTGCTAAATTGTAGCCCAGAATAGCGCTGTCCAAACAAATACAGTGAGAGCCACATATGTAATTTAAAATTTTCTAGTATCACATTAAAAAAGCAAAAAGAAAACAGGCAAAATTTTAATAATATATTTTATTTAGTTCAATATGTCCAAAATGTTATTTAAACATATAATACATGTAGAAATTATTAATATTTTATCTTTTTATTTCTGGTTGAAGGCTACAAAACCCATGGTGTATTTACCACATTTCAAGTGCTCAATAGCGGTATGTGGCTAATGGCTGCCCTACTGGATAATGCTGTTCTAGAATTTTCTCCCATGCTTACCAGTTGATTTAGCGCAGTGTTCAGGTAAACTGGGGTCCACAGTCCAAATCTTGCCCATGGCCCCATTTTGGTATAGCCTAGAAGCTAAGGGTGGTTTTTATTTTTAAAAAGTTGTAAAAATAAATAAATAAATGAAAGGACTATGTGACACAGAGTATATGTGGCCTGCAAAGCTGAAAGTATTTACTACATGGCCCTTGACAAAGTTTGGCCAGCCTGGTTTGTTGTAACTGAATGTGCTCAGGTTTATTCTGTTTATCTGCTATGTTGAAGTGTTCAAATTTGCCTTGTTTTTTGATGAGTTTCACTTTAGCCACATATGCCTAGAAGAGATTGGAAGCATCTCTAGTGATCTTTGGCTTCTCTTTGTATAATTACTTTTTTTTTTTCCTTAGTCAGTCTAGCTAAGGATTTGTCAATTTTGTTTGCCTTTTCAAAGAACCAACTTTTGGTTTCACTGATTCTTTGTATCATTATTCTATTCTCTATTTCATTTTTCTCCATTCCAACCCCTATTAACCTCTTCCTTCTGCTAGCTTTGGGTTCAGTTTGCTTTTCTTTTTCTAGTTTCTTACATTGTAGAGTTAGTTTATTGATTTGAGATCTTTCTTTTTTAATGTAGGTGTTTGCTATAAATTTCCTTCTGAGCATTGCTTTCATTGAATTCCGTTTTTTTTAAAATAATTTTATTTATTTTTTCCCCCAAAGCCCCAGTAGATAGTTGTATGTCATAGCTGTACATCCTTCTACTTGCTGTATGTGGGACGCCGCCTCAGCATGGCCAGAGAAGCGGTGCGTCGGTGCGTGCCCAGGATCCGAACCAGGCTGCCAGCAGCGGAGCGTGCGCACTTAATCACTAAGCCACGGGGCCGGCCCCGTAAGTTTTGTTTTGACCTTCATTCTTAATGTATTTTACAATTTCCCCTCTCAATTTGTTGAGACTTGTTTTGTGGCCTAACATATGGTCTATCCTGGAGGATGTGCCCTAGAGAAGAATGTATTCTGCCATTGGTGGAGTGTTCTGTGTACGTCTGTTTGGTCTAATTGGTTTATAGTGTTAAGTCCTTTATTTTTATCAACCTCTCATCTAGATGTTCTATCCATTAGTGAAAGTGGGGTATTGAGATCTTTATTATTGTAGATCTTATTTCTCTCTTCAATTCCGTCAGTGTTTACTTCATATATTTGAGGTTCTTTTGTTTAGTGTGTATATAATTGTTAGATGGATTTTATTAATATAAGACGTCCTTCTTTGTCTCTTGTAAGTTTTAGACTTAGAGCCTATTTTGCCTGATACTAGTCTAGCCATCCCCCCTCTTTAAAGTAATGACTCATGAGGAAGGACTTACCTCAGATATGTTGCTATTTGCCTTCTGTATGTCTTATGCCTTTCTTGTTCCTCATCTCCTCCATTACTGCCTCCTTTTGTTTCTGATTATTTTTGTAGTGAAATGCTTTGATTACCTTCTCATTTCCTTTTGTGTCTACATTTTAAAAGATATTTTATTAACGATTACCATGGGGATAATAATTGACACCCTAAATTTATAACAATGTAGTTAGAATTGATACCAACATAGATTCAATGAATCCAGAAACTCCACTCCAGCTAGCTCCAACTCCTGCATATTATTGCTACAAATTACATCTTCATACATTTTGTGCCTATTAATGTAGATTGATAATTTACTAATGTATTTATCTCTTAAATCATGTAGGATATAAAAAGAAACATTACAAACAAAAAGTATAATACTATGGGCTTTTATATTTACCTATGTAGTTACTATTTCTTTATAAGTCTTCAAATTACGGTACAGGGCCCTTTCCTTTCAGCCTGAAGGGCTCCCTTTGGCATTTCTTGTAGTGCAAGCCTGACAGCAGGCAAATCCCTCACCTTTTATTTATCTGAGAATGTCTTCATTTCTCTTTCATTTTGTATTTTTTTTTTTTTTGCTGAGGAAGATTGGCCCTGTGCTAATATCTGTATTCGTCTTCCTCCATTTTTTTTTTTTTTTGTATGTAGGACACCGCCAAAGCATGGCTTGATGAGCGGTACGTTGATCTGCGCCTGGGATCCGAACCTGCAAACCCCAGGCTGCCAAAGCGGAGCATGTGAACTTAACCACTGTGCCACCAGGCCAGCCCTTCTCTTTGTGTTTTTTTTTGTGTGAGGAAGACCAGCCCTCAGCTAACATCCATGCTAATCCGCCTCTTTTTGCTGAGGCAGACCGGCTCTGAGCTAACATCCATTGCCAACCCTCCTCCTTTTTTTTTTTTCCTCAAAGCCCCAGTAGATAGTTGTATGTCACAGTTGCTGTTTGTGGGACGCGGCCTCAGCATGGCCGGAGAAGTGGTGCGTCAGTGCGCGCCCAGGATCTGAACCCGGGCCGCCAGTAGCGGAGCGTGCACACTTAACCGCTAAGCCACCGGGCCGGCCCTTCTCTTTCGTTTTGAAGGATAGTTTTGACAGATAAAGAATTCTTGGTTGGCAGCTTTTACTTTCAGCACTTTAAATATATCCTCCCTCCCTCTTCTGGTCTCCATGGTTTCTGATGAGATTCCATGAATCCTCCTTAGATAAATCCTCAAGAGATAAACTATTTCTTATGCTGATATATTCAAGAAGGGGATCATTAATTAATCAGTTATTAGGAGGCTCAATAAAATTCATTCAACAGGCATTTCTTGAATGCTTATCATGTATCTGGTACTGTTCAAAGGGGTCAGGATTCAGAGGTGAGCAAGCCAAAAAAGATCACAGGATTCAAGGACTCACATTCTAATCGAGAGCACAGACAATAAACCAGTAGAAATTTCAGTTTGGGATATGCACCAGAAGCAAATAAACAGTGACACGATATGGAGAACTGCAGGGAGATGCCTTAAGGCTTATTTTCTCAAAAAAAAAAAAAAAAAAGAGCCTGAAGCAAGGATTATGTACAGATGCTTTGTTGGGCAGTGAGGAAGAACTTGTCAGAACTACTCTGATGCCCAAGTGGCAGCCACTGGGAGATGATTAAGGTAACAGTCCAAAGAAAGCAGAGTTTGAAGGTTTTTAAAGTTGAAATCATGCAAGAAAGGGGACTTTCTTGTAAAGGGAATGAAGGTCTGAGGCAGAAACATGGGAAAGGCTGAAATGCTGACCTGAAACAGGCTACCAAGCAAAAAAAATGGAAATATTGGTCGAGTTGCACAGTACTGGAAACTACAGCAATTTTCAAATGAGTGACACCAAGCACTGGAAAAAGCAATCTGAATTGAGTGCAGAATGCTAATGAAATAGTACAGTGTGCTGAAGCCCCAGAACTGAGGACTAGACAGACACTTAAAAAGTATATATAAAGTATGGTATTAGAAATTATATATGGTATTAAAGTAGCATATATTTCTTATTTTTTGATGGACTATTGGAGACTATATGAACTGTTTTATGTAAAATGGAAGTTGCAGGCAATTTTATGACAAACTTTTGAGCACTAGTAAGCAGAAAAGAAAGCCAGGCCAAGGTTGCAACATGTCACTAGCAACTTACCTTGATAAATCTCTGAGTGTATGAACCCTCCCTCGCCCCCCAAATCCAGAATCTTATGGCTCTTTGTAAGGGTAATTTTAAAACTGAAAAAGGAAAAGAAGGTTCGAGATGCTACCCCAGCCCCTGCCCTTACACACACACCCAGGGGGGTTCAGCCTCTCCTGAAACCACACCCTCATCTGAATGTAGGAATGTCCTGGTTCCTGCTCTGGCGTGGACAGCTGCTGATTCTGCCTGTCCAGTATCCCATCAACTTACGTGAGAGCTCCTGACATTCTTGTTAACATCCCGAGCCCTACCCTCTGTCTGTGACCCTCAGGTGAGCTCCAAGGTGGTTACGAGGCTCGGTTGCCACCTGAGACGTTTGGAGTCCACCTCGCCGTGGGGATAGTTCCCAGGATAGACTCATGAACCAGTCAGTCTGTGAGACTCCATTCTGCAAAACCTGTGGAAGCTTCTGGGAGACTTTTTCTTCCTGGTACTGCAAGCTCTAAGTATGACGGATCCTGGTGTCGTCAGGCCCACCGTGTGCAGCCTCAGCATAAATGCTACTCTAAGACAGCAGAGCCAAAACTCAAGGCAGATGTCTTGAGGTTTTGTGTGAACCCTGGGTCCCCCTGTGGCTACAGCCAGCCAGGGATACCTCTGCATGAGTCAATCACTTCTTATTCTCCCTACTGTACCCTCTTAGGCTACTCTGAATTACGTTTTTGCTCCTTGAACCAAGAGTCCTGACTAGTACATACTCTTCCCCTATTTCCTTCTCCATTACCCGTCCATCCAGGTGGTGTCCTCGCATCTCAGCTGTGTTCACCAGAGGCCTCCGCAGTACTGCCTCTCTCCGTGTGGCTTCCAGTTTCTCAGTGTTATCTCCACCATGATCCTCACTGTCCTCCCTCCTCACACCTTTCACCCTCTTCATGGTCCTCCTTCCCCTGCTAACACTCATCTTCCAACTCCTCCTCACACACCTCATACTCCTTCCCCTGCCCCTCCATCTCCTTCTCTGTTGAAGCAGGAATGTCTAGAAGGACAGCACCCATCCATGCCTGTAGACTGAAGCTGGAGGGGACCCTGGGCCTCTTCTGCTGATATTGGCATAAGGTCCACAGGAGAGGGGGCACTAAGAAGGATGAAATCTCCTACAAGGATGATTATTAGGGGTGCTGAAGCCTAGTCCAGAAGGACACCCAGCTCTGATACCCAGGTCTGGCACTCCACCCCCTGAACATGTTCCATGTTCCCTCATTTTCTTCTTCCCCTAGAGGATTCAAATCCCTAACCCAACTCTAACACTAAGGTATAGATAACCCAAGGACTAAATAGCTTTGAAATGTAACCCCAACGCTGAGATTCTGGATTCTCTGTCAGCCTTAATAGGACACTGCTCTGGACGCCAACCACACCACATCCTGTGCCCAAGGTTCTCCCACCGGCTTTAGCATCCACCCTAGGTCTCCCAGGCTACTCTCCTTTTCTTCAGTCCCAGGACCTATTCCCGAGTCCTTCCTTCTCCATGCACCAGGCGCTCTCCCACCCACCAGGCCCCTCCCCAGCTTTTCTAACCCGCTCTCATTGGCTCTAGCCCTCCCCCACCCATATTCTCAGATTCCCACCCTGGGCTCTAGTCTTTTTTTTTTTTTGAGAGGAAGATTAGCCCCGAGCTAACATCCTATAAGAGTGGCCCTGAGCTAACATCCATGCCCATCTTCCTCTACTTTATATGGGACACCGCCACAGCACAGCTTGATAAGTGGATGCGAACCCTCAAACCCCGGGCTGCCGAAGCAGAGCGTGTGCACTTAAACACTATGCCACCAAGCCGGCCCTGGGCTCTAGTCCTTTCCCCAAGACAACCCACTCCCTTCACTCTAGGACTGACCTATCTTAAGACAGCTCAGGTCTCTCCCAAGTCTAACTGCCCTCAATACTCGATCCTGGGCCTGGCTCCTTCCCCAGGACAAGTCCGCTCACCTCCCTCGAACACCATGCCCCTGTCCCTGCTGTGGGACCTCCAGGATCTGGTAGAGGTCCAGTTTGCTGGCCCAGTTCCTTCCTGAACAGCTCATGTGTGAATGTCCAACAAAGAGACCTGTTCTTACACAATTTTAATTTTAGCCATTCTGGTGAGCATCTAGTGACATCACATGGTGGTCTTACTTTGCATTGCCTCGATGAGTAATGATGCTGGACACATTTTCATTGACTTATTGGCATTTGGTGATCTTTAGTGCTTATTCAAGTCCACCTCCTCCCCTTCCTTAACTGATTTGTTGTTTGACTGCTGACTTGAAGGATTCTTTATATTTTCTACGTGAGTCCTTTGTCAGGTGTACATAGAGTGAATATCTTCTCTCCTTCTGCTTCCTGCTTTTTCACTTATCTTCCTGGTGTCATTTGATGAACACAACTTTGTACTTTTGATAAAGTCCAACTTATTAACTTTTTATTTTGTTTCGTGTCTTTTGTATGCTAAAAATCACTGTGTAGCCCAAGACTGCGACAATAATCTACATTTTCTTCTTGAAGTTTGATAGTTTTTCCTAAACTCATTGCTCCCATAGGGGTCTTCTTGTAATAATTCCCTAAGAGCAATGTGGTAATGATGAGAACAACAGCAGCAGCTACTATTTATTGAGCTTACACAATATTTCAGATACACTTTCAAGGAGTTTACATGTACCAAACACAACCACCACAATAGCAGTGTTAGGTGTGCTTCTCCCCACTTCACAAAGGATGCACAGTGGTAACAGGTAATTTGCCCAGTGTCTCACAGGGAGTAGAGGTGGGATGGTGATAACAGGTGGGGTATGTACCATGACAAAAGGCTTCCCCACAATACATCAGCACAGTTATTCCCTAGAATGAACCTGAAATGTGATAGAGATGGAATGGTACTGGAAAGCTTCTACGCATTCATTAAACTAATCTATCCAGTAAAAAAATCTACACTGAGTATGTTGTGATCGTTAGGGGTGACTTCTCCATTCTCCAAATTTACCTCTAGTATGACTATTCTGATATTTTATAAGTAGAAGAGTGACCAGTGAAGGCTTTCTTACGTTAATTTGTATCACGAATGTTCCTCATGTTGTGGAAGGCATGAATGTTGTATAGAGGCTTCCGTACATTCTTTGTATTCAAAAGGTTTTTCAACATTATGGATTCTCTGATGTTCCCTAAGATGGTTTACATGGTTACATGCCTTTCCACATTCCTTACACTCATAGGGTTTCTCACCAGTATGAATTTTCTGATGCTGTGTAAGTTGATGGCCGTGACTAAAGGCCTTCCCACATTCTTTACATTCATAGGGTTTCTCCCCTGTATGAATTCTCTCATGTTTAACAAGGCTTGACCCATAAATAAAGGCCTTTCCACATTCCTTACATTTATAAGGCGTTTCACCAGTGTGAATTCTCTCATGTTGAGTAAGGTGATAGCCACAGTTAAAGGCCTTCCCACATTCTGCACATTTATATGGCTTCTCACCCGTATGAATTCTCTCATGTTTAACAAGACTTGAACCCCAACGAAAGGCCTTCCCGCATTCCTTACATTCATGAGGTTTCTCACCAGTATGAATCTTCTGATGTTGAGTAAGATAATTGACACGAGTAAAGGCCTTCCCACATTCTTGACATTCATAGGGCTTTTCACCGGTATGAATTCTCTTATGCTGAACGAGGCTTGAGCCACAAATAAAGGCCTTCCCACAGTCTTTGCATTCATAGGGTTTCTCACCACTATGAATTCTCTTATGTTGAATTAGTTTATACACACGGCTAAAAGTCTTCCCACAGTCCTGGCATTCATAGTCTTTCTCACCAGTGTGAAATCTCTGATGTTGAGTGAGTTCATCACCACGTCTAAAGGCCTTCCCACAGTCTTTACATTCATAGGGTTTCTCCCCTGTATGAATTCTCTTATGAATAACGAGGCTTGAGCCCCATCGAAAGGCCTTCCCACAGTCCTTACATTCATAAGGTTTCTCACCAGTATGAATTTTCTGATGTTGAGTAAGTTGATTACCCCAACGAAAGGCCTTTTTACATTCTTTACATTCATAGGGTTTCTCACCAGTGTGAATTTTCTGATGTTGGGTAAGTTGATAGCCACGACTAAAGGCCTTCCCGCACTCCTTACATTCAAAGGAATTCTCCCTATTTTGAAGTCTCTGCTGTGGTCTAGCAGAAGTATTTTCTCTGTAAGTGGGTGTTTTCCCATAGTTGATTATCATCTGATTGAAATATCCCTCTTGAGGGCCATGTGGTCCTTCAAACTCACCTTCACACATCCAGTCAAGGCCAATGGATTTACGTTTTCCATTTGAGTTCCTTTTGGAAAAATTTATTTCATAAATGCCCTTTTCTGTAAGTAAACTCTTGGTCTCATAGGGTGACTCCAAATCTGGAAAAAAATAACATATTTTGTTTCTTTTTAAGGAAAACAAAAACAAACAAACCTAACTGCAAACCAAAAACTTCTCTGATAGAAATAAGACTTCTCTAGTGGAAAAAATATGAATCTCCCAGGGCTCCTGTAAAAATGTAGAGTCCATGTCTGGCACCACAATTCTTAATAAGGAAACACTGGAGACAGTCCTGCTAAAGTCAAATGAGAAAAAGGTACTATTAGTCCTACTATTTCCTATCAGCTGACGCCAGTAAGCAGAAGAAATTAGAGGGGCAAATCTCAAAAATGAAGATAAAAAGAGCACAATGTGTAGATGATGTGATGACATACCTGGAAAACTCAGGAAAATCAAATACAGAACTACTGGAAAAAATAAAAATATACAGTTGGATAGTTGTGTATAAAATTAATATTCTAACATGGATATATGTACATGAAAGTAATATAATTAAAAATAATTCTGGATAAAAAGACCCAACACTCAAAAGCAATAAGAAAGACAATGTGTAGGATTAAGTTTAATAAAAATCTAAAACACCTATGAAGAAAAGGTTAGAAAATCTGAGCATTGACAAGTATGCAACTGCAAGGGACCGAAAAACATCAAACATGTTTAAATCCATGAGTTCGCAATGATACTAAAGAGTGTTAAATGACCAACTTTGGAGCATGCTAGGAAACCTGCCCTTTATAATAAAAACTAATAATTTTTTCTCTAAAGAACAACCTTTTTATCCTTCTTATGGAATATGAACAGTGTCACTACATAACCAACTAGCAGATGGAGCACAGTTTCTCTTTAAAGAATTACTGCAGTGGGTAAATGAAGAAGCAATGATAGGCTCTCACCATTCTGAACCCCCAGTGATACTGTGAATCTACGCACTGGGTGTCAGTGACTGCTAACAGCACAGAGGGCCATCGCCAGATATTGCCTCGTGATGGAAGAACATAGCAGCACCCGGGAAGCAGTGGGGCCCAAAATTAGATAAAAGGAAAAGAAAAAGCACACTTGAAGATAGGATAACGATCAATTTTCAGGAACTACCAAGGGCACAGGATTACATTATCTACATCCTTGCTACTCAAGGCGTGGTCCACAGACCAGCAGCATCAGCAACACATGAAACGAGTGACATATGAGAAGAAAACAAGGTGAGACGGGAACGGAGTGAAGATCAAGTTCATGTGGTGACTTCTCTCCCTGAGGCCTTGGGCCTTGGGCCTTTGTAGGAGCTTTCCAAACGCCTCAGGGGTGAGCCAGCTCCCGGCCCGCTGGGCTGCCAGTCGTAACCATGGCTTGCCCTAGGCAGCCTGGCTCCCACTCTCCTCTGCACTGTCGTTTTGTCTTTTCCCTCTCAACCATCAACGTACTTTCTCCCTTGCTTCCAAAAGACAATCGCATCTGGCTTAGAAATGCAAGAGCCTGCTTTCAAAGAGAAAAAAAAAGCCACGTGACGTAGAACTTGGGAAAAAACGGTAAGTTCAAAAGTTTTTTGATTGAGCCTTAGTCACATTCTTGACAACCTAAAAGTCAAAATGATAAAGACTTCAAAAAAGAGAAAGGATTAAAGTACAAACAGGACCCCAGACAGGGAGGGAAAAGGTCTTATTTTAAACTTCTGAAGGCCTTATCCCCGGAGGCAAGTAGAACTTGGTAGTTGACAGTATGGATTCTGGGGCCAGAATTCTCAGGTTCAGTTCTTGCTTCTGCCTCCTCTGTCCGACCATGCCACTTTGTGCCCCAGCAAGCTCATCTACAAATTAGACGTAACAATCGTGCCTATCTCATGAACTTGTGAGAATGAAATGAAATGTATTTATACATACACACATACATGGTGCTTAGAATGATTCCTGGTTTAGAGTAAACACAATATTAGCCATTAGTATCATGGGTGTTATTTTGCTAACAGAAAAATAAGAAATTTCCTGAGATGTTTACAAGATATTATCATCGGATGTTTAATTCAAAGTTCATGGATTCTGACTTTCAACCTCACTTCAGGTACAACTGGTAGGAAATGGAATATGCTCAGTTTGGGTTTACGTGGATTCTGTTCATTCAGTCCTCCTCTATGTCAAAACACAGAGGTGAGTCTACTAGAGAAAATCAAGTCACTCTATCAAGCCGCCATCCTGACAGAGGGATCCCCAAAGTCCTGCAGGCCCAATAGCAATTTGGGTGTAAACATATCATAGGATGAAGCTTAGTGTCCCTGAAGGTGGTTGTGAAATAAATATTCCAGAATTGGAATTCATCCTTTGGTCATTAAGGAAGAGAGGTAATTACAGGAAGGGCCAGACGAAGGTGGGAAGATCACTGATGGATGAGGAGGTGAAGGTGCATAATGCCCATTTCCAACTCAGCAAAGCTCAAAGCATTCCTTGGGCACAGGAAGAAGAAATTCAACTAGTTTCTTGAAAGACAGTCCTCATATCCACAGTGGAGGGAGCTGACATTCCAGGGAGCAGAGTCTGAGTTGGCTGAGGCAGGCAACTTACCCAGAGAGACCAAGTTACTGTAGTTCTCCAGCATCACGTCCCAGTACAGGTCCCTCTGCGTCGAGTCCAGACAGGCCCACTCCTCCTGAGAGAAGTCTATGGCTACATCTGAGAACGTCACCAAACCCTGAAAATACAAATGCACACATCCCTGATGAAATGAAAGGACACAGTTTCAAGATGAAGGGAAGGAGAGGAAGGGATACCCTCTGGGCAGGGTGGATACAGTCAGCAGACTGAAAGCCTGTGACATGGCTCAGGGTCAGAGAGGACATGACCATGACTGAAGCAGAATCCTCACATTACTGAAGAGCCCTATTGCTGCGGAAAAAACCCTACACCCTGTGGATTTCTTAATCACCCCAGCCTGTCAGGAAATGGATAAAACAATCCAAGTTTTCCTCCCATTCACAAGCATAGAGCCTGCTATGTGCCTGCCTCATAAATTCCTACAGCATCCTTTTCCCTTTACAGGGAAAGAAAACAATTCCTAGGGTTTTGTTTCCCACATATTTCTTTTATATTCAAAAATAGTGTTTGCATGTCTGAATGCTTTCGAGTCAGGTTATCTTTCAAGCAGTTTTCCTTTGTAATGACAAACGCATTTTTTTTTTCTTTTTTTTGTGAGGAAGATGGGCCCTGAGCTAACATCTGCCAATCTTCCTCTTTTTGCTGAGGAAGACTGGCCCTGGACTAACATCTGTGCCCATCTTCCTCCACTTTATATGGGATGCCGCCACAGCATGGCTTGACAAGCGGTGCGTTGGTGCGCGCCCAGGATCCGAACCGGCGAACCTCGGGCTGCCACAGCGGAGCGCGCGCACTTAACCGCTTGCACCACCAGGCCGGCCCCACAAAAGCATTTTTTAATTCCATCATATGGACGGGTTAGACTTAATTATTATGGTTTACATGCAGGTTGAACACAACGTCCAGGTTTTTCCCCAGTTCTGGGAGTATATGATCGTCTACTACTTCTGCGCTGGATGACCTGCTGATTGTTACCATCCACCACCCTGCCTTTTCTTTGTTCCTGATTTATAGGGTACTGGTATCAAATAGTGCAGAAGCATACAGAGGTCTGGCAGGTCTGTTCAACAACCAAATTTATGTCTCGGGTTCCCTGGTAAGAACATGATCTCTAAGTCCACGGGCCCTTATCACAGCCCTATCCAATTCTAAAAGCTTCGTCAACCTCGAGCTCTCACCACACACTAAGACTGAGACCAACGGATGTGAACATTTCCTCTCATCTGCTTAGAAAAAAGATTAGCAGAGAATTTTAGTTTTCTCACGTGGTCAAACGGGACCAACATCTCTAACACATCAAACCACAGACTTGACTCAAATAGTTCTCTCAAGGCACTTTCTTCCTCCATTGTCCCAACACTACTTGTGACAAAAAGTGAGCACAAAGGACATATTGCATAATCAGCTCAGTGGTTAGGTGAGCATTAGCTGCACAGGTGGGCACAGGGCTACGTGGCATCATCATTCATTGGAACAGGACGAACTGGGAGACACGTAATTAGATGGGACGTGCTTGGGCAGGAGGCTTCAGGGGAATTCATAAAACTATCAACAGGACCTAAATATCATATTTCAAGAAGGAAACAGAAATACATACTTACGTGGGCCATAGTTTTAGAAGTCAAGAACTGATCAGTCCTCTTGGGGTTTCCTTGACCAAAGACACAAAATCCAGAGAAGCCAGAACTAGATGAGGAAAAGGAAGGATTAAAATAAGTGTGCCCTGGTCCCAAATGACTTTATAAAACCTTTTTACTCCCCCATCTTTGCTTCCAAAGAAACCCCCAGCCTCTTCCCCCACAACATGCCTACATAAACACAACACAACTGGAGGAGATTAAAAGGATTCTGGAAAAAAAACAAGCTCTCCCTGAAACCCCAGGAAACCCAGCCGCACAGACAGAGCCGACGAGCTTTTATGATTCATTTTTTGCCTTGAAGTCAGACCCAGACACTTTAGCAGGAGGATTCTGGCCAGCTCCCCGTTGGGGGTACATATTAAGAATCTGGCCTTGATGTCTGGCCTTTGCTCTCAGCTTCTGAGAGGTAACCTACATCACTCCTGATAGGAATGTCTTTGTTTTGGGTAGGGGCTGGCCATACCCAGCAGCCTTAGGGTGGGAGCTGGCCACGCCAGAGAGACCAACCAGGTGATTCAGGGTGGGGCTTTGGGTCATGGGGTATCAGTTAACCTGGAGACCGAGATTAACACCTGGGCAATGAACCAATCAATCATGCCTACATGATCAGTCAACCAATCACGCCTATGTGATGAAGCCCCAACGAAAACCCTGGACATTGAAGCTCAGGTGAGCTTCCCTGGTTGGCATACTCTGAGCATCTTGTCATACACTGATGTCGGCAGAATCACGAGTCCTGATGTGATGGGGAGAGGACGCTGGAAGCTCCGTGATGGGAACCCTCCTGGACTTCACCTTATGTGCTCGTTTCCTTGGTTGATGTTAATCTGTATCCTTTCCCTGTAATTAACTGTAACCACGAGTAGAACAACTCTCAGTGAGTTCTATGGTCCTTTCAGTCCTGAATTATTGAACCTGAGGGTGGATTCAGGAAACTTAACTTGCAGTTGGTGTCAGCACTGACGGTGGTCTTGTGTGGAGACTGTGCCCCTAAACCTCATAGTCTGGCTAACTCTGGGCAGAGGGAGTGTGATCTGGACCTGAGACTGGGTGTGTTTGGGGTGCTCGGTCTCACTCTGAGCACACCCTGCTTCCTACAGTCACACCGTCCAAGTGAAGGAGGGCTGCATCATTTAAACTCGAACTTATTCTGCCTCTAGATAGAGTGATGACAGTCAAGACAGGGCAGGTGGAAGGAAGGAGTGGAGGAGGAACTGCTCAGGCATCATTCCAAAAACCTAACCACACAAATACATGCAGAATATTAGAGTAAAACATTGGTATTAGTGGTTATTAAATGCCAAGTTGGAAGAAACACTTAAAGACATGAAAAATATTTCAGATATATTGTGCAGGAAAATCAAGCTACCAAAACAAAATGATACAATAATACATTTGTAAAATGCGATATATGAATATATATACACATATATATACATACATAGATATATGAATATATATATAGACACACACATACACAAACACACAAAAGACGTCAATAGAAAGATATAAAACTAAAAATAGAGATATAGAAAAAGCTTGGAAAGAGAACCTTTGTGCAGAAAAGAGTTAAGAGTTGGTCTGAAGCTGCTATCCTTAGGCCTGCTTGCAAGATTGGCTGGGCTTCCAGAGTGTTCCCACATTCCCTAACTGATAAGAGTGGCTCCAGTTCTTAAATTGTTTGTACAATGTGGTTTATGCTGAACACTTGCTTTTCTCCGACTCTGGAATTTTATGTGTTAGGCACAGGGTGCCTATGTGACTGACCCCTGATAAGAACTCTGGACTCCTAGGCTCAGGGGAGCTTCCCTAGTAGACTACACTGCATACTGCTGTCGTAACTCCTTGCTGGAGGAATTAAGCACGTCCTATGTGACGGCACTGGGAGAGCACTCCTGGAAGCTTATGCCTGGTTTCCTCTGGACTTTGTCCCATACGCCTTTCCCTTCGCTGATTTTGCTGTGTATCCTTTCACTATAATAAATCTTAGCCAGGACTAAGACTATACACTGAATCCTGTGAGTCCATTTAGAGAATCACTGAACCTGGTGGTGGTCTCCACGATCCTGACACATCCTTTGACCCTGGTTTTCTTGTTTTAAGTATACCTCATTGGGCCTTTTAACAACAGCCATGCACTGGCTTGACATATACAAATGTGTGTGCATTCTTTTAAATTTATTAAGAAGCAGTCAGACTCTCAAAAGACAGAGAAACTTTCTCTTTTTTAAACAGTCTCTTCTTGAACTTGCAGAAAAAGCTCAGAATATATTATCTTTGGATTAGTTTACTGAATGACTTTTGTTTCCTTTCATTTCTTAATACCTAAACCAACTCTTTGATGTCTACACATGCCCACACATGCTGGAGCACTGACTAGAAACATGGCTAAAATCCTAAACAATGCCATAGATGCTGGCAGTTGTCTTGATGCTGCTTAGTTTTACGTCTTGACGGGAGGGTGGATTTTACTCGTGAACTTGTCCTTTCAGCCATGATGTCCTGGAGACAACTGCTAAATCATCTTACCCTATTAGTCTTCACTTTGTATCAAACATTATTGGAAAAAATAGTCAGGTATAGAACTTAGAAAGTAAACTCCATTTAGCTCCACATAGAACCCATGTGTTCAGAATTATCTGGTCATGACCTGGCGTCAGTGGCTACAGTGGGAATATCCCCTTACTAGCACCTCTCTGGGCCTGTCACCTGTAATCTTCCACAGGCTGCCCTGTGCTTCTTCCCTTCCTTTCTAGATTCTAAGCGATGCACAGGTAACAATGTCCTTCTAGTCCTCCTGTCATTCCAAGTACTAATACCACAAGGTCAGGCACATGGCTGGTACTTAACAGAAGTATGATTTTGACTCAAAATTCCACTTCTCAGAATTTATCCCAAGGAAACAGCTACAGTAGTACACAAATACTTGTGCAAGGAGCTTGAAAGAATTTTTTTTCTGGAACTTTTTTTTTTAAAATTGATATAAACGTAGATTCACATGCAGTTGTAAGAAATAATACAGAGGAATCCTGTGTACTCTTTACCTGGTTTACCCCAATGCTAATACACTGCAAAACTATAGTACAATATCACCACTAGGACACTGACAATTCATCGATTTTATTCAGATTTTCCAGAGAATCATTCTAAAAAATGAAAAAATAGAAATATACGTATCTCACAGTAGAGGGCAGATTAAATAAATTATGGTTTGCTATAACGGCATATGTTAACTTATAATAATATTGATTCATATTAACTGAGAATGAAATTTAAGATGAATTACCAAGTGAAGAAGGTAGGTTTAAAAAGGTTTGCATAATTGGGAAGGAGAGGTCTTGGTGAAGTTAGCAACAAGGCTCTGGGGTCTGACGTTTAGGATGTGATCTTAGCTCTGACAGTTACTAACCCCACAGTGTCTTTTCCCCACAGGTGAGACTGGGATAAAAATGGTACCTATCAGGTATGACTGTCTCAACTATTAAGAAGATAAGCTACGTAATACACAATAATATGTAACAATCATTTAATACAAGTTAACTGTTATGAATGAAGATCAATAACATTACACATCCTTTAATCCATTTTCATAAAAGAAACTCAAGCCTGCTGTTTTCCCTTATGTTAAAATATGTGCTTCTCAAACTTGCTGTCTATATAATCAATGCTAACTAAAAACTTTCAGAGGCTCTTAAGAATGAAGTTTTTCTTTTTTAATAATTTTATTTTAATTAATTTATTTTTTCCCCCGCAAAGCCCCAGTAGATAGTTGTATGTCATAGCTGCACATTCTTCTAGTTGCTGTATGTGGGACGCGGCCTCAGCATGGCCGGAGAAGCGGTGCGTTGGTGCGCGCCTGGGATCCGAACCTGGGCCGCCAGCAGCGGAGCACGTGCACTTAACCGCTAAGCCACGGGGCCAGCCCTGAAGTTCTTTTTAATTAACAACACAAGCAAAGAAAGATTCTAAGACATTACAAGGAGGAAATGTTCCCTCCTCACCAACAATAAGAGGGACAGACATGATTCTGTATCAAAAATCCAGCTCAAAGAACCTAAACTGAGAAGATGCCAAATTGAGAACACCAGCAGTGGCTAAACCTTGTCTTCTATGTGATACGGGAGATTTATGTAAATATTTTAAACTATTGCCATCTTATACTTTTTTCATATATCTGCCCTTGGAAATGATACTTGTACAGTCCACATTTGTAAAGTCTCAGGGATTACTGTCATGTTCTGTGAAAGAAATATTAAAATCCTAGAGAATCCAATTCTGAAAGGCTGTCTTTCTTCATAACTTGTTGCCCTGAGATTAGTTCCAAATGATTCATCTCTAAACCTTTAAGGTGTAAATATGTGAGAGATTTTTTTTCAAAGCAAGAAGGGGATCACCGCATGCCTCTCCCCTCCCCACACGCACACAGGTATAATGTGACTCACAGCTGAGATGGATTCCTTTTACAAACTAAGATTTGGAGAGTCTTTGGCTCATTTACATGATCAATTAGCAAGATTCAATGCTCCAGAAACTAAACCACACATGTATGCTTAGAGGGGGAGGGGAGGGCTGGAAAAATACACACCTGGACGGTACAGTTATGGGGAATTTTGAGTTTCTTCTTTAGTTTCTTCTTTATGAGCTCCTTAGGGGACTGAATTTTTTGCAGCAGGCCTGCATTAATCCCATTATAAGAAATATAACTTAAGAGTCCCAAATTAAAAAAAAAAATTAACAAAGAAAAGGATCACAGTTAAGGGGAAGCGAGTATACTGCTGTCATTAAGGGAACTCTGAATGGATAGGCCTGTGGTCGGCAGAATAACTGTCTCCCAAAGACGTCTATGTCCTCATCCTGGAACCTGTGAATGTGTTACATTACATAGCAAAGGGGAGTTAGGTTGCAAATAGACTTCAAGTCGTTAATCAGCTGACCTTAAGACAGGGAGATTATCTAGAATTATCCAGGTGGGCCCAATGTAATCATGAGTCCTTAAAAGCTGATGAGGGAGGTGAGAAGAGACAGAAAAATGTGATGACAGAAGCAGGGTCAGAGTGACTAGGCTCTAGTAATCGGGGTTCCGAAATACGTGTCTGTCACTCAGGGTGATACAGTCTTTGAAAAAAAGGAGTAACTGTACAGTGGAGAAAAGTGACAAACTCTACCTCAGCCAGGTGATCAAGTTCAACCTCCACAATCATAAATCATGTTGACAGCAGGTACCCTTGCCATGATGTGATGAAAGTGGTGATTTACCTCTGTAATCTTCCATCCCCAAGCCCCGAAACCCAGTCTAAATGGGAGAAAAACATCAGATTCCAAAAGAGGGGCATCCTACAAAATACCTGACCAGTACCTCTTAAAACTGCCAAGGTCATCAAAAACAAGGGAAGTCTGAGAAACTGTCACAGCCAAGAGGAGCTTAAGGAGACATGACAACGGAATGTAATGTGGTATCCTGGATGGTCTCCTGAAACAAAGGAAGAAGTTAGGCAAAAACTAAGGAAATCTGAATCAAGCATGGACTTTAGTTAAAGATAATATATCAAATTGGCTCATTAATTGTAACTAATATCCCATACTAACGTAAGTTGTTAATAACAGGGGAAACTGGGTGCAGGATATCTGGGAATTTTCTGTACTATCTTTGCAACTTTTCTGTAAATGTAAAACCATGCCAGCCCGGTGGCGTAGTGGTTAAGTTTGCATGTTCTGCTTCGGCGGCCCAGGGTCTGCAGGTTTGGATCCCTGGTGTGGACCTACATACCACTCACTGAGCCATGCTGAGGCGGCTCACATACAAGATAGAGGAAAACTGGCAGAGATGTAAGCTCAGTGACAATCTTCCTCACCAAAAAAAAAAAAAAAAAAAAAATAATTAAATAAAATAAAACTGTGCTAAAAAATAAAATCTATTAGAACAAAAATATGCACATATGTAGCTGAGAGTGCATAAAATATTTAATACACGACCTTTTTCAGAGAAAGTGTGCCAAAGCCTTCTCTAGGTCCAGAACTCACACTCGATATCAAACAATACTGCTTCTCACAGTTCAAAGATGCAACTGAAACAACCCAACCGTCAGACCTCAAACAAGACCTAGGTAATACAACAAATTTTTATTTATTGATTACTGAAAAAACACCCCTGCCTTTGATGACAAAGAACTTCGCTCAAACCCCACTCTTAAAAGCCTCAGAAAGCTAATAACTTTGTCATTTACCGACTAAAACAATCAAACCTCCTTTCTTACTGTGCTCTGAAAGTTAGACCTATGGAAAAGACCAAAGATATCTAGTGTTTGATTCCATCTAAAAACTAATATCCTCCTGTACTATGCTAAGCGAAATAAGTCAGACAAAGACAAATACCGTATGATTTCACTCGTATGTGGAAGATAAACAAACACCTGGATAAGAACAGATTAGTGGCTACCAGAGGAGGAGGGGGTAGCGGGAGGGCAAAAGGGATAAAAGGGCACATATATATGGTGACATATAAATTCTAGACTATTGCTGGTGGACAAGATGCAATCTATACAGAAACTGATATATAATAATGTACACGTGAAATTTACACCATGTTATAAGCCAATATGACCTCAACCAAAAAGAAAAACAGAAAAAGAAACCAAAAAAACCTAATATCCTCCTTACCAAATCACTCTCAAATAATGGGCAAACATTAACCTCCCAGCAGCACTCTTCTATATCATCAGTTTCTTAGAAAACGAGGGTAGACAGGAGGATGTGAACAACTTGCCGAATGAATAACTGAATACTCACTGCAGAGGGTCAGTCAATGTGGAGTACACTGGGGAATTCACCTGCACGGCCCGTCACACCTCTTGGGAAGGAATTACTGAGATAAATCACTATTAGGGAAAACATTTTGGGCCAAGTAAAGCAAACATTCTTAAGTTCTATACACACAAATCATTTATTGAACAAAAAGGCAACTCATCTGAACCTTGATTTTAAGACGTGTAACAATTCTTCTTCCTCCTCAGGATGCTTTTTCTGGAGGCCTGGGGGAAAGAGGATAGAATGAGACACCAGGGCCTTGCTGGAGCACAGACTATATCAGAAAATACCCTCCAAGGCCACACCTGTCCCCAAATCACATCTAAAATCAACCAGAAATAAGGGGGAACTGGGATCTGAGTATTTCAGAAATTCCTGGGGACTAGACTCTAGTAATTGGGGTTCTGAAATCCATAGCTGTCCCCTACCCTACCTCTCAAGTAAGGGACCTCTCCCCTCCAAAAAAAGGAATCTTATTCCTGAGGCCTTTCCCTCCTGTCATTCAAGCAGCCTGTATGGAGAGCACTTCCAGCTGTAAACCCGCCATCTCAAGATTATGTCTGTACCCTTCTTGTTGGTCATTTTCATTACAGGGTTCAGGCTGACTTCCCTTTGGGGTGATTGCGCCTAGGCAGGTACACGGCTGGAAGGTGAAGGCAGAGGGAGCAGCAGGGACATCAGAGCTACACACTGCCAGACACGACCGTGCTCACTCAGTCCGGGGCCACACACCCAATCACAACCGCCCACCAGTCACGGCCGAACAATCGCACACACCGTTAGGAGACACACCTGGGCCCTGTCACACCCACCGAAGCCCACGCCACACGGTGCCCGCTCTGTCACCCCCGCAGCGCCCACGCGCGTGTAACTCACACAGAGCGGAGTCGCGGAGCCACAGCCGCGTCACCGACAGACGCCCCCACGCACGCGTGTCACCGCCACGGGGACCGGCCCGGCTGCGCCACCCCCACACACACTCACGCGCAAGTGCGTCACAGCCACGGGGACAGGCCTGTCCCCGTCACCCTCACCGACGCTCCCACGCAATCTGGTCCCGGGACATGGCCCGGCCCCCGTCCCTGACACACACACACACACACACTCACACACACACACACACTCGCACTTGTCTCCGCAGCCACAGGCCGAGGCTCCATTCCGGGCCTCCTCGCCCCGGGCGTCTCCGTCATCGCCATCCACCGCCGCTTCCCGCGCTGGTCTCCTCTTGGGATGCTAACAACTCACCACCTGGGGCCCAACGACCAAGCACGGGGTCCGGACCTGGCGCAACAGGTGAAGTTAACCCGCAACTGCGTCCCGGGAGAATCACAGCCCCAAAAACCCTTGGCGCAGCAAGCGCGTCTCCCAGCATGCAACTCGGCGCGCTCCTAAGCGGGCCGTACCTCGGAGGCCTCTGGGAAATGTAGTCCAGAAGCCCGGGAATCCGCGGAGCTGGAAGCGCGGCGTCTCCATTCTCCAGCATACCACTGTACACAGCCCTAATGGAGCTGTGCCTCACAGACTTCTGGGAAATGTAGTTCAGAGTTAAGGAATCACCAAAACACGAGAGTCCCAACGTGCTCCCACTATGCATTTCCGACCCTTCTATGAGGGTGGCTAAAGAGTAATCTGTGTTGTTACTCGTTATTAAGTGGTTGGTTTTTTAAGAGTAAGTGAGACTTTTCCCTTAGATCATTATTACACTTACTTTTTAAAAAAATGTTGTTTTTCTAATTCTGGCATTAATTCTATATCTATTACCTGGACTATTTCTATAAAGTAAGGCTTTCCCTTATAAAGTGAGACTCTGTGGTTACATCTAATATTGATCTCATTGTAAAGACAGGATGTTTGCCTCTTTAATACTTTCTAAACTAATCAGTTGTTTTAAAAAATACCTGGAATGTTGATAAATTTATTAATTTTGGCCTTTTAAAAAAAGATTATTATGAAGCTATGGATTTTAATTGCATCAGTGTGTTTCAAATTACAGAAATTAATATTCCTTATATTGGTCTAAATGTTCACAATCATAGCAATCATATCCTCTTCACAGAACTTTCTGTTTTCTTTTGAGTTGATTCCATTAGTTATTGAAAATATCCATGCTTTGGGACCCAGCCAGCTCTCCCAGGCTCACGTTATTCTTTCTCTATTCCAGATACAAGATCAGCCACTTCTTCAAAAAGCTCTGGTTCCTTTTGTTTGGAAATGACATTAGAGAACACAATCTGGGTACTGTTGGGCTGACACTGCTTTTAGGCATTTTCAGTGGACAGAAGTAGGAAAAGCATGCTTGTGTTCCTATTCTTATTTTCAAATCAATTTTAACCTTATAGCATTTTTCTATCAATTTACTGAATCCTAACTTTATTAACATAATTATTTCCTGTTGCCTATAATATAAAGGAAATATTTTCAAAATAACATTGGTGATAGTACTATACACGGTATATAACTGAAGGAAATCTGAAATGCTCTTTGTAATTCCTTTTGTCTTTAGAATGGCTCCTATTAAGTGTGTGAAGTCAAGACATTGCATTGTTTCTTTGTCAGTGATGAACTATTTAAAAATGGTGTTGGGATGATAGGGAAGTTATTTGGAAAAAGATCAAATTCATTTGATACCTCAAACTATATGTTTGATTAGTGATGTAAATGTAAAAAAATAACTCATAAACTTGATAAAATGTGTTGTCCATGATATAGAAATAAAGACTCCTTTCTAACTGTAACTCAAAATGAAGTCATAAGAGACACATCATGGTTAAAGTGCTGAAAGCCAAAGCCGAAGAGAAAATCTTTTTTTTTTTTTTTGTGAGGAAGATCAGCCCTGAGCTAACATCCATGCCAATCCTCCTCTTTTTGCTGAGGAAGACTGGCCCTGAGCTAACATCCGTGCCCCTCTTACTCCACTTTATATGGGATGCCACCACAGCATGGCCTGACAAGTGGTGTGTCTGTGCTCACCCGGGATCTGAACCCCGGCTGCCAGCAGCGGAGCTCGAGCACTTAACCGCTACGCCACGGGGCTGGCCCCAAAGAGAAAATCTTGAAAGCAGCGAGAGAGAAATGACTCATCACATAGAGGGGAACAACAATGTGATTAATGCCTGGCACTTCATCAGAAACAGTAAACAAAAGAAGACAGTGAAATAAAATATTCAGAGTGCTGAAAGAATAAAAAATCAAACAAGAAGGCTATATCTAGCAAAACTATCGTTAAAAAATGAGGGCAAAGACAGAGAAAGACAAACACTGTATGATTTTACTCATATGTGGAAGATAAACTAACACATGGACAGTTTGGTGGTTAGCAGGGGGAAGAGGGTTGGGAGGTGGGCACAAAGGGTGAAGGGGCACATTTATATGGTGACTGGCAAACAATAATGTACAACTGAAATTTCAAAATGTTATAAACTATTATGACATCAATAAAAAAATTAAAAAAACCCATGAGGGTAAAATAAGACATTTCCAGATGAACAATATGCAAAGATTGTTTACAACTCATTAAGAAACCAACTTAACTAAAAAACAAATGGGAAAAAGATTTGAATAGACATTTCACCAAAGAAGATATATGAATGGCTCATAAGCAAATGAGAATATGCTCAACATCATTAGGCATTAGGAAAATGCAAATCAAGACTATAACGAAATATTACATCTACTATAATGGCTACTACACAAAAGAGTGAAAATATTGTTACGCCAGCTGTGGAGAAACTGGAACCCTTATGTATTTCTGCTCAGAATGTAAGGTAGTACAGCACCTTCCATTTATAAAACATCTATATATTTAAGGGAAATGTATTATTTTCTAGGAGATTATGTTACAAATATTGACTGAAAAATAAACAATCTGAATAACCAATTTTAAAGATTTTATTTATTTTTATTTTTCCCCCCCAAAGCCCCAGTGGATAGTTGTATGTCGTAGCTGCACATCCTTCTAGTTGCTGTATGTGGGACTCGGCCTAAGCATAGCCGGAGAAGTGGCGTGTCGGTGCGCGCCCGGGATCCGAACCCGGGCCGCCAGCAGCAGAGCGCGAGCACTTAACCGCTAAGCCACGGGGCCGGCCCTGCACCTTCCATTTATAAAACATCTATATATTTAAGGGAAATGTATTATTTTCTAGGAGATTATGTTACAAATATTGACTGAAAAATAAACAATCTGAATAACCAATTTTAATATACAAATTAAAGGGCATTGGAGGTCTCTAAATCCTAACAAAGTCTGATTAATTTTAAGCCAGATATAGTTCCAAAGTGATATAAACTCTTCCAAAGAAGAAAAATAAGTTTGTTCAATTATTCTATTAGGATACTAAAAAAAATGATGAATAAAATGAATTGGATGGAACTTGAGGGTATTATGTTAAGTGAAATAAGCCATACAAGAGAAAGACAAAGACCGAATGATTTCACTCATACGTGGAAGATAAACAAACACTTGGACAAAGAGAATAGATTAGTGGTTACCAGAGGGGAAGGGGGTGGGAGGAGGGTGAAAGGGGTAAGGGGACACATATGATGGGTGATAGATAAAAACTAGACTATTGGGGGCTGGCCCAGTGGCATAGTGGTTAAATTCTTGCACTCCGCTTCGGCAGCCTGGGGTTCCTGGGTTTGGGTCCCAGGCACAAACCCATGCACCACTCATCAAACCATGCTGTGGCAGCATCTCTCATACAAAATAGAGGAAGATGGGCACCGATGTTAGCTCAGGGCCAATCTTTCTCACCAGAAAAAAAAAAAAACTATAAAAGAAAAAAATCATTAAATTGGTCTCATCAAAATCAAAACTTAAAAAAACCCAACAAACTAGACTATTAGTGGTGAACACGATGCAGTCTATACAGAAACTAATATATAACAGTGTATACCTGAAATTACACAATGTTATAAGTCAATGACCTCAATGAAATAATTTAAAAAATTAACAAAATGAAAAAAAAAGAAAACATTAACTTGCATTTCCATTAAAGACATAATGTAAAAATATAAATATGACCGTAGTCACTTAAATTTAGCCAGCTAGCAATTAATATTCGCCAAATTCAATTTATTTTGTTAATTTAAAAAAGATTCAGGGCTGGCCCCGTGGCTTAGCGGTTAAGTGCGCGTGCTCCACTGCTGGTGGCCCGGGTTCGGATCCTGGGCGCGCACCGACGCACTGCTTCTCCTGCCATGCTGAGGCCGCGTCCCACATACAGCAACTAGAAGGATGTGCAGCTATGACATACAACTATCTACTGGGGCTTTGGGGGAAAAAATAAAATAAAATTATAAAAAAAAAAGATTCAATATTAGAACATTGAGGTTATACATTAAAATAACAGATTTAAACAGAAAATACATTTGAGCACTGTGGATCTTTGAATAAGACATTTGATAATCAAATCATGCCAAATATGAAATTTAAAAAATTCTTTTTGTGAAACTGAATAAAGGAAACCTCATTTAAAATGGAGTCAAGAGGCCAGACAGGGGCGCTCTCACGCACTACCACTCCATGTCAATTACACACCAATTATAGACCCCAACAGAAAGAGACTACCTTGCATTCCCAGCAGGAAAGTGTCTCTACTTTACTACCCTAGCAGGAGAAAGGAAGATTTCTTCTTGCCCAGCAACAAGCCCAGCCAATGCGAACTGTTGCAACTTAGCAAATGAGAAGCCAACACCACTTTGAACTCTCACTTTCCTCCAATGGACTTTCCTTCAAAGCACCCCCTCTCAGCTTCCTCCATTTCTCTATAAAGTAACGTTTGCTGGACTTTCTTTGCTGGACTTGCCTATAGTTTTTGCTATAGCATGCTTGTCCTGAATTGCAATTCTCTGCTATTCCCAAATAAACCCATTTTGCTGGTAGTTTTATTTTTAAGGTCGATGTCTTTAAGCAAAAAAGTTTCAGCAAACATTATGATCAGCAGTAAACACTGGGAGCATTTCCATGGAAGTGAGGCTGAGACTAGGGGCCGGGTCAGGGCTCTGCACAGGATGCCTGGGCACAGGACCCAGAGAAAACGGAAGAGGAGAAAACAAGAAGAGAGAACCAAATAGCTAGAACTGTTGTTCACAAATGACCTGAAACAGCAGAGGATTTATTTTCACTGTTAGGACTAATAAGAGAATTGAGAACATAGGGCAAATCCTTAATATACTGACATCAATCTTTCTTCTTTAGTAGCAGGAATTAAAAAACAACACAAACAAAAAGAGAAACAGCCTGCATCCCCATTAGCAAATATACTGTGAACTCTTCTTACAAGGCATTTCCAGACTTGTGTGAAGAAGCCATAAAACTTTACTGAAGGACATAACAAAGACATGATTAAAGACTGAACCACATCATTATTTTTTTTTTTTAAAGATTTTATTTATTTTATTTTTTTCCCCCCCAAAGCCCCAGTAGATAGTTGTATGTCATAGCTGCACATCCTTCTAGTTGCTGTATGTGGGACTCGGCCTCAGGATGGACGGAGAAGTGGTGCCTCAATGCGCACCCGGGATCCGAACCCGGGCCACCAGCATTGCAGTGCGCGCACTTAACCACCAAGCCACAGGGCCGGCCCGTGAACCACATCATTATTGATATTTAACAGACAACATGAGGGAAGAAATGAAGCTGTTGAATATTAGGTGACCTGGTTAAACTAGTTTTTGACTGTCAATATAAAAGATAATCAATATCCTTACTATTATAAGTTGAATTATGCCCCTCTCCAAAGAAAATATGTTGAAGTCCTAACTCCCAGTAATTCAGAGTGTGTTCTTTTGAAAATAGGGTCATTGCTGATATAGTCAAGATGAGGTTATACTGGAGTAGAGCGGGCCTCTAATTCAACATGACTGGTGTCCTTATAAAAAGAACACCACAGAAAAAGATACACATCTGGAGAACACCTCGTGAAGAGGGAGGATTGCAGTGATGCACCTAGAAGCCAAGGCACCTCAAAGATCCCTGACAAACACCAGAAGCTAGAAGAGGCAAGGAAGGATTCTCCCCTGTGGGTTTCAGAGGGAACATGGCTCTGCTGACACCTTGATTTCATTAGACTTCTAGCCTTCAGAACTGAGTCAATGAATTCCTGTTCTTTTAAGCCACCCAATTTGCAGTACTTTGTTACAGCACCCCTAGGAAACTAATACACTTATCAAATGCACAATGAAATAGTGTAAAATTATTTACAAGACATTCAAGAATATTTTCAACATATAATGATTAGAAAAGCACTGAGATCTCATCTCAATCTGATCAATATATTTAAAAGGAAAAGTAATTTATTTATTTTTATTTTTTATTTTTTATTTTTTAAAGTAACATCACTGTATTTATTATTTTTTTATAAAATGCATTTGCAGAAATGTTTCCTCAGAAACTGGTACTACAAAAATAAATATAAAACAAATATACATGCTTACATATGTTACTTATAACATAAATATACATTATTTACATGTTCAAAAATTCAAAATGTCCAGCGTGTTTTGTCCATGATTCTCAACATGTCTGAGAAGGAAGGAAAACAATAAAAGCACAAACAAACCACACACCATTTATATTTTTGCTTTTAAAAGATTGTTCAATACAAATATATGAACACAATAAGTTTGGGGGTATAAGTTCTAAGAGCAAAAATAGGTGTCCCATTTTAATCTATGACCACTACATTTTATAAGTGACTCACGTGTCATTCTGCTTTGTTCTCTCATTAAAATACATCCATTATGGTACAGATTAAAATTCTCTTTTATAGAAAGGCTTTCTGAAGAAGTTATAGTAAATAAAAAAAAGTCACTTTACTTGAAAGCCAACAAAAAAGTTATTTATTAAACTTATATATCTAAAAGGAGCTTTAATCAATGAAAACTAGGAGTTGGATTAGAAAACATCAAAAGGATGGAAGAAAGACACTGTAATTTCTGTTTGATGTATTCTGGTAATTTTTCGTTTTCTCCATACCTAGTTGTCTGACCATTTGGTGATGTATAACTGATAGAAGACACTCCTGCCTGGACAACCAACTGAGACCCATCATTAAACTGAACCCACACAGCTCCACTAGTTAACTGTGTAGCCCAACCAACATTTTTCACAAAAACAGATTTCAAAAGTTGTGCTGATTTCGGAAGACAATCTTTTACACCACTAGAAGAGATGCTTGCTCCAGAAGCTACAGCTGTCAGGCCAAGTCCTTCATTTGTAACCATAGAAGGATTAAGTACCGGTGCGTGTTGCAAAGAAGCAGCACTATTTTTGATCATTCTACTCAAAGATGGTCTCTCTCTCACTGGGGGGTTTGGATCCACAGAAGGAGGAGGTGATAAGGCCTTAGGTGAACTAGTATTACCAGGTTTTCTTCCTATGATTATTGGGAAAAAGGGAGCACTTCCACTTTTCTTTTCCTCTTCTGAAATTATGGATTCTAGTGCTAAACAAATACGATGACCCTCATTAGCATGGTCCATATAAATTTGTATTTCCTCTTTCAAGCTATTAACTTCACTTTCACCTTGTAAGGTGTAAGATTTCCCACTCTTTTCAATCACCTGAATTAAATCTTCTGTTTTGTGTATCTTTGCTCCGTCATAAAACCAAACCTCAAAATCAGCACCAGGAAAAGTAATTTAGAAGTTAAAAAGAAAACACATTTGGGATCACATTTAAATCAAATTTGAGAATACAAGAACGGAATAAAGATGCCACATGGGAAGAACACTTTCCACTGGGGCTTTGGGACTGCAAATACACTAGGACTAGCACCGTCATGGGATGACCCTTGGGGCGGAAGAAACACGAGGATTCACAGAACAGGAGACTGTCACCCTGCCCAGAGGGGGGACTCGCCGGGGTAGTGACTGCGAAGGGGAGGCCAGCGGAAGGAGAGATCCCGCCTCAGGAGAACGCGATGATGGGGGGGTGGTGCTGTCTCAGGACAGGGTGAGGTCTGCAGAATCCCAGGACCAGCGAGAGGACGCGGGATTCCGGGCTGCACGAGGACAGACACGTCGGGCGCTGCCCCCAGGAGCAGACACCCGCTAAGGGGGCGAGGACGAAGGGCGAGAACCCACGTACCGAGTGAGGCCTTTACACGGCATAGGGGTGGGCGAGGAGGGTCAGGGAAGGGTTTTAAGCAGGAAAACGACGAGGCAGGCGGTGTCCACACGGCCGGAAGGCAGAAAGGGAGCCGGGATCGGCCTTGGAGCCATTTTAAGCAATAACGGACGCGGATCCCAGGACTCGGACACCAGGGCTCACCACGGGACAGACGGGCGGGTGCGGGGGTTTTAACGTGCGTAGCGACCCCCAAACCCGAGCTGTGGCGGTCTGAGGACTGCGCCCCCAAGTCCAAGCTTGAAGCAGAAATGAATCTCCAGCAGGAGAGCGCGACCTCCGCTCCTCTGGATCCGCTTCCGGGTCTGCCGGAAACTGCGCAGATGGCCGTGATGGGAGGAGCAGGGGGCGGGGCCTGGGCGGGGCTTTGGTCGGCGAGGGGCGGGGCCGGGCAGGGTGCGTGGTGGGATCCTGGTAGGAGGATGTAGGGACGGGGCCTGGAAAGGGGCGGGGCCTGAGCCTACCCTCTGCCCCGCCCCCCGGGTATTTTAAGATCCGTGCGACAGAACTCGAACGTCTGGGTTTGGATCCGTTTGAATTTAATTAGTGTAATGTGGAGCGGAGGTGCTTCCTGCCTATTTTAAGTAAATGTTTCAGACAATTTAAGGTAAAAGTTTAGAGTGGTGTGGGACACTTATATTGGAAGGTGAGATGTTTTCCTCTAAATAAACTGAAAGCAGTTTTAAGTGAAAAGCTGTTTTCGGTAGCGGGTGGAGACACGTGTCCTGTGAGTGAGTGAGATGAACGGGGACGCTGGGACCTCCATGGGGGTTGATGTAAGGCAGTGGTTTGACCCGGGAATATCTACAGCCCGGACAGTTCGAACGGCTCATTTGATTAATCAAGGACTGGAGTCGTCTGTGTAGGGGATAGAATTTGGAAGGTGAAATGAAAACTCTGTGCGGAATGTGCAATTTTATACCAACTTCCATTGGGATATAATTTCGATTTCCATTCCCTGGGCACCTGGAAAGCAGAGAAGCAATCCTGGGTTCACGTCCAGGGACTTTAATGGGACAAGGGCCTGGGCAGGTGGATGGAGGGGAATCTGATAATTTAGGTTGTCAATCCATTGCTTTAAAACATGTTTTTCTTTCTTTCTGACTTTTTTTTTTTCCTGAGGAAGATTCACCCTGAGCTAACATCAGTTGCCGATCTTCTTCTTTTTTGCTGAGGAAGATTTGCCCTGAGCTAACATCTGTTGCCAGTCTTCCTCTATTTTGTATGTGGGTTGCCACTACAGCATGGCTTACAAAGTGGTGTGGGTCTGTGCCCAGGATCCAAACCTGGGAACGTGGGTCTCCAAAGTGGTGCGCACCAAACTTAACCACTACACCATGGAGCCAACCCTAAAACATATTTTTCTTACAATCTGGTGAGATATTGGCATATTCAATATTTTTAAAATAATTAACTCTACCCAAACAATTAAAAAAAAGCATGTTGTATAAATATCAAGGCATGAGAATGGAGAGCATAATTCATATTAATAGAGAAATGGCCCCAATTTTACATTTTCTTATAAAGCCACATGCTAATACTTTTAAAAGTTCAATGTCCATAGGAACTCCAGACAAAATATCAGGAGACACATTGGAAGTTGACAGGCACTGAAGTCCATAGGATTTTCAATATTGTCATCTAGGACAGTGTGTCTCAAAAACCCTGATGCCAGCTGCATAGAGCAATTCCATCAGAATCTCTGTTAATTTTTTAAACTCCTAGGTAATTCTAAAGTGATGCCCATTTGAGAAATAGCACTTAGGATTTGAAGGAGATTAAGTCATGGACTTAGCTTGTTTCTTCTGAAATTCTCTTTAGTACAGTCTTTGGTCTGTAGGAAGCCATAGGACATCCCTCTCAGTCTAGGGTCATGTATGGTCGGTATAGAAATGTGAAAGCTTTGTTTTATCATGGTTGCTGATGTCTACATCGGGAGCTGTAGGCTCCAAAGGGCAATTCAGAGAATAGGGAATTCTGAGTGCTAGGGTAGGGGAGACCATCTTCCTGCCTCCATGTAAGTGGGTGTCTGCAGGGATTCCCTCCAATTGTGGTGTGAGTTAATACCAGCTACCGAGTGAGAGGATATGAGGACAGAGGAGAGGGTCATGTGTTTGAGACCTGGCCAGGCCTAGTTTCTCATGACTATGTTCTTCACACCCAGGAGTGTCTTTTTAGGATTCCCAGAAGAGTGTCCACATTCTGGGAGGAGGGAAGGAAGAAAAGAGGAGGGAAACCAGATTCTTTCCAAAAGCTGTAGGCTTGGTGACTTGATTTTTCTTCCTTCCAAATTGCTGTCTTTCAGAAAACTTGATTTCTTTTCACAATTTTCTTGCCCAGAAAAAATCCCATTGCAGGGCCAGCTTACTAATTTTTGACATTTCAGGTAATTAGATGTAACAGTGATGGCTTAAACATCTCTGAGTATTCTCTCCCTAATGAATATACCCTCAATGAGAAATAATCCAATAGTTTGAAAATATTTGAAAGATAAACATATGTAAATTTGTTTTAAATTGCATTTTCCTATTTGTGACTATGATTGAGCATCTTTTCATACATTTGTATGAGATTATATTCCGTTTCATAAAATTTACCCACTTTTATTAGGTTAATTTTCTCTTTGACCTGTTGCATTTTTTAATATTTTCAAGAAATTAGCTTTTCTCTGTGATTGTAAATGCAATTTTTTTCCAGTTTTTCCTTTGTCTTTTAAATTTAATTTGTCCATCTCATTAGCCATTTAAAAATATTGTTGGATTCAAATTTATCACTCCATTATTAATTAATGCTTATATTTTGTGTCATTCCTAAAAAGACTTTCTTCACTCAAATATAGAAATAAGTTCCTGCGTTTTCTTCTAGAACTTTTATGCTTTTAATTTTTGTTTGTATAAATTACCTTTTCATTTGAAGTTTATTTGTAGGCTCACGAATTTTATCTCATTTCTCATGTGTGTAATAATATATTTAATCAATCCTTATTTTCAGATATTCCATTTTTATTGTAAGTGATATGATGAATATCCTATTTGCTAAATTTTATTCATAAATATATATTTTTTTTGTGTGGAAGATCGGCCTTGAGCTAACATCTGCCAATCCTCCTCTTTTTGCCGAGGAAGACTGGCCCTGGGCTAACATCCATGCCCATCTTCCTCCACTTTATATGGAATGCCGCCACAGCATGTCTTAACAAGCGGTGCGTTAGTGCGCACCTGGGATCTGAACCGGCAAACCCCAGGCCGCCGCAGCAGAGCGTGTGCACCTAACCGCTTGCGCCACCGGGCTGGCCCGATATTCATATTAATTGTAGGATAAATGTCTATAAATCTTCCTTCCATTTACTCTTGTTGATCTTTTATAGACTAATTCAAGGCCTTGCACATCTATGAGGGTGATCTCCAATGTTCTATCCTATACCATCTTTCCCATGAGACAATCGCTACTCCCCCTATTGTGCAGAATGTCTACAAATGGCCTATATGTGTGATTGATAAGTTGACTTTGAGAGTCATGGCTTTAGGAGGCAGAACATGGCACACGTAACCCAGAAATACTTGGGGAAAAAATTAATATTTGGACGGAGAGGGCAAAATTGCAGCCAAGTAATTTATAGTTAGAAGGCAAGAGGACATTTATTGTTTACACACACACACACACACACACACACACACACGACAAACGTAATGATTAAATTGGTCTAGAACTGTAATAGATCCCAAACAAATTTTTTGCCTAATCACTCACCTACTAAGAACTCTTGTTCACTCCAGTGGAGGAATATGTTGTACTAGACGTTCAGGCAGACTCTGAAGACCAGTCAGATACCACATATCTGGTGTTTATCCTTGGTATTTCCAAGTGAAGGCAGCATGGAGAGATTAACCTCACAAAGTCAATGGCCATTCAGAAGTTAGAAAGACAGCATGGACCTCTGCAGTGCAAGAACCCAGGAGGGCTTGTGAAGTTATGCGTGTGCCACCTAGACTCAGTCCAAAGGGCAAGAAGAGACCAGGAAGGGTGTTGCTATCCTAGAAAGGTGATAAGAATCTTGGAGAAGGCCACTGGGATGAGCAGAGTGGGGACATGTTGTGTGAGAGGGAAAGTCCTGGAATTCAAATGGAGCAGCAGGAGAGGAAGAGAGCAGAGAAGGGAAACATCGTTTGCAGTGGAGAAGTGAGAACAGGACAGAATGCAAATGAGTCACTTGACTTTGAAGTCTCCATTCTCTGGGTCATTTCTGACTCCTGAAACCTCACCAGTGTATGTCTGGAACACAAGGGAGGGCCACTTAACGTTTATTTTATAACTTTTATTTATTTATTTTTAAATTTTATTTATTTATTTGTTTATTTTTCCCCAAAGCCCCAGTAGATAGTTTTATGTCATAGTTGCACCTCCTTCTAGTTGCTGTATGTGGGATGCGGCCTCAGCATGGCCAGAGAAGCGGTGCATCGGTGCGCGCCCAGAATCCGAACCCTGGCCGCCAGCAGCGGAGCGCGTGCACTTAACTGCTAAGCCACGGGGCCGGCCCTATTTTATAACTTTTAAATTTTGCAATATGCACACGAAATGCCAAGACAAATGTGTTTTTAGTATTGCTGATTACAGAAAAGAACAGACATCCTTCTATGTCCAATTTCCCAATGAATCTAATCAAATATGTATGCAAACCTGATTATTCTGATAATCCTTTCGCTGTCCCATGTTTTAAGTTTTTGGCAGCTGACTTATGCTCAAGAACTCCCTAATGGCTTTGTGGAAGCTTGCTTAGGCTGCACAGAGTCTAAGACAATTGTGTCATACCTTCACTGGCTTTCCCTTGGGCTCAGACTTGCATCACCTTCTGATGACTCCCTGTCCCTTGTCTAGGTCCTTCCCTACTTCCTTTCACTCAGTCATTTCCCCTGATGAAAGCCTTGGCTATTTAATCCCATCTTGGCATCTACTTCTCTGAAGACTATCTTAACAAAAGTACTTGAGAGTGAACTGAGAAATTAGACGGACAGCTGGAGATTTGAGACTGGCTTACCTACTGCCTGACAGGCAAGGAGGAGGCTGTTCTCATTGGTGGGTGGTGCACAGAGGTAGTTAATTTCTAAGGATTTCACTAGTGGTGACCAGAGAAAATTTCCCAGTGGAGGGGGATGCTATGGCAGGTGCAATGATGCAGATATTTGAAAAATATGGGGAGAAAATACCTACAAAGACAGCAGAGTTGGCTGGTTACTAAGTTTTATTGAGTTTCTGCATAAGGAAAAAGAGAGACTAAAAACCAACAGCAAGCGGCTAATGGCTAAAAATGAGAGCCAGAGAGTCTTGATGATAGCATATAAAGAGGCCCTCATTGTCTGTAGTGGAAGAGAAGACCCAATCCAATGGCAGGGTTTAGACATAACTGTTAGTGTTGTAGAGTTCTAGAGATGTTTGGATGCTCCACCATGGCAAGTCTGTTATGCTAAGATCAGGGACCTGGGAGGAAAAGCTTGAGATCCTGAAAACTGGGATAGGGACTTCTGGATGGAAGCCCCTGCAGATGTTGACTCTACAATATCCCAGGGACCTTCTGGGTGTGTAGAGGTGGCCCACTCTTTCCTAGTAAGAGCTAGCTCCACTGCTATGTTAGAAGATGCTGCAGAATACTCTCTTACAATGCAACAAGGGTCCCCTTGGGAGCTTCTCCCACTTTCTCTTCTGGATGTCAGACCCATAACTCATGCTAAATCTCGGTATGTCTTGGCTCTGGACATGCTAAGACTGATAAGGAAGGAAAGACACTGTACACATGGAGAATTATAAGAAGTAGCCAGAATGTACCAGCAGGAGCCAGGGGAGTAATCTTGGGATTCGATTTATGGGTGTTTGATCAAGAGTTCAGGCAAGTAAGGCTGGATAAGCAAAATCTTGTTTATTTGGCTTCTCAGTACCTTGAGTTTGACAATTTAGCAGGGACCCCAGAAGTTGGGACAAATTTGCTTCTGGAGTAGCTCTTAGAATCCAGGAAGAAACAATGGCCAATTTTCAGTCAAGGATAAATGTTTGAGTTGCTTTGGTGGACAATAGAGGAATGAATAAAGATGCTGTGGGAAGTGGGCATGCTGGGGTGGCTATATTGTGTAAGGGCAAAAAGCTCACCAAAGTATTATGTTCCAGAGGATGTGCTCTTCACCAAGGCCATTAGGAATATGCTGGTGATACAGGCACCACAAACACTAAGAAGTTCAGTGGGGGCTGTCTCTTCAGGTGAGAGATGACAGAGAACAGACATTCTAGTGTGTGGCTAAGAGCATGGAATTCTGGATCCAGAGGTTTGATTTCCACCTCTGTGACTTACTAATTATGTGACCTTGACAAGTTTCTTAACGTCTTCAAGGCCTCAGATTCCTCACTGGTAGAATGAAAACAGACAGTAACAGTACCCACCTCATTGAGTTGTTACGAGGATTAAATGAGTTAATATTTGTAAAAAGCTTAAAACAAGTCTTGGTACACAATAAGCACTTAATACATGCTTGCAAATGAAATAGGTAGGTAGTGAATCAGAAGTCTACGAGGAAAAAGTAGAAGTCTCTTCACCTATAAAATGGGATAATGAGAGTCCTTATCCACAAGTTTGTTGTGGAGAGATGCTCATTCTTTTTGTCCACTCAGTGATACATTATTAGGGTTTTACTTTGAGGCATAAGATGCGTCTCATACTTTAATATACCCAAGATGGAACGTTGTATTCCTTCTTCATCTTGATTCCTTTCTCTGGTCTTCTCCATGTGGATTAATGCCACCATAAGATCATCTAATCCCAAACTCATCATCCTTGGCACTTCATTTCTCTCACCTACGTGTTCAAGAGATCAGGAAATTACTTTGGATGTCCTTCCCCTGTCATCCACCTTGTTCAAACATCCCAATATTTTTCTTGTTTTTTTTTAGCAGCTTCCCAATGAATCTCTTTCCTTCATAAGCCTTACTTTACTTTGCAGTCATAGAGAAGCCTTTTACAAACATAAACTTCATATTGTCACTTCCCTACTAAATTCCCCGCCATGGTCTTTGATTGCTCTTAGTTTGAAATCCAGATGTCTTACCAAGGTGGCTTTCTATAATCTGGTCCATGACTACCTGTCAATTTTCTTCCCGTAACAATTCCCTTCCATGTACACACACTCCTGACACATGGAACATATTTCTCTTCTTCCAGCACTCTTTGTCCTTCCTCATTGCAAAGGCTTTGCGATAGCTCGGTCCTGTATCTGAAATGACCAGCTGCTTCCTCTTTCCATGGCTGACTCCAGCTCATTCATCTTGTCTTAGCTCCAGTATTGTCTCCTAATAGAGACTCTAAAGGACACGCTTATGCATCCCCTTAGATCCCCTCAGAAGAACCACCTCCTGGTCGTTATTGGCAGATTTATTTGTAGGTTCTTCATTTTTATTTTATTGTTTTGCAATTGTAGCTTGCTTTTCGTCATAACTTGTAAATGATTGTTGTTTGTCCATACGAAGACTATTGTTTTCTCTGTGCTAATGTCATGGTCTATTATTATTTTGTAGTAGATGTTTCCCTCAGTTCTTTTGTGGTCCCAGGTATATAATTACATCATCTTCAAATAAAACGAATCTTATATCTTCATTTCCGATTTTTATGACACTTGAAATTGCCTTGGCTATACTTCCAATGCAATGTTAAATAAATAGAATGGGCAATCTTGTGCTCCTTGGTGTTGTTCCTGACCTTAGTAGGACTTTCTCTAGTGCTTCCCCATGAGTAGATGAAGACTTTGTTTCATCAGATTATAAAAGACCCACAAATTCCTAATTTTTAAGTGTTTTCACTTAGCATCAATGCACGTTGAATTCTGCCCAATAGAGGTCTTTATATTTATGAACATTGTTACAGGATTTTTATCTTTATCTCTATAAATATGATGAACTATGTCACTACAATCACTCTTAAATTCCAGGAATAAACTGCACTTGGTCATCATTTACTATTTTTTAGTGGACTGTTGCAATGTATTTGCTAGTACTCATTTTACATCTTTGCATCTATAGGCAGATGTGAGGTTTTTCTGTTGTATTCTGTTTGGCACAATTTTGTAGGTTTTGGTATCTGTGTTCTATTTAATGTCCTAAGTTATTTGGAAGTTTTACTTCTTCTTCAATACCCTTGAATTAGATAGGTACATGGGCTAATCTGATGTTTAAAGTACTGGTAGAATTTTCATGTTAAACCATCTAATACTGGTGATTTTATTTGTGCAGGATACTTTTACAAACTTCTCCCTTCCTTCTATAGATATTGGTCAGTTTAGACTTCCTATCTCTCCTGGGGTCAATATTGGTAAAGTATATTTCCCTGGCAAGTGTTCATACTATCAGGGTTTTCTAATTATTTGCTTTGGGTTATGCAAATTAACCCAATGATTTCAATGATCAATTACTGACATCGTGTTCTTCCCATTACTGTTACTAAATTGAAAATCCTTCTGAGGAATTTTGAGTGATCCCATTTCTCTCCCCATAACACAAAATATGGGACAGCTCAGGAGTCTGAAGATTGATAAAGAATTAGATTTTAGGTAGAAGAACTTCTCAGGGAGGCAAATAGTTCAGCAAGGCAAGCATGCTACACAGCCAGTCCCTCAATTCTCTGACCTCAGGATTTCCTGCTCTCTCCTGTGAGACCCTGTCTGCGCCCAGGGATCACGGAAAAGAAAGAGCATCTCCTAAACTCATCAGCCTCTTCATAGATGTGCATTAGATACTTGTAATTGTTTCTGATAATTGGTAACTGGGACAAAGTTTTTCAAAAATATTCTCAGCTCCCCAAGACTGCACTGTCATTGCTGCTATAGGTGAAAAGATAATTGCAGTTCTGAGGGGAGGTGAGGTCACATAATCACAAACCTATACCTCAGGATCTGTTTGCTTCCTTCTCATATACACTTTGGCTGTTGTGAACATCATGCTGAGCCCACAGTCCTGATAGCAGGAAGGAATTTGGTGAGTATTTTCTGTTTCAGTCTGAGAGGCAGAGTCTTTAAGGGAAGGAGACCTATCAGGAGACTGGGTAGGTGCTCATGTCTGGAAAAGCGGTTCTTCTAGGGTAGAAACAGGTCCAGTGCCAAAGCCACACAGGAAGGAGGATAATTCTTGAGGCGCATGCTGAGCCTGTGGAGACTGACTGGGGGCTCTAGACCCTATTTCAATCCCGACTGATCCTAATGTAATTTATTGCAATCTGTGTGGATTGTGGATATTGATTTTTAATCTATGCAACAATGAAATATGTATCGATTCTGCAATGAAATCTTCATGTAAAAAATCCTATAGTATGGTAATTTGGAAATTAATTTGCTAGCTAGTCAATCTGCCCTGCAAGGAACAAGGAAACATTTCCAGGGCTAGCAGAGGAACTTCTAAAATAAATCCATGCCTGTGATAATAAGTGGGATGGAGCTAACTGAATAATCTGCTTGTGTGGAGAAGTAGCAGATATCAATTTTTTTTTTGCTTACTCTGAATGTGTGGAAATGTTTAATGTAATAGCGTGTTTAATGTTTAGTGTGTAATGTTTAATGGAAGCAGCGATTGTGTGTTGACAAAAACATCTAGTCTGTTGATTACGGTAAGATGATTTTCCCTCTAAAAGTCAGAGAAGGAACATTCAAGGAAAAGATAACTTCATGACTTTAGGTTTTTTAATAGGAGAAAAAAAAAGTCAGAGACTTCAGTAGTTTTCAGTATTAAATTATTTTGTGATGTTTTCTCTGGTTTCAAAAACAGTTGTAATGTCATTTCCAGGCTTACTTTTCATCTTCTTACTATGTAAACTTACTCAGTGCATATATCTCCATATTCATTTTTGCATAATTGACATATGTTTTGGTGTCTTTAACAATTCTAACATTATTATAGTAGAGTTTCATTTAATAATCCTTCATTAATAAGCAAGTAGTCATATGTTCTATAAGTAATAACAATTTAGGGTCTTATCTCCAATGCTTTATTTTCTCTTCATGTTTCATGTCCCATTACTTTGCACATAGTTATTCAATTATACATTCCCTCATGATTGGGATGAAAAAGAGTCTCTTCTTTTTATTCCAGCACTGAACCATCTGTATATTCAATAAACTTCACTTTGTCTCAGATGATTATTGTTCTAGGATTATACTAAAATCAGGGCATCTATATTCTATTTGGATCTCTGAACATTTACAGGTGATATTTGCCTATGAAATAAGCAATCAGACATAAATGGTAAATTTCCACAATCACAATTTTAAAAGAAAGCATAATCTGTCTTAAAAATGAATGAAATATACACACAAAAATGCGTATGTATGTGGAGTATTGGAAAAGGATAACGAAGTCTGAGGCTGTGACAGCAGAGGGGTTAAGCACATTGTCAACTACTGAAGCTGCCCCTTAGGAGGTGATTTTAGAAACATCACTTAGCTTCTCTGTGCCTAGGTCTCCTCACTTGTCAAAGGGGAATTATACAACTTATCTTGTAAAGTTGTTTTAAAGTTCTAAATAAAACATGAAGAACATTGTGTGTGCGTATTTAGATCTTAGCTAGCAAATCTCTTAGGGAAAGGAAAATATGTGTTAGTAATAACTTATGGGTGGAAATTAATTGTCAGTGGAGAATACTGGATTTCAGTTGCTAAGATAAAACACAACTCATGTTTCTATGCAGGGTCCTCTGACTATGAATGTATCATCACAGCGAAATGGCAGAATGGCCACCAGGGATTTGGTGATAGGAGTTTTGTTCTTATCACAAACCACATTTGGGATCTGGGGGAATTGCTCTCTTTGTTATCATTATATCTTCTGTTACTTCACTGGATGCAGGGTAAGGTCCACTGGCTTGATTCTCAGGCACCTAACTGTAGCCAACTCCTTAGTCATCACCTTTAAAGGAGTTCCCCAGACAATGGAAGCTTTTGGGTTGAAGATTTTCCTCAATGATTTTGGATGCAAACTTGTTTTGTATGTTCTCAGGGTGGGCAGGGGTGTGTCCCTTGGCACCACTTGTCTCCTGAGTGTTGTCCAGGCCTTCACCATCAGTCCTCGAAACTCCAGGTGGGCAGAGCTTAAAGTCCAAGTTCTCAAATGCACTGGTCCCTGCATTATCTTGTGCTGGATCCTGTACATGCTGGTAAATATCATTTTTCCTCTTTATGTGACCAGTAAGTGGAAGAACAAAACCATCACCAAGGAAAAAGATTTGGGATACTGTTATGGGATGTGGACTAACAAAAGCACACAATCACTCCTTGCAGCAGTTTTAACTGCTCCTGATGTTGTATGTTTGGGGCTCATGCTCTGGGCCAGCATCTCCATGGTTTTCACGCTCTACAGGCATAAGCAGCGAGTCCAATACATTCACAGGAACAACATCTCCCCCAGATCCTCTCCTGAGACCAGAGCCATGCAAAGCACCCTTGTTCTGGTGAGCACCTTTATATCTTTTTACACCCTCTCCTCCATCTTTTCGGTTTGCTTGGCTCTTTCTGATCATCCTAGCTGGTGGCTGCTAAACATCACTGCTATGTTTGCCTTATGCTTCCCATCAGTCAGCCCCTGTCTTTTGATTCATGAGCCCAGAGGACTCAGGCTCTTTTCTGCCTGCTGCAGAAGGAACACCCACTTCCCTAAACTGTTTAGATAGCTGTAAATTTTATTTTCTTTTTTATTTTCACAATGTGCACACATATATTAACTCATTCCTTCCAGACGTTTAAGCACCAGAATGAGCAGTCACATAACGGAGAGGGTGTGAACAACAGAGAGAGTCTCAGCCTTTATAGAATCCACAATGTAGCAGGCACAGCAGGCACTAAACTAAATATTATGTGGAATGCTTTTTAAATTTCCTTATTATTAAATGTTTCACATTAAGGAGAAGCTTAGAGTCTAAGAATCCATTAAAAATGGGGTATTTAATAATTTGGAGATAATGAAAAGTTTATGAATGTGTAACTTTAAACCCCATATATTAAAATTTACCTGGAATTAACTGGGCAGAGAAGTGTGAGAAGAGTTTAGGAAAATGGGAAAGCCTGTATGATGATCAATCAAGAACATGAGAAGGAAAAATAGTCATTCTCCTGCAGATGGCCTTGGATGGAGCTGAAGATAAAATATTTATCACGCGCTGCAAGTTGTTGAAGGCCACGTTTTGTCTTCTGACCTCAAATCCTGAAATAAATATAGTTTTATATCCAAATATTTACATTTTGCTTTATATTTCTATAGTTATATATATATATTTGGATATAGTTTTCTTTTGGGGGGTAGCATGTTTAAAAAATACTTTCACTTAAAAAACGGGCAGAATGACCTGGTTGAGGCAATGTGTGCACAGGAAGTGGGTCAGGGGGTTTTAACAGGAATTCAACTCAGAGCTGATGAATATGAGAGTCAGAAAAAAAAGACGACTAGATTTTTGGATTTTAGAAGGTAGAACATTCTGTATTAAGCAATACTACCAATTAGCCTGTTGGGAAGACAGAGGCTTCATAGTGGACTCGGGGTTCCCAACATGGGGTAATGAGTCTATTGTGGAGGTGTTCACCATTCATAGAGGAGCCAAGGAGGAGGATTCTGCGGGTGAAGCTCATGGAATTGTTTTGTATGTGGAGGAGTATTGCTCCTTTGAAATATTCAAGAGTATAAAACTTACAGAATCAAAACCTCAAATGGAGAATCCCATTGCTGGGAGAAGTTAGCACTGTCCATGATGACTACACTGGGAGAAGACAACGGGAAGCTTCTTGCTTGGAGCTCTCCTGGACTCTGCTCGATGAATCTCTTCCCTTGTCAGATTTTAATCTGTACCTTTTCACTGTAATAAACCATAACTCTGAGTATAATAGCGTTCAGTGAGTTCTTTGAGTCCTTCTAGTTAATTATTGAATCTGATGGTGGTCTTGAGGGCTCCTGAATTCTGCAGACACACTTAATATTAAGAATAAATGGCTGAGGGATGGCCCCGTGGCTTAGCGGTTAAGTGCACGCACTCCGCTGCTGGTGACCCGGGTTCGGATCCCCGGCAGACACTGACGCACTGCTTTTCCGGCCATACTGAGGCTGCGTCCCACATACAGCAACTAGAAGGATATGCAGCTATGACATACAACTATCTACTGGGACTTTGGGGGGGGGAGAATAAATGGCTGAAAAAATCATAGTGTAGAGATGTGAAAAACATCTTGAGACAAATATAATCAACTTTGTACTAATAAACTAGAAAAATAAAAATAAAAAGGTGATTTCTCTAAAATCTAGAATATCAAAACTGAATTTAAAAGAATTGTAAAGCAGGAAACCATAAATAACATTTAAATACTGGAAACATTAACAAAACTTTCTGGTTGTTTTTTAAGTTCCTTTCTCCATATTTTAAAAATTTAGGTAGGCTTCTTTCAAATCTATTTTACAAAACAGAAAAAAAGAGAAATCTATAAAAAGATTTTATGTGACTGTTATATCCTGATACCAAAAATTTGAAAATAAACCAATATAATTTATGAATTTACATATGAAATTCTTAATTAAAATATTCATTTTTACTGAGAAGGGTTTATTTCAGGAATACAAGACACGCCAATAAGAGAATCTACTAATGTGATCCAACATATAACATTAAATGAGAAAACTGTTCACCGAGTAAATAGGTTTTTACCCTTGTAATTTTTTCTCATCTGTAAATTAACTTAGAAAAAATACTCAATCAGAGAACATTTCAATTATTAGCAATCACTACACATCACAATGGAAGAGTAAATAAAAAAATTTAACGGATGACTGTATGTTTGTTGGATATTGAAAATGTAGATTTTATAATTATTTCGGTGAATCCTTTCATTTCCTTATATCTTTTTGATCATGAGCATTCTATTTCCTAATCTGATAATGTTGTGATTTTCTGATCTGTTCCATTGTATTTCAGAAAATCTAAATAGATAGGCTCATTGTTTGCTGTGAAGCTAGTCCTGAGAAGAAAACCAAAGACTTGAAGCCAATCCTTCAGATGAGTACAGACCTCATAGGTGCTGTGACTGCCACTCCATGAAAGACATTGACCTAGCATAGACTGACCTAGCAAAGCTGTTCCCAGATTTTTCTCCATCAGAAACAGTGCAATAATGGAAGCTTGTGGTTTTAAGCTACTTAGTTTTGGGGTAATTTGTTATAAGATATAACTCATGCAACCTATGAGCCATCAATCCCACTTTTCAGAACCACCCAATAATACTCACACATATTCAAAATCCAGAAAGTACAGTGATCTTTTTAGAATCATTGTACATTCTAGACAACACATAAAAACAAATCATTAAAGTCTAAAATGAGAAAATATAGATAAACTCTTGTACATTCATACTCTTTAATGTTAGGAAATATCTCCCAAAGTAGTCTTGATTAGTAAAAGCAATTGGTGGTATAATATGTGCCATGTAATGTTTATGTAAAATATTATTGAAAAATAGCAGTACACTGTATGTTATTACTATATGTATTATTCTGCATTTAAAATGCATATAAAATGGTCTGGAAAGACATGGCTTTGCACTGATGATGGATTTATGTTGCACTAGGAAACTAGTATGGAACAAGGAATTGTCAAGGAGAACCTATATTTCATTATTTTACAAAAATTTCCATAATATTAATTGTATTTTATTCAACAATGTAAAAAAAAATTTATTTTGGAACATATTTTCTCAAACCCTTAACTGTGATTAAATCAAGGGGTTATTTGCTATAATTGATGGGGTGGAAAAATGAAGTCTTTCACTTTCTACTTCTGAATTGTGTTTTCTTCACTTCTGACATTGTATTACTAGAGGATTAAAATACACATCAATAAATAAGGTAATTTCATCACGAAAAAAATTGAGACTTTGAGTATCTCAGGGACATGAGCATACTGAAGATCTCATCAGAAACTCAGGACCAATGCCTCTCCCATGCTGATAACACTGAGAATCATGGTATTCACAAACTTCCCTCCTGACAGCCTTATATCTGTGGTCACATCTGCATACAGGGAAATTAGAAACTCCTAGTCCTAGCTCATTATTACATCAACCTAACCATCCCCAGAAACTGATCCCTTCCACAAAATGCTGCTCATTTGGTTCACACTCTATGGGAATTTCTGTCCTCACCAAATTTCTTCTCTCAGCCTGGAAGGCCAGGTAAATATTAGGACACTGAGGCACTTGATGGTCACCTGTAATGGTCCAGGTGGCATCTTGAGGAGGGAGGGTCAGTTATTCCCAGGGAATGATGTGGATACAGTCTCCCTTACACACACTGCACTCTGTCTTGAAGGGACCACCTCCTCCTTTAGGCCACCTCACTGATTCTCATGAAACCACTATCTCACAACCCTTGTGTTTACCTAGGGCTGCACTTTCTCCTGAGAAAGATCTTTACTGAAACAGGCAGCTTTTCTAGTGACTGCCTGGAGACTCTTTTTTTTTTTTCATAATAATATTAATAAAAACAAATTGAAGAAGTTATACTAAAATGCGCTCTCATTTTTTTCACCCCTCACCTGTTATAAGATCTAACCCCCAGCCATGAAAATAGAGACATGACTAGGTGCTGGATGGATGTCAAGTAAGTGGTGTCTGTTGCCTATTTTCAGGAGTAGAAGTCTGAGCACTTTTTTTTTTATTTGTAATTTTTTTCTTTTTTTCGTGAGGAAAACTGGCCCTGAACTAATACCTGTTGCCAATCCTCCTCTTTTTGCTTGAGGAAGATTAGCCCTAAGCTAACATCTGTGCCAATCTTCCTCTATTTTGTATGTGGGTTGCCACCACAGCATGGCTTGATGAGTGGTGTATGTCTGCACCCAGGATCCGAACCCACGAACTCTGGGCTGCCAAAGCAGAGTGCACCGAACTTAACCACTATGCCACTGGGCCAGCCCTCGATTTGTAATTTTTTTTTAATTTGTGAAAACAGCTTCTTAGTATGAAGAGATGATCAATAATAAAGAAATAAATCAGTGGTTCAAAGTATGAGCTGGAATGCTGATGGACAGAAGTTCTACATTGTGTATGAAGATGGGGCTGTGAGAGTTAGTTCAAGTGGATGGTAATGCATTGATTACACACAGAACTAAGATCATGATTTAGCTGACTTTTCTGTCTTTAGAGATTTAAGTTAATTTTCACATTAGTATTCTGAGAGAAAAATAAATATACAAAGAGAAAACAGTTTATATACAATTCTCTGACATTTAAGAACCATTTGTTTTTAAGTATACTCAAAGAAAAATATCTATTTTTAAAAATTTACTACAGTGGCACTGAAGAAAAGTGAGTGAATTTTTCAGGATTATTTAAAATATTTCCACCTAATTATATAATTTATCTTTGCACTTGTTAGATTGTATGCATATGTAGATTTTAGTTAAAATGGTCTTCCACATTCCTCCCCTGTGCTATAAGGTGGGCTATATTGGGTCTTTTTCCTCAGTTCCTGGCACGGAACTTCTAAAGCCCTTGGAATTTCCTGAGTGACAGGAGAGTTTTTCATTATTCATAAAGAGCCATTTCGATAACACCTGAGTTAATGGTGATGAAAATAATAAGAATAATAAGTTTTCACATATTGAGGTGTATGGGGAATCTATTCTGGTTTAAATCTTTTTTTTTTGTTTGTTTATTGCAGTAACATTGGTTTATAACATTGTATAAATTTCAGGTGTACATCGTTATACTTCTATTTCTGCATAGATTACATCATGTTCACCACTCAAATACCAATTACAACCCATCACCACACATATGTGCCGAATTATCCCTTTTGCCCTCCTCCCTCCCCCAGTCCCCTCTGGTAACCACCAATCCAATCTCTGTCTCTATGTGTTTGTTTATTGTTGTTATTATCTACTACTTAATGAAGGAAATCATATGGTATTTGACCTTCTCCCTCTGACTTATTTCACTTTGCATAATACCCTCAATGTCCATCCATGTTGTCACAAATGGCTGGATTTCATCGTTTCTTATGGCTGAGTAGTATTCCATTGTGTATATATACCACATCTTCTTTATCCATTCGTCCCTTGTTGGGCACTTAGGTTGCTTCCAAGTCTTGGCTATTGTGAATAACGTTGCAATGAACACAGGGGTGCATGTATCTTTACGCATTGGTGTTTTCAAGTTCTTTGGATAAACACCCAGCAGTGGAATAGCTGGATCATATGGTAGTCTGGTTGAAATCTGATTCAGCCTAAAACTTGTTTTTCCCAGAGCAGCCTGACTTACAGCCCACCAAACATGCATTGTCCATCTGCTTCAAACATTTTCCCAAAGCAAAGAATGCACTCTAAAGATAGGGATGTAATGTCTTCCTCTCTCTTATGCCAATACCAGTACTGCTTTGAAGATAAGTTTTCTTCCCAGAGAACTAAGACCAAGTTGACCTGCCATGTATGTGTTAAACTGCAGCAAAACATCTCCTTTTGACTTTGGGAAAAAAATTGTATTCCTGTCATGCTTGATGTATGTTCTTTGTTCTGAAATGGTACATAATCATACTGCAAAACACGCTTCCCTGGAGTGCTTTCTTCCCTTCAGAAGGGAGCACTTCTGGACTAGCTCTTAGCTCAATAAATATCACCCTTTCTTATCTATAGATTGGTTATTGATTATTTGCATCGACAATGCTGATGGGGTGACTTAGAGTGAGGCCCCTAGATAGACTCAAGATGGGACTGTTCACACAAAAGACCAAGTGATTAGAGGGTTGAAACTTTCTGCCTCACCCACTGACTTCTGGGGAAGGGAGGAGGGGCTGGAAGTTGAGCTCTACATAAACTCTTGAAAAATGAGATTCAGAGAACTTCCTGGTTGATGAACACATCAAGGTGCTTGGAGGGTGCCACACCTAGAGAGGGCATGGAGTCTTCACACCCCTCTCCCCACACTTTGCCCTATGCATCTCTTCCATTTGGCTGTTCCTGAGTTGTGTCTTTTAAAATAAACTGGTAGGGGCTGGCCCCCTGGCTTGGTGGTTAAGTGCGCATGCTCTGCTGCTGGTGGCCCAGGTTCAGATCCCGGGCGCGCGCTGACGCACTGCTTCTCCCGCCAAGCTGAGGCGGCGTCCCACATACAGCAACTGGAAGGATGTGCAACTGTGACGTGCGGCTGTCTGCTGGGGCTTTGGGGGGGAAAAAAAGGAGGAGGATTGGCAATAGATGTTGACTCGGAGACGGTCTTCCTCAGCAAGAGGAGGAGGATTGACACAGGTGTTAGCTCAGGGCTGATCTTCCTCACACACACAAAAATAAATAAATAAAAATAAAAATAAACCTGTAACAGTAAGTAAAGTGATTTCCCGAGTTCTGTGAGCCATTCTAGCAAATTATTAGACCTGGGTGGGGGGGGTATGTGGGAACCCCCAATTTATAGCCAATCAGTCAGAAGTACAGGTGACAACCTGAACTTGTGATTGGCATCTGGAGTAGGGGGCAGTTTTGTGGAACTGAGTCCTTTAACTTGCGGGATCTGAGGTTAACTCCAGGTAGATAGTGTCAGAATTGAATTGAATTGTTGGGCACCCAGTTGGTCTCAGGACAATTGGAGAATTGGTTGATGTCAGAGTAAACAGCCCACATCCCCCATATGAGCCCCAGGATTGTTTCTATTCTCTTACCTAAGAGAAACTTATCCTCTAAATTTTAAATCCGTGTAATTCTAAGTATTTAATTACTTTTAAAAAGTTGTATTAGTTCTGGGAAAAATAGAAGGGTGCCCTCTACTGGGAATAACCTTTTTGAAATTTCTGCTGCATGTAAAGTTGTGATCTAGTCAACTCAGTCTCCAGCCAACATCACCTTTAGAATTTCCAAAGAAAAAGAGATATTAACTTAGGTATTTCAAATTAAAAATCTGTAGAGTGTAAATAATGATACCGAAAATTTGAAAATTTAGTTTTACTATTTTTGTTGTTCATATAAAAGAATAAACATCCCTATCAAATGTCTCTGGAAATACTGCAAAATTAATATTTAATTATTTAAAAATCAAATCTGAATATCTCCAAAAGAGGACATCTTTTGTGGCCTCAAGAGGCACACTTAACACAAAACATATGGAAATACAAAACAAAAACTTAGATTAAAATATTTTACAATTTTCAAGTTAAAATTATTCTTCCAGGTAACTCTGAGAAAAAAGATAAAGAAAAATTGAATACATTAGAAATATATTTAGAATTATCCCTTTCGCCCTCCTCCCTCCTCCCTTCCCCTCTGGTAACCACCAATCCAATCTCTCTCTCTATGTGTTTGTTTGTTGTTGTTATTATCTACTACTTAATGAGAGAGATCGTACGGCATTTGACCTTCTCCCTCTGACTTATTTCACTTTGCATAATACCCTCAACGTCCATCCATGTTGTCACAAATGGCTGGATTTCATCGTTTCTTATGGCTGAGTAGTATTCCATTGTGTATATATACCACATCTTCTTTATCCATTCGTCCCTTGATGAGCACTTAGGTTGCTTCCAAGTCTTGGCTATTGTGAATAGCGCTGCAATAAACAAAAAATTTAAAAAAAGAAAATAAAAAAATAAAAAAAATAAAAAGAAGACAAAGCAAAAAAATATATATATATATTTAGAAATTAATTACTTAAGCAAACACAGGATGCTATCCAGTGCCTGGAACTGACTCCAGGGATGCATTTCTGCTTCTTAGGTGAATGGGGAATGCAAATGGAATTATGTTCTGATGGGAGTCAGCATGAAATCCAGCATTCTGCCCAGGCAGAGTTTTGCATTCCACGTTTTACTCTCCATCACCTACATGGACAAATGCAGTCTCTCCTTAGGTAAATAAACTGTTCTAATCGTGGGAGACTCCGATGTTCTCGAATCCAATTTCTGCCTCGTGTCCGTCCTCCACAGCGGTTCCTGAGCCCCCAGGGCCTGGATGGCTGGCAGTCTCTTGCGGCACTCGCATCTCCACGAATTTGCAAAGAGCTTTGAGCTAAACCATTTTCAATTTGTTAAGAAGAAAACATCTCAACTTCCAATAGAAGTGGCCCACACAACTCTGAGCATCTACCTTATGCTTTTGGAATGTTTAACTTAAAATAGCGAGGAAGAAACCCTGGTCCACTGGGTATCAAAGAGATTCAACTAGTGACAAACAGGGAGAATCAATGGCTGGTCAAGGGTGTGTTATTTAGTTTCCACATACTTGTGAATTTTCCCATTTTCTTGCTGCTTCTGATTTCTAGTTTCATTCTATTATGGTTGAAAAAGATACTTTTTTTTTTCTTGTGAGGAAGATCAGCCCTGAGCTAACATCCATGCCAATCCTCCTCTTTTTGCTGAGGAAGACCGGCCCTGAGCTAACATCTATTGCCAATCCTTCTCCTTTTTGCCCCCTTTTCTCCCCAAAACCCCAGTAGATAGTTGTATGTCATAGTTGCACAACCATCTAGTTGCTGTATGTGGGACGCGGCCTCAGCGTGGCTGGACAAGCGGTGTGTCAGTGCGCGCGCCCGGGATCCAAACCCAGGCCGCCAGTAGCGGAGCGCGCGCACTTAACTGCTAAGCCGCGGGGCTGGCCCCCAAACAGATACTTGGTGAGATTTCGATCTTCCTGAATTTTTTGACTATTTTGTGATCTAATATGCAACCTATTCTGCAGAGTGTTTTGTGTGCACTTGATAAGAATGTGTATTCTTCTGCTGTTGGGTGAAAAGTTCAACATATGTCTGTTATGTTCATTTGGTCTATGATATGACATAGAATAAATAATTCTATAAACTCAGACCAGCAAAGTATAAAGCCTGCTTTTTAAAGCAGATAGCGGGGCCGACCCTGTGGCTTGGTGGTTAAGTGCGCGCACTGCGATGCTGGTGACCCGGGTTCGGATCCCGGGTGCGCATCGAGGCACCACTTCTCCGTTCATCCTGAGGCCAAGTCCCACATACAGCAACTAGAAGGATGTGCAGCTACGACACACAACTATCCACTGGGGCTTTGGGGGGAAAAATAAAATAAATAAAATCTTAAATCAGATAGTAAATTCATTTTATTTAGCAACTGAGTAAAAATTTAACCAACCTAAATATCAAAGGATAGGAGTTCTATGAAATAATCTGTACCTCATCCATCCAACTGAAGGCAGTCAGACATTGAAGGACTCATCTGTGGCTTTCAGTATCAGAAAAATTCTCACAGTATAATAAAGAAGTTAACACAGAATTTTGGATTTGTGTTCAGACTGACATAGTTCAAATTCTGGTTCCACTAAATTTTTACCAACTTTTAAAATTATATACATATAATTTTATTGAGGTCATATTGGCTTATAACTGTGTAAATTTCAGGTGTACGTTATTATATTTCAGTTTCTGTGTAGACTGCATTGTGTTCACCACCAACAGTCTGGTTTCCATCTGTCACCATACCTATGTGCCCCTTTACGCTTCCGTCTTCCCTCTTCTAACTTTTTTAAATGGTGGTAAGAACATTTAACAGGAGATCTACCATTTTAACACATTTTTAAGTGCACAGTACAGTGTTGTTAACTAAAGGCACAATGTTGCATAACAGATTTCTAGAACTTATTCATCTTAGTTCATACAACTAAAACTTTACACACGTTGAATAGCAACATCCCATTTTCTCATTTCCCTGAGCTTTTGGCAATCATCATTCTACTTTATGTTTTTATGAGTTTGGCTATTTTAGATATCTCATATAAGTGGGATCATGCAGTGTTTGTCCTCTGTTAATGGCTTATTTAATTTAGCATAACGTCCTCCAGGTTCATTACGTTGTCACATATGGCGGGATTTCCTTCTTTTTAAAGGCCAAGGGTCCGCCCGTGGCTTAGCAGTTAAGGGCGCACGCTCTGCTACTGGCGGCCTGGGTTTGGATCCGGGCGTGCACCGATGCACCGCTTCTCCGGCCATGCTGAGGCCACCTCCCACATACAGCAACTAGAAGGATGTGCAGCTATGACATACAACTATCTCCTGCGGCTTTGGTCGGGGGCAAAAAGGAGGAGGATTGGCAATAGATGTTAGCTCAGAGCTGGTCTTCCTCAGTGAAAAGATGAGGATTAGCATGGATGTTAGCTCCGGGCTGATCTTCCTCACAAGAAAATAAATAAATAAACAAACAAACAAACAAATAAATAAATAAATAAAGGCCAAAAAACATTCCATTGTATGCATATGCCATTTTCTTTATCCATTCATCCATCGATGGACATTAGGTTGTTTCCATATCTTCTCTATTGTGAATAATGCTGCAGTGAACATGGGAGTACAGAAATCTTTTCAAGAATCTGATTTAAATTCTTTTAGATATATACCTAGAAGTGGGCTTGCTGGGTCATATGGCAGTTCTATTTTTAATTTTTTGAGGAACTGCCGTACAATATTCCATAGTGGCTGTATGGTTTTACATTCCCATCAACAGAATACAAGTGTTCCAATTTCTCCACATGCTTGCCAACACTCGTTATCTTTTGTTTTGTTGTGTTTTTTTTTATTGAGGTAACATTGGTTTATAACACTATATAAATTTCAGGTGTACATCATTATATTTTTATTTCTGTGTAGACTGCATCACGTTCACGACCCAAAGACTAATTACCATCCATCACCTACACATGTGCCCTTTCACCCCTTTTGTCCTCCCTCCCGCTTTCCCCTCTGGTAACCACCAATCTAATCTCTGTATCTATGTGTTTGTTTGTTATAGTTGTTTTTGTTTTTATCTTCCACCTATGAGTGAAATCATAAGATATTTGACTTTCTCCATTTGACTTATTTCACTTAGCATAGTAACCTCAAGGTCTATCAAAGTCACAAATGTCACAATTCTGTCTTTTATTATCAGTGAGTAGTATTCCATTTTATATATATGTACTACATCTTCTTTATCCATTCATCCATTGACGGGCACTTGGGTTGCTTCCACATCTTGGCTATTGTAAATAATGCTGCAATGAACACAGGGGTGCATAAATCTTTTTGAATTGTTGATTTTATACTCTTTGGATAAATACCCAGTAGTGGAATAGCTGGATCATGTTGTATTTCTATTTTTAATTTTTTGAGAAATCTACATAGTGTTTTGTACAGTGACTGCGCCACCTTGCATTCCCACCAGCAGTGTGTGAGGGTTCCGTTTTCTCCACATCATGTTCAATACTTGTTATTTATTGTCTTGTTAATTATAGACATTCTGGCAGGTGTGAGGTGATATCTTATTGCAGTTTTGATTTGCATTTCCCTGAAAGTTAGTGATGTTGAACATCTTTTCAAGTGTTTATTGGTCATCTGTATATCTTCTTTGGAAAAATGCCTGTTCATATTCTCTGCCCATTTTTTTTTTTCTGAGGAAGATCAGCCCTGAGCTAACATCTGTTGCCAATCCTCCTCTTTTTGCTGAGGAAGATTGGCCCTGGGCTAACATCCGTGCCCATCTTCCTCTACATTATCTATGGGACGCTGCCACAGCATAGCTTGATAAGCGGTGCATAGGTCTGTGTCCAGGTCTGTGTGAACCTGCAAATCCTGGGCCACAGAAGCGGAGTGTGCAAATGTAACCACTATGCCACTGGGCTGGCTCCATCCTCTGCTGATTTTTTGATTGGCTTGCTCATTTTTTGTTGTTGTTGAGTTGCATGAGTTCTTTATATATTTTAGAAATTAACCCCTTGTCAGTTATATGATTTGCAAATATTTTCATCCATTCCATTGGATGAGAACATTCCATCCAGTTGGTGGGTTGTCATTTTGTTTTGTTGATGGTTTCCTTTGCCTTGCAAAAACATTTTAGTCTGGTGTAGTCCCATTTGTTTATTTTTTCTTTTGTCTACCTTGCCTGAGTAGACGTGGTGTTCAAAAAGATACTGCTAGTCCAATGTCAAAGTGTCTACTGCCTATATTTTTTTCTAAGAGTTTTGTGGCTTCAGGTCTTGCATTCAAGTCTTTAATCCGTTTTGAGTTAATTTTTGTGTATAGTGTAAGATAATGGTCTTATTTCATCCCTTTGCAAGTGGCTGTCCAGTTTTACCAACACCATTTATTGAAGAGACTTTCCTTTCTCCATTGCATATTGTCTGCTTCTTTGTCAACAATTAGCTGTCCATAGATGTATGGCTTTATTTCTGGGCTCTCAGTTCTGTTCCATGGATCTCTGTGTCTGTTTTTCTGCCAGTAGCATGCTGCGTGGTTACTATAGCTTTGTTGTATGATTTGAATTCAGGGAATGTGATACTTCCAACTTTGTTCTTTTTTCTCAGGGTTGTTTTGGCTACTCGGGGTCTTTTTTTGTTTCATATATATTTTAGGATTCTTTGTTCTATTTCTGTGAAGCATGTCATTGGGATTCTGAATGGGATTGCATTGAATCTGTATATTGCTCTAGGTAATATGAACATTTTAACTATGTTTATATTCTTCCAATTCATGAACATGGAATATCTTTCCATTTCTTTATGTCTTCTTCAATTTCTTTCAATAATGTGTCATAGTTTTCAGTGTATAGGTCTTTCACTTCCTTAGTTAAACTTATTCCTATGTATTTTATTCTTTTTTTCTTGCTATTGTAAATGGGATTGTATTCTTGACTTCTCTTTCTGCTAGTTCACTATTAGTGTATAGAAAGGTAACTGATTTTTGTATGTTGATTTTGTACCCTGCAACTTGACTGTGTTTTTTGATTGTTCTAATAGTTTTTTGGTGGATTCTTTAGGGTTTCTATATATAGAATCATGTCATCCATAAGTAGAGTTTCACTTCTTTCTTTCCAATTTCGATCCCTTTTACTTCTTTTTCTTGTCTAATTGCTCTGGCTAAAACTTCCAGTACTATGTTGAATAAGAGTGGCAAGAGTGAGCATCCTTGTATTGTTCCTGTCATCAGGGGAATGACTTACTATTTCTCCATTGAGTATGTTGTTGGCTGTGGGTTTGTCATATATGGCCTTTATTATGTTGAGGTACTTTCTATCTATACCCATTTTATTGAGAGTTTTTATCATAAATGGATGTTGGATCTTGTCACATGCTTTCTCTGCATCTATTGACATGATCATGTGATTTTTATTCTTCATTTTGTTAATGTGGCTTATCACATTGATTGATTTGTGGATGTTGAACCATTTCTGCATGCCTGGAATTAACCCCACTTGATGGTGGTGTATGATCTTTTTAATGTATTGTTGTATTTGATTTGCTATATTTAGTTGAGAAGTTTTGCATCTATGTTCATCAGCGGTATTGGCCTGTAACTTTCCTTTTTTGTGTTGTTGTTGTCTGGTTTTGGTATCAGGGTAATGTTAGCTTCATAAAATTAGGAAGTGTCCTGTCCTCTTCAATTTTTTGGGAGTGTTTTGAGAAGGGTAGGAATTAAATATTCTTTTTTTAAAATAATTTTTATTTATTTATTTATTTTCCCACCAAAGACCCAGTAGATAGTTGTATGTCATAGCTGCACCTCCTTCTAGTTGCTGCATGTGGGACGCGGCCCCAGCATGGCCAGAGAAGCAGTGAGTCAGTACGTGCCCGGGATCCGAACCCGGGCAGCCAGCAGTGGAGCATGCGCACTTAACTGCTAAGCCATGTGGCCGGCCCTAAATATTCTTTAAATATTTGGTAGAATTCTCCAGAGAAGCCATCTGGTCTTGGACTTTTGTGTTTTGGTAGGTTTTTGATTACTGTTTCAATCACTTTACTTGTGATTGGTCTATTCAGATTCTCTATTTCTTCTTGATTCAGTTTTCGGAGGTTGTATAATTCTAAGAATTTATCCATTTCTTCTAAGTTATCCAATTTGTTGGTGTATAGCTTTTCACAATATTCTCTTATAATCTTTTGTATTTCTGTGGTGTCTATTGTAATTTTTCCTCTTTCATTTCTGATTTTATTTATGTGAGTCTTCTCTCTTTTTCTCTTAGTGAGTCTCGCTAAGGTTTTGTCAATTTAGTTTATCTTCTCAAAGAATCAGCACTTATTTCCATTGATCCTTTCTATTTTTTTTAGTCTCTATTTCATTTATTTCCACTCTTATTTTCATTATTTCCTTCCTTCTACTGACTTTGAGCTTTGTTTATTCTTCTTTTTCTAGTTCCTTTATATATAGGGTAATCTTGTTTATTTGAGATTTTTCTGATTTGTTGAGGTGGGTCTTTATTGCTATAAATTTTTCTATTACTACTGCTTTTGCTGCATCCCCTAACTTTGGTATGTTGTGGATTCATTCTCATTTGTCTCCAGGTATTTTTTGATTTCTCCTTTGACTTCTTTATTGATCCAATGGTTGTTCAGTCACATGTTGTTTAGTTTCCACATATTTGTGACTTTCCCAGCTTTTTTCTTGTAGTTGATTTCTAGTTTTTTAGCATTATGGTCAGGAAAGATGCTCGATAATTTCAATCTTCTTAAATTTATTGAGGCTAGCTTAGTTTCTCAACATGTGGTCTATCTTTGAGAATGTTCCATGTGCACTTGAGAAGAATGTGTCTTCTGCTGTTTTTGGATGGAATGTTCTATGTATATCTATCAAGCCCATCTGGTGTAGTGTTTCATTTAAGGCCACTATTTCCTTGTTGACTTTCTGTCTGGATGATCTATTCATTGATGTAAGTGGGGTGTTAAGATCCCCTACTATTATTGTGTTGCTGTCAATGTCTCCCCTTAGGCCTGTTAATAGTTGCTTTAAAACCTTTGGTGCTCCTGTGTTGGGTGTATATATATTGATGTGTTATGTTGAAGGGATTTTTTTTTTGGATCATATGTAAATGGATATGGAGAAAATAGAACACTTGTACACCGTTGATGGGAATGCAAATTGGCAGAGCCACTAAGGAAAACTAATATGAAGATTCTTCAAAAAATTAAAAATAGAACTACCATGTGATCCAGCAAGTCCACATCTGGGTACATATCCAAAGGCAATACAATCGCTATCTCAAAGAGATATCTCTGCCATAGATATCTCTGTGTTCATTGCAGAATTATTCACAATAACCATGATATGGAAGCCACCTACATGTCTATTAACAGATTAATGAATAAAAAATTGGTATATATTCATACAATGAATATTATTCAGCCATAAAAGAACAGGAAATACTTCCACTTGCAACAACATGGATGAACTTGGAGAACACTAGGCTAAGTGAACTAAACTAGACAATGAAAGACAAATACTGTATGATCTCCATTTTATATGGAGTCTAAAATAGTCAAATTCACAGAAACAGAAAGTATAATGGTGACTGACAGGGGTGGGGAGTTGTTACTCAAATGGTACAAACATTTATTTATAGGATGAACAAGTTTTGGGGATCTAGTGTACAGCATAGTGACTATAGTTGATAATACTTCATTGTAACTTGAAATTTGCTAAGAGAGTAGATCTTCAGTGTTCTCACCACACACACACACACACACACACACACACACACAAATGGTAACTATGTGAGATGATGGATTTGTTAATTAGCTTGATTGTGGTAATGATTTCACAATGTAATACTATATCAAGCCATCTCACTATACACCCTAAATATATACTTTTTTATTTGTCAATATTTCCTAAACAAAGTTGGAAAAAAAATAGCCAGAACATTTTTGTGTTATCCCTTTTCCACTCCAGTTTAATCTGACCACTTCTACATGAAATATGCTTATCTCCCTCTGTATAATCATATTTCAAGTGACTATCATCTCTGTAAGAAAGTAATGTACAAATTTAATTACTTGGACCCAAACACACCTTTTATCCGAGACTTATTTCCATTCCAACACCACCCTGTATTACTTCATTATTTTTTAAGGACAATCTTTTCTTCAGTTTCTTGAATGACCATCTCATATGCCATTCCTTTTGCATGGAACTTTTATAGAAATTTCATGCTCGGTTACTTTCTGATTAAATTTATTATGTCAGATTGAACATTCACGTTCAAAGACATTTCTGTAATTCCCAGATTGTTTCTGGACCTACTGCATACAGGAAAACAACCACTTCTTGGCTTTGCCTATGTTTTGAAGAATGTTTGTGCTCCAATTCTGACATAATAAAAATCCCTTTATTTATAGTGGTATTTCCAAAATATCATAATAATTTCCAAAACATAGAAAGAAAATAAAATATATCAAAGCAAAATTAAAGTGTTTAAGTAGTGAATTTGGCATTTATTCCTGTAAAGCGTAGGGTTAAATAGGTAAATAAATTTGTGTTTATTCATTACTTTCTTACTGATTTCCAAAGCCACATCTGACGTGTCAGTATATACTTTATGTGAATATATAGGGGACATATATTACACTTTATTAACCTCTGTGTTTATTGTTATACCAGTAATATCTTCTCTTTGTTAATATTTTGTTAAAATAGAGGGTGATATCTGGAGGAGTGAATTCCTCACATTGTAATATTTCTTCATATTTGTCTACTTTTATTATTTTTGTCCCTATGCTCTTATTTGTTAATTTTTCAATTGCACTTTAATGTTCTAAGAAAAACCTGTTGAGATTTTGATTGGAATTATTTGAATTACACGTTAGTTTTGGAAGAATTAATTTTTTATGATTTTTTTCAACTATGGATAGATTCAACTCTTCTTTTATTTAAATGCCCTATAATGTCCACCAAGAATATAATTTTCCTTATAAAGCTTTGGGCAGCTTTTCCTAGATTTACCCTGTGGAACTGTTTAACCTAGGCTGGTATTGTCAATAATATTTCCTTCAAATTATATTTTTACTAATGGGAAATACATGTGAATACTATTGATTTTGGTAAATTGATCTTGGATCTAGTAATTTTGCTGATATCTCCTATTAGTTCTAACAGTGTTATATCATTTTACTTAGATTTGCTCTGTCATTTATTGCATCTGCCAATAACAAAAATATTGGATCTTCATTTCCAATGTACTTGTTATAATAATTTTTTAAATAGATTTTATTTTTAGAGCAGTTTTAACTTCACAGTCTAATTGAGCAAAAAGTCCAGAGACTTGTCACACACCCAAGCCTCCCCACCTTCAACAACCTGCACCAGAGTCTTACATTTGTTATAATGAACCAACATTCACACATCATTATAAACCAAAGTCCATAGTTTACATTAGGTTTTATTCTTTGTTTGATACATTTTATGGATATTGACAGGTGTGTAATGATACCTATCCACCATTATGGTATCATACAGAATTGTTTCACTACTCTAAAAAACCTTTTGCATATGTATTCATACCTCTCTCTGACCCTGGCAATCACTATCTTTACTGTCTCTATAGTTTTGCCTATTCTAGAACGTCATGTTGTGGGGATCATTTGGTATGTAGCCTTTTCAAATTGGCTTACTTTACTTAGTAATATTCATTTAAGTTTCTTCCATTTCTTTTCATGGCTTAATAGTTCATTTATTTTTAACACTGAATAGTATTCCATTGTAAGGATGTGTCACAGTTATTTATCCTTTCACTTGTTGAAGGACATCTTGGTTGCTTCCAAGTTTTGGCAACTATGTATAGATCTGGTATAAACATTTGTGTGCAGGACTTTGTGTGGACATAAATGCCCAAGGCATTTTGGTAAAAACCTATAAGTGAGATTTCTGGAGCACATGAGAGGATATTTAATTTTGTAAGAAACTCTCATCTACCTCCCAAGGTGGCTATATCATTTTGCTTTCCCATCTGCAGTGAATGAAAGTTCCTGTTGTTCCATCTCCATGCTAGTATTTGGTTGTGTCACTGTTTTGGATTATATTCATTCTAATAAATATGTAGTGGTATATCATTGTTTTAATCTGCAATTCTCTAATGATGTATGATCATAAGCATATGTTCATATGCTTTTCTATGTTTATATTTTCTTTGGTGTGGTGTCTGTACAGATCTTTTGCCCATTTTAAAAATTGAGTTGTTTTCTTATTGTTGTTTTTTTAAAAATAATTTTATTTATTTATTTTTCCCCCAAAGCCCCAGTAGATAGTTGCATGCCATAGCTGCACATCCCTCTAGTTGCTGCATGTGGCACATGGCCTCAGCATGGCCAAAGAAGCGGTGCGTCGGTGCGCGCCCAAGATCCGAACCCGGGCCACCAGCAGTGGAGCGCGTGCACTCAACCACCAAGCCGTAGGGCCGGTCCCTTTATTGTTGAGTTTTAACAGTTCTTTGTATATTTTAGATAACAGTCCATTATCAGATATGTCTTTTGCAAATATTTTCTCCCAATCTGTGGCTTTTCTTCTCATTCCCTTGACTGTCTTTCATAGAGCAGAAGTTTGTAATTTTAATAAAGTCCAACTTAGAATTTATTTCTTTCATGGATCATGCCTTTGATGTTGTATCTAAAAATTTATCACAGAACCCAAGACCATCTAGATTTTCTCCTATGTTATCTTCTAGGAGTTTTATATTTTTGTGTTTTACATTTAAGTTTATGATCCATTTTGAGCTAATGCTCTGCTAATGGATGTCCTCTTGTTCCAGGACCATTTGCTGAAAAAGCTATCCTTTCTCCATTGAATTGCCTTTGTTCTTTTGTGAAAGAGATGTTGACAGTACGTGTGTGAGTTTACTTCTGGGCTCTGTATTCTGTTCCATTTAGCTATTTGTCTATTGCTTTACCAGTGACACACTATCTGAATTAATTCAGCTTTATATTAAGTCTCGAAGTGTCAGTCCTCTGATTTCTTCTTCCACTTTAATATTGTGTTGGTTATTTTGGGCCTCTTTCCTGTATATAGACTTTAGAATGAGTACATTGATATATACTAAGAAAGTAATTTTCTTGGACTTTGCTAGGGATTTCATTGAATCGACTGATCGATTTGGGAAGACCTGACATCTTAACAGTATTTAGTCTCCCTATCCATGAACACGGATATAAGCTGTACTTGATCATGGTGTAATATTTTATGGGTGGCAATATTTGAAAATATTATATTTAATAATTTTGGATCCTTAGGCATATATGATGTTTGTGAAATATTCCTGGTGATCTTTGTAAGATTTTTGAAAATTATTAGGAAGTATTATTCTTCAGTATTTTTGGATGGCCTAAGTAGCGTTGGTTTATCTGATATTTAAGAGTAGTTGGATGCTATTGATAAACCATATCAACTGGTGCCATTTCAGTGAGGAATCTCTTTTAGAAATATTGCTGTTTATTCTATGGAAATTGCTTAGCTCAGAATTTGTACCTCCGCTTGGACCAATATTGATAAAATATGTATTCTTAGAGATAGCCATGTCAACTAGACTTTCCAATTAATTACACTGAGTTGTACAAAGCATTACTAATGATTTATAATATATGTTCATTTTATCATCTTCTTCCTTATACTCTTCTTTTCTTAAAAATTCCTTCTCAGGCCCTTTGCATCCTTCCACTTCTTTGCTCATAACCATCCCTGTTTTCTGTTCTCAGGCTGGGCATAAACAGACAATTATTTTGGGGGGACAGTGGATTTCTTAGGGAAGCATGGGGTCCCATGAAATACATGTGAATCACTGCCACCCCCTCATCTGCCAGATCTGAACTTTTCCAGCTTTTGCCACATGAGACCTTGCCCAGGTATTATGGAAAAGGAAAAGTTTCTCCTACACACTAAGCCTGTCATTTTGCAGAGCTTCGCTAGAAACTTATACCTGTTTCTGGGAATTGGGAATTGGGAGAAAGTTTTCAAAAAGCAGTTTCAACAGCCACAGCTGTGCAATGTTATTGAAACTAAAGGTGAAGTGATAATTGCATTTCTGTGGGGAGGTGAGGTCACAGAATCACAAACTTATATCTCAATACTGGCTGCCTCCTTTCCACACAAGCAGGGGGTATCATGACCGTCATACTAAACCCACTGTTCTGTCATCAGAAAAGATTAGGGTGAGTATTTTCTGTGTCAGTCTGAGTGGAACAATCTGTAAGGGAATGAGGTGCACATATTGGGATCTATGTCTATGTTGGCCCTCATGTCTGGAAAAGGGAATTTTTGGGGGTATAAATTGGTTTAGTGTCAAAGTACACAGGAAAAAGCAATAATTCCTGAGGCATAGGCTGAGTTTATGGAGAAAGACTGGCAATCTGAGATCCAACACCAACCTCTTAACTGCTCCTAATGTGCTTTAGTAGATCCCTCCCTGATAGTGATTCTTGGAGTTTGTTCCAAGTAGTAATAAAGTCTGATTTTTATGATTCTTAAGACTGTAATTCGGAAATTATTGCACTATTCAATCTAATTTATGAAATCACAGAGAAATTTACATGATTAGTATAGCTATCTCATTAAAGTTCTGTGCACCTGATAATGAGTTTGATAGAGATAATTGCATTATCTATATCTCGACAGAAATAATGTGACTGAGTGACATGCTGAATTATAATTATTTTTCTCTATAGGTTTGATATGTCTAATGGAGATAGTAATTACATCTCTTCTGAAAATATTTGTAATCTATTGATCAAGATGAGACAATTTTTCTTTGTGAAATTAGGAAAGAAAACTTTCAGGAAATGGTAAATTCACATGTGACTGATTTGGATAGCAGAAAAATTAAGGACTTCAGCATTTTTCAGGCTCAAATGTGTCTTCTGATAATTTAACTGGTTTTCAAAGTTCTAACATCATTTTCAGTCTCATCCTTGTGTTTCTCCTATTTCAACTTATTCGATGCACAAGATTTCATGCCTTAAAATTCCATTTTGCACACTTGTTTTGTAGTTTATCTTTCTCAAATCACATATTAATTAGTTTAAATTAATTTTTTCAAAAATAATGAACAGATAATTGTGTGCTGTATAATGAGGAATAATTTAGATTTTACCCTAAATGTTTTATCACTTATTTAAATTATTACTTATTACAAATCTCATAGTTTATGGCAAAGTGAAATACTATACAATAATTTCTGTTGTGGGTACTATTAGCAAAAATTCATATGATTAGTTCTATTTGTATACTAACATTGACCCATATTCAGTAAATCCAATGTATTCATGGAAAATATTTGCTGCATCTACGTTTTATTAAGACTCATCTTCATTCACAAGTGATATTGGTCAACAGAATAAATATTTTAACAAAAATGAGAAATTGGCACAAACATCAATTAAATTTTAAGTATAACAATATATGCATATATCTTGATTATTTAAAGATACAACTAGGTAGCTATGAGAGTATAGCACAATGTTAAACAGCAACATTATTGCAACCAGCTACCCAGGTTCAAATCCTGACTGTTCCAATATTTAAATGAGTCATATAAGCTCATTTTAGTTAAACTCTCCTTGTTTGTAAAAGGAGAATAGTATTACGTCTAACTCATATACTTGTAAATACTAAATAATTTACAATAGGTAAAGCATTAGTAACAGTGACTAAATAAGCACTATATAAACACATTAAACTTGGGAAATCTTTAACAAAAGAAAAATTGTATATTTGAAAAAAATTCTCAGGGAGAAGTAACAGTAAGTGGAGAATTCTGAATTTATTTTCCATGAATAGTTAGCCCACAACCCATGTTTTCATGCAGAATCTTCTCTTTGTGAATGTGAACACTGAGCCATGGAAAATAACAGAATGGCCTCACTGCATTTGAAATTTGCAATGATCTTCGTATTTCAGATAGTCATTGGAATCTTGGGGAATTTCTCACTCTTACATCATTACATATCCCTTTACTTCAGTGGATACAGGTCAAAGTCCACAGATTTAATTCTCAGGCACCTGACTTTAACCAACTTTTGGTCATTCTCTCAAGAGGAATCCCAGAGACAATGGCGGCTTTTGGGTTGCAACATTTTTTCAATGATTTTGGATGTAAACTTGTTTTCTATGTTCACAGAGTAGCCAGGGGTGTGTCCATTGACACCACCTGCCTCTTGAGTGTCTTCCAGGTGATCACGATCAGTCCCTGGAACTCCAGGTCGGCATTGCTTAAAGTGAAAGCTCCCAAATACATTGGCCTCTCAAATGTCTTCTGCTGGATCCTAAACATAATACTAAATATTATGACTCTTGTGTATGTGACTGACAAATGGAACAACAAAAACATCTCAAAAACTATAGACATTGGATACTGTATTACTGAACTTCATGACAAAGACATAGAGATACTATATACAATATTTATATCCTTCCATGATGTTTTGTGTTTGGGACTCATGACTTGGGCCAGTGGGTCCATTGTTTCCATTCTGTACAGACACAAGCAGCAGGTCCAACACATTCGTAGGACCAAAATGTCCTTCAGGTCCTCCCCTGAGATTAGAGCTACCCAAAGCATCCTTGTCCTGATGAGCACTTTTGTATCTCTTCCATTACTTATGTTTATTTTTTTATTTTTCATAACACCACTTGGTGGCTGGTGAACACCTCTGCCTTAATCAACACATGCTTTCCTACTGCCAGCCCCTTTGTTCTCTTGAGTCATGACCACTGTGTATCCAAATTCTTCTTTGTGTGCACTGGAAGAAATACACAGTTCCCTCATCTCATCAGAAAAGTATAAGCTATTTGACTTTCACCATGTTCAGTCAATTTTGTACTCATCCTTCAAGGACTTGTAAGCAAAATCACAGTCAGTCTCATTGCACATAGAATTTTGATTGAGACAGAGATTCTGCTGCAACAATAAATAGTAAATAATAGTCATTGTAAATGAAACTATATGTAATTATTATGTAAGTACTCATGTAATTGTATTTCACTAATGGTTGCAGTGGAGAAATTCAGAGTCCAATAAATAACAAAACAGTTAGTCCTAAATTAATATAGAGATACTGGAAATGTCATTGAGTGTATAATTTTTAATGTGAGATATCAAATTTACCCAAGATTTATAGGCCATGTGATAGTAAGGATAGTGCCTTTAAAACGAATAACATGTGTCATGTTCCTTCAAGAAACTCATGGTGGAGGGTTCAGAGTCTCTGTATTGTAATGCAAGCTGCCTGACATGAAGCTGGATGGAAAATGAGGTTTTGGTTATTGTGCACAATGACAGCCAGGTTGTGAATATTGTGCCTTACATCCTTAGAGAAATGGTCATAGTTCAAAATAAGAAAACGTATATAAAGAAATATGAGCATGTTAAAAACATTTTCGGGGCCGGCCCGGTGGCTTTAGCGGTTAAGTGCGTGCACTCCGCTACTGGCAGCCTGGGTTCGGGTCCCGGGAGCGCACCAACGCACTGCTTCTCTGGCCATGCTGAGGCCGCGTCCCACATACAGCAACTAGAAGGGTGTGCAACTATGACATACAACTATCTACTGGGGCTTTGCGGGGGGGGGTAAAGGAGGAGGATTGGCAATAGATGTTAGCTCAGAGCCAGTCTTCCTCAGCAAAAAGAGGAGGATTATCATGAATGTTAGCTCAGGGCTGATCTCCCTCACACACACACACACACACACACACACAATAAAATAAAATAAAATATTTTCGGGGCGGCCCCGCGGCATAGTGGTTAAGTGCGCGCACTCCGCTGCTGGCAGCCCAGGTTCAGATCGTGGGCACACACTGACGTATCGCTTGTCAGGCCATGCTGTGGCAGTGTCCCATATAAAGTGGAGGAAGATGGGCACGGATGTTAGCCTAGGTCCAGCCTTCCTCAGCAAAAAGAGGAGGATTGGCACGAATGTTAGCTCAGGGCTGATCTTCCTCACCAAAAAAAAAAATTTTTTTTCAATTAAACATCAGAATAGTGAGCTTCAAGAGACTAAGGAGAACACAAGATTATATGTTGCTGATGTTTTATTTTTTAAAATTTTTTTTTTGAGGAAGATCAACCCTGAGCTAACAGCCATGCTAATCCTCCTCTTTTTGCTGAAGAAGACCGGCTCTGAGCTAACTTCTATTGCCAATCTTCCTCCTTTTTTTTTCCCCCAAAGCCCCAGTAGATAGTTGTATGTCATAGTTGCACATCCTTCTAGTTGCTGTATGTGGGACATGGCCTCAGCATGACCAGAGAAGCAGTGCATCGGTGCATGCCTGGGATCCGAAACTGGGCCGCCAATAGCGGAGCGGGCGCACTTAACCGCTAAGCCACAGGGCCGGCCTGATGTTTTAAAAAGTACAGGTGGGAAGCAAACATTAAGTAGACATTTTATCATTCATTTATCGATGAAATTGATAAAAGTGAATCAATTTCAAGGATCTTTAGAAGGTAGATTGTTCTGGGTCAGGTCTTGGTGCCAATTGTCTGGTTGATAAGAAACAGATCTCAGGGTGGACTTCTCCATTTCCAATTTGAGGAGACAAACTTATAAAGAAGTGTTTCAATGGTGCTGGCCCTGTGGCCTAGTGGTTAAGTTCGGTGCACTCTACTTCAGTAGTCAGGTTCTCAGGTTCGGGTCCCAGGCACAGTCCTATACCACTCTTTGGTCATTCTGTGGTGGCGACCCACATACAAAATAGAGAAAAACTGGCACAGATGTTAGCTCAGGGCGAATCTTCCTCAAGTATAAAGGGGAAGATTGGCAACAGATGTTAGCTTAGGATGAATCTTTCTAAGCAAAAAAAAAAAAAAAAAAAAGAAAAAGAAAACAAAAGAAGTGTTTCATCAAGTTTGGATTGGTAGAGGACTAGCAATTTGGAGGCCAGACATGAATCTATTGACTCTATATTGTTTAAGGAGTTTTATTGCTTTTGAAATCACCAACAGAGCAAAATGGACACATTCCAAAGAAAAGGGTAGATATGAACTCAAACATATATTAACTCAAAATAATTTAATGTAAATATCTGTAATTAAATTATAAATGGTGGCAATTTTAATGTAAATTTTTTATTTTGGAATAAATTTAAACTTGCAGAAAAATGACAAAGATAATACAGAGAGATCTCATATTCTCTTTACCCTGTTTCTGTTGTTAACATCTTACATTACCATGGTACATTTCAGAAAACTAAGAAAGCAACATTGGCACAATACTATAAATTAAATTGTAGACTTTATTGATATTTCAACAGTTTTAACACTAAAATCTTTTTTTTTCTCCTCCAGGATTCAATCCAGAATACCACATTACATTTATTCAACATCTCTCCCAATCTCCTCTTCTCTGTGTCAGTTTCTCAGTCTTTCCTAGTTTTTCATCACCTTGGCAGGTGTGAGAAGGACTGGTCAAGTCCTTTTTAGAATATCTCTAAAATTTGATTTGTCAAATAAAGAAATAAGGAATCTAGGTAGGGCCGGCCCCGTGGCTTAGTGGTTAAGTGCGCGTGCTCCGCTGCTGGTGGCGTGGGTTCGGATCCCGGGCGTGCACCGATGCACAGCTTCTCCGGCCATGCTGAGGCCGTGTCCCACATACAGCAACTAGAAGGATGTGCAACTATGACATACAACTATCTACTGGGGCTTTGGGAGAAAAATAAATAAATAAATAAAATTAAAAATAAAAAGGATCTAGGTAAAGGTTAAATGAAGAAGTTTATTCAATAATCAAAGTGAGGAACTCAAGTCCTGGTAAACAGTCCAACAGAGTATTTTGAAGAACTGCTCCAAGATCTACAGATCTGAGCGCAGTTTATATACTTCTTTTTTTTTTGTGAGGAAGATCAGCCCTGAGCTAACATCCATGCTAATCCTCCTCTTTTTGCTGAGGAAGACGGGCTCTGAGCTAACATCTATTGCCAATCCTCCTCCTTTTTTTCTCCCAAAGCCCCAGTAGATAGTTGTATGTCATAGTTGCACATCCTTCTAGTTGCTGTATGTGGGACGTGGCCTCAGCATGGCTGGAGAAGCAGTGCACCAGTGCGTGCCTGGGATCCGAACTCGAGCTGCCAGTAGCGGAGCGCGCGCACTCAACAGGTAAGCCACGGGGCTGGCCCTATACATTTTTTTTTAAACAAAGCAGTATACATACAGGAAAGTGCTTACATATCTAGCAGTGATATACTTCAAAGCTAACATAAGCAAGAACTTTTGGTTATACATCAAACAAGGCTTGTAATGTTGGTGTTATCTATGTGTGGAGGGAGGCAAGGACCAGGGTCATTACTTTTCCCCCTGAACCTCTAAGAAATGCAGCTGTGAAAAGTGAGAGTTAGCTACCCTTTATCGTTTCCTGTTGTGGATTTGTCCAGCTGGAGTCTTCAGTCATGAACTGTGGGGTTGCAAGGTCATTGTAACACAGGCTTAGGATGGCCTGTATGGCTGCTTCACAATAAGACATGGATTTTTGTACTGACTTTAAGCCTATGCAGCTCGCTTGCTAGATTCACCTGTTAGACCAGGGAGAGGGGTCCCAAAAGTTTGTTCACAACCCCTCCCTTTGGTCATCATCAACCCACAGTTGTATTCACGACCAGTGAGGTGTTCCTTCTGTTTTCCTCTGACATAGTGGTGTATCTCTCATTTTCTTACCTATCTTACAAGTCATTCATTAATGCATTCTGGATCATTTCTACCTTCCTAGCTAGTATGACCTGGGCCTTCTTCAACACCTTAGCATAACATCAGAACAACAGAATAATAAATGCAATCAAGATTATAATTGTGAACACAATTTTTAGGGTATCAACATGAGTAGATGAGTAAAAAAGACAAGAAAACCGTCCAATGAATCCTGAACAGATGTTTGCATATTTTCGAACTAGTGGGATAATTCTTTTCCCTCCTTTATGTACACTTACTTGTGCTTTATGACAAGTCTCCTTGGACTGCGGAAGTGCATCTTGCACTGCCTAAGAAGCCAAATCTAATGTCTCCTCAGGCCATTCATTTTCCATGATCTTAACTTCAACTGCAGGGAGGACGGTGGGTTGGTCTTTGTTGGAACTCCTAATAGGCATAATTTTTTTATCTATATTATCATAAATCTTATTAACCTCTGGTAGATGAATCTTTCCTATAATTTCTGTACTGCATGCATTGCCTGAGCTGTTTATCTTAAATTCAGTTTGGTTGCAATAGTGATCTGGTAGTTGACCAGTATGATTTCTTATTCCCTGCAAGTAAAATTGACCCCTTCCTATATAACATATATTGTAAGTCCACGCAGGAGGATGGGCCTTTTTAAAATAAGAAATGTGAATCCGTGATTTTATGCCTTTTAGCTTCACAGCACATGGATTGTTTAAGCGTGCCCGGTATGGTCCTTTCCAATGGTGCTGAAAAGAGTCTTTAATTTGATATCTCCTCCAATAAATAGAATCTCTAGGTTATAGTCCATGATCCTTAAGCTCTTCATCTCCTGGGAGCTCACTGTGAAAGGAATCAACTACCAACCTTCCATTTTTTCCTAGTATCTTAATAAGACCTTGACAATAATACAAGATATCTCCTTTGAGTTGGTCCATAAATTCCTTTATCAAATGTCATAGGCTGTCCTGTTATTATTTCAAGAGACAGCTGATGTTTACCAAAAGGTGTAGACCTAAGATTGAGGAGCACTAGAGGAAGAGCTTTTGGCCAGGAGAGATTAAATGCTTCTGAAAGTTTTGCCAACTCAGTTTTGATAGTGCTGTTAGTTCTTTCCATTAATCCCAAGGACTGGGGGTGATAAGCACAGTGAAAGTGCTGCATTATTGGCCAAGTGTCACAGATAGATCTCATTACTATCCTGGTGAAATGAGTTTCCTTGTCACTTTGTAATTTGATAGGAATTACCCAAACAGGAATTATTCTTTCTAGTAACAACTTAACTACTGTTAAATCTTCTGCTTTTCTGCAGGGGAAAGCCCCAATCCAATGTGAAAACATACAATCATTATTAAGATATATTTATATCCTTGAGATGGTGACATTTGAACAAAGTTCGATTGCCACACATCAAAGTGTTCCTTAGGAAGGGGAAAGTGACCTTGTGACACATGAAGCAGGTTCCCAGGATTATACTTAGGACACATAGTACAAGGAGCCTAGGCTTTGTGAACCATTGTGGGAGAAAGTTTCCAAAAATATTGTCTTCTCCATAAAGTCATATTTTGGCCCAATGAGTTAATGGATATATATGCTGGAACAGTGGCAATTGAGCTCCAATAGGCACTATGGGTTTTTTTATTGGCCCAAAGTATATTTGTATGGTGGAGTCCAAAATTCCCCCATTTTGTTGTTATATTTGTTTCTCTTCTTCCATGGTGATTTCTTGAGCCTGTAGAAGGAAATCTTTCAGTGCATTAGCAAGGTTAACAAGGAGCAGCGGGCGTTCTCAAGGCTGGAGAGGTTAAGTTTTTAAAGCTGCCTGCTTAGCAGCTGCATAAGCAAGTTGATTTCCCTTAGCTTTTGAAGTGTCATATTTAGAACGCTCTGGTATTTTAATAATTGCCAATTGTTTTGATAGTGGTATATCATTGAATAATTCAATTCAAAAAATTGAATCTTTCTTTTCTTTTATTTTTTGGTGAGGAAGATTCACCTTGAGCTCACATCTGTTGCCAATCTTCCTCTTTTTTGCTTGAGGAAGATTTGCCCTGAGCTAACATTTGTGCCAACTCTCCTCTATTTTGTATATGGGTCACCACCACAGCATGGCTAATGAGTGGTGTAGGTCTGCATCAGGGATCTGAACCCACAAACCCTGGCCACTGAAGTGGAGCACACTGAACTTAACCACTAGGCCACAGGTCTGGCCCCTGTTTTTCATTTTTTATAGGTTGTCCTGAAGGGGTTAACCCTTCCCAATGTTTCCACAGCATTCCAAAGTCGTATGCTACTCCAAAAACATAGTGACTATCAGCATAAATATTTGCCACCTGGTCTTAGGAAATTGACAATATCAAGTTAAAGCAATTAATTCAGCTTGCTGTGCTGACTTTATTTATGATAAATAAGAACTCTCAATTATGTCCACTGAGGATGTTATTGTACATCAAGCCTGGTATTGTCCTTGTTTATCCTTTATGTGAGATCCATCTGTAAACCAAATTAGATCAGCATTAACAATAGGAGTTTCTTGTAAGTCATTCCTTGGAGCAAGAAGGTAATCTGTTATTAAAATGCAACCATGGTCATTTTCCTCCCGTGGTACTGGAAGTAAAGTTGCAGGGTTAAGATTATTACATTGGGCTAAGGTCATATTAGGTGCAGAGAGCAACAAAACTTCCTAAGAAGCTAATATGCTTACAGAATAGCACTAGTCTGATGACAATTTAGAAGAAATTCAACTGAGTGTGGGACATAAATAGTTAAAGGATACCCCAGCACTATTTCTTCTGTAGTCTTTTACAAGAGAGCGGTTGTTGAAATAGCCCTCATACACAGTGAAATGTCCTTTTGCTATTGGGTCTAATTGCTGACTATAGTACCCTATATGTCAATGCTGACCACCATGTTCTTCAGTTAATACGCCTAAAACATTTCTTTTCTCTTTGTGTACAAAGAGAAAAAAATGGCAAGTTGAAATTAGGGTGACTTAAAGCTGGTATCTGATCCAAGATGGACTCTAAGGGGTTTACAGCTTTTTCTCCTTCTGGTGTTCATTCAATCAAATCAGATTACTCAGACTTAAGTAATATATATATATATAAAGGTTGAGCAATGACTGAAAAGATGGCACCCAATTCCTGCAGTGTCTAGTCAGTCCTAAAAAACTCCTCATTGTTATTTCGTTAGTAGTTTTATGAAGCCATCAGTTTCTCCATCATAGTTCTGTAATTTTTTTACCTAGTTCAGTTTTAGGATCTGAAAGTTCATCAGAAACTCGCATTCCAGAGTAAAAGTCAGAGTCCTTGTCTTGAATCTCTCTGAAGATGAAATCAAAGGTGAAAGACAACCTTTCACAATTTCTTTATCAAAAGCCAACGAAAAGTCCAAGAAAATTATCTTTTTTTGTGTGTGTGTGAGGAAGATCAGCCCTGAGCTAACATCCATTCCAATCCTCCTCTTTTTGCTGAGGAAGACTGGCCCTGAGCTAACATCCATGCTCACCTTCCTCCACTTTATGTGGGACGCCGCCACAGCATGGCCTGACAAGCAGTGTGTCAGTGCGTCCCCAGGATCTGAACCCGAGCCACCAGCAGCAGAGCAAGTGCACCTAACCACTACGCCATTGGGCCAGCCTCAAAAATTATCTTTTTAAGAGAAAGAACACCAAATTCTAATTTTAGTATCAGCTTACTTTGATATTAAAACTTGTTTACTTAATTAAATTCACTTCAATCTTAGCCAACTTGACCATGCACAAAATTCTTTCTTCAGGGTTTTCTCACAAACTTTTTACCACTTTCTTTTGTTTTTCCTCAAAAAGAATTTTTTTTCAGTTTATTTCTTTCTAAGTGGATGCTCATACTTTAATTGCAGGGGTTTCCTTATAATTCATCTTGTTCATATTAAGCTAATTTCAATTTTCACCCTCAGGACTTGCCTCCTTTATTTAGAGAGTCTCCTTCTTCATCTATTTCTAGTCAACCAGAGGAGAAATTTGGACTAGACTTTCTGCAATTTGCCTTTCTGCCTCTCTATTGTCCTTTTCTCCTTTAAATCAAAAGTAGACAATGTCTCCTTCCTTTTTAAAAAAATTATTTTATTGAAGTCATAGTGTCTTATAACATTGTACAAATTTCAGGTGTACATTATTATATATCAATTTATGAATAGACTGCCTTGTGTTTGCCACCAATAGTCTAGTTTTCATCTGTCACCATGCACGTGCCCCTTTACCCTTTTCCACCTCCCCCACTCCCTTCCCCTCTGGTAACCACTAATCTGTTCTCCTTATCTACTTCTTTATCTTCCACATATGAGCGAAATCATATGTATTTGTCTTTCTCTGTCTGATTTATTTTGCTTAGAATAATACCCTCAAGGTCCACCCATGTTGTCGCAAACAGCACACTTTCATCTTTTTTATGGCTGAGTGGTGTTCCATTGCATTTATATATCACATCTTCCTTATCCATTCGTTTGTCGATGGGCACTTATGTTGCTTCCATGTCTTGGCTATTGTGAATAGTGCTACAATAAATAAAAGGATACATAAATCTCTTTGAATTGTTGATTTCATGTTTTTTGGATAAATACCCAGTAGTGGGATAGCAGTGGATCACATGGTATTTCTATTTTTAATTTTTTGAGAAATCTCCATCCAGTTATCCATAGTGGGCTGCAGGAGTTTGCATTCCCACCAGTGGTGTATGAGAGTTCACTTTTCTGAACATCTTCTCCAACACTTGTTATTTTTTGTCTTGTTAGTTATAGCCATTCTGACGAGTTTGAAGTGATATCTCATTGTAGTTTTGATTTGCATTTCCCTAATAATTAGTGATGATGAACATCTTTTCATTTGCCTGTTGGCCATCTACATATCTTCTTTGGAAAAATGTCTGTTCACATCCTCTTCCCATTTTTTGACTGGGTTGTTTGTTTTTTTGTTGTTGAATTGTATGAGCTTTTTATACATTTTGGAAATTACCCCCTTGTCGAATATATGATTTTTGAATATTTTCTTTCAGTAGGTGGATTCTATTTTCATTTTGTTCATGGTTCCCCTTGCCTTGGAAGAAGCTCTTCAGTCTGATGTAGTTCCATTTGTTTATTTTTTCTTTTGTTTCCCTTGCCTGAGTAGATATTATACTTGAAAAGATACTACTAAGACCAATGTCAAAGAGTGTACTGCCTATATTTTCTTCTAGGAGTTTTATGGTTGCAGGTCTTACATTCAAGTCTTTTATCCATTTTGAGTTAATTTTAGTGTATGATGCATGATAATGATCTACTTTTATTCTTTTTGCAGGTGGCTGTCCAGTTTTCCCAACACCATTTATTAAAGAGACTTTCCTTTTTCCATTGTATATTCTTGGCTCTTTTGTCAAAGATTAGCTGTCTAAAGATGTGTTGTTTTATTTCTGGGCTCTCAATTCTGTACCATTGATCTGCATATCAGTTTTTGTGCCAGTACCATGCTGTTTGATTACTACAGCTTTGTAGTATAATTTTAATTCAGGGAGTGTGATACCTCCAACTTTGTTCTTTTTTCTCAGGATTGTTTTGGCTACTTGAGATCTTTTGTTGTTCCATATAAATTTTAGGATTTTTAGTTCTATCCCTGTGAAGAATCTCATTGGGATTCTGATTGGGATTGCATTGAATCTCTGCATTGCTTTAGGTAATATGGACATTTTAACTATATTTATTCCTCTAATCCATGATCATTGGATATCTTTCCATTTCTTTATGTCTTCTTCAATTTCTTTCAATAATGTCTTATAGTTTTCAGTGTATAGGTCTCCCCCTCCTTGGTTAAATTTATTCCCAGGTATTTTGTTCTTTTTGTTGTGATTGTAAATGGGATTGTATTCTTGCCTAATCTTTCTGCTAGTTCATTATTAGTGTATAGAAATGCTACTGATTTTTGTATGTTGATTTTGTACCCTACAACTTTTTATTATTTGTAATAGCTTTTTGGTGGATTCTTTAAGGTTATCTACGTATAGAATCATGGCATCTGCAAACAGTGACAGTGTTCCTTTTCCTTTCCTATTTGGATACCTTCTATTTCTTTTTTTGTCTGTTTTTGGCCTGAGTGTTCTGGCTGGCTACAACTTCCAGTACTAAGTTGAATAAGAGTGGTGAGAGTGGGCATCCTTGTCTTGTTCCTGTTCTCAGAGGAATGGCTTTCAGTTTTTCACCATTAAGTATGATGTTGGCTGTGAATTTGTCATATATGGCTTCTATTATGTTGAGGTACTTTCCTTCTATACCTATTTTATTCAGAGTTTTTATCATAAATGGACATTGGATCTTGTCAAATGCTTTCTCTGCATCTATTGAGATGATCATGTGATTTTTATTCTTAATTTTGTTTTATGTGGTGTATCACATTGATTGATTTGTGGATGTTGAACCATCCCTGCATCCCTGGAATAAATCCCATTTGGTCGTAGTGTATGATCTCTTTAATATATTGCTATATTTTATTTGCTAACTTTTTTGAGGTTTTTTTTGCATCTATATTTTTCAGCGATATTGGCTTGTAATTTTCCTTTTTTGTGTTGTCCTTCTCTGGTTTGGATATCAGGGTAATGTTGGCCTTGCAAAATGAGTTAGAAAGCATCCCATCTTCTTCAATTTTTCAGAATAGTTTGATAAGGATAGGTATTAAACCTTTGAATATTTGGTAGAATTCACCAGAGAAGCTGTCTGGTTCTAGATTTTTGTTTTTTTGGGAGGTTTTTGATTACCGTTTCAATCTCTTTACCTGTTATTGGTGTATTCAGATTCCCTATTTCTTCTTGATTTTGTTTTGGGAGGTTGTATGGTTCTAAGAATTTATCCATTTCTTCCAGTTTATCTAGTTTGTTGGTGTATAGCTTTTCACAATATTCTCTTATAATCCATTGCATTTCTATGGTGTTCATTGTAATTTCTCCTCTTTCATTTCTGATTTTCTTTCTTTGAGTCTTCTCTCTTTTTTTTCTTAATAAGTCTGGCTAAGGGTTTGTCAATTTTGTTTATCTTTTGAAAGAATCAGCTCTGACTTTTATTGATCATTTCTATTTTTTTAAATCTCTATTTCATTTATTTCTGCTCTGATTTTTATTATTTCCTTCTTTCTCTTGACTTTGGGCTTTGTTCTTCTTTTTTCTGGTTCTTTTAGGTATGGGGTAAGCTTGCTTATTTGAGATTTTGCGCTTTTGTTGAGATAGGCCTGTATTGCTATAAATTTCCCTCTCAGTACTGCTTTTGCTGCATCCCATAAGTTTTGGTATGTTGTGTTTTCATTTTAATTTGTCTCCAGGTATTTTTTTTAATTTCTCCTTTGATTTCCTCATCGATCCAATTGTTGTTCAGTAGTATGTTTCTTAGTCTCCACATATTGTGACTTTCCCAGCTGTTTTCTTGTAGTTGATTTCTTGTTTCATTGGCACTGTTGTCAGAGAAGATGCTTGATATGATTCCAATCTTCTTAAATTGATTAAGGCTTAGTTTTTTCCCCACATATAGTCTATCTTTGAGAACGTTCCACGTGCACTTGAGAAGTCTGTTTGGTCTGATATAAGTATGACTACACCTTCTTTCTTTTGCTTGCCATTTGCTTCGAGTATCATCTTCCATCCCTTCACTCTGAGACTATGCTTGTCTTTAGCACTGAGATGAGTTTCCTGGAGACAGCATATTGTTGGCTCTTGTTTTTTAACCCCTCCAGCCATTCTGTGTCTTTTGATTGGTGAATTCAATCCATTTACTTTTAGAATGATTGTTGATATATGAGGGCTAAATACTGCTATTTTATTTCTTGTTTTCCCCTTTGTTCTATATTTCCATTGTATCTTTTCCATTGTATTGTTCTCTGCCATTTTAGTTTGGTGCTTTTCTGTTATGTTTATCTCAGTTTTCTCTTTATATGGGATTTGTGACTCTGCTATGATTTTTGGTTTGTGGTTACCATGAGGTTTGTATAAAAGATCTCATAGATGAGATAGTCCATTTTCTGAGAGCCTGTTATCTCCATTAGCCTATGCAGGTTCCATCTCTTTCCTCTTCCATTTCTAGGTTTTTGTTGTCAAAAATTATTCTTTTTTGTTTTGTGAGTTTGTGACCAAATTGAAGTGGTTATAGTTATTTTTGATGCTTTCTTTTCCTTCATCCTTTTTGTTATAATTGTTTACTAACTGTTCTGATATAGAGCTGCAATTTTCTGGTTCTTTCCATCTATTTATCTACTTGCTCAGAGCTTTGTAAACCTTTTCTTCTTTGTTTCAGGTAGGAGGGCTCCTTTCAACATTTCTTGTAAGGCAGGTCTATTGGTGATGAACTCCCTCAGCTTTTGTTCATCTGGGAAAGCTTTTATTTCTCTGTCATATCTGAAGGATAATTTTGCTGGATAGAGTACTCTTTGCTGATAGTTTTTGTCTTCCAATATTTTGAATATATCACTCCACTTTCTCCTAGCATGCAGGATTTCTGCTGAGAAATCTGCTGAAAGCCTGATGGGGGTTTCTTTGTAGGATAGCTCCTTCTTTCTTGGTGCTCTCAATATTTTTCTTTTTCATTGATTTTTGACAGTTTTAATATTATATACCTTGGAGAAGGTGTTTTTGCGTTGAGGTAATTAGGATTTCTATTAGCTTCATGTACTTGAATGTCCAGTTTCTTCCTTAGTTTTGGAAAGTTCTCACTATTATTTCTTTGAATAAGCTCTCTGCTCCTTTTTCCCTCTCTTCTCCTTCTGGGAGACCTATAATCCTTATGTTACTTTTCCTAATTGAGTCAGATATTTCTCAAAGAATTTCTTCAGTTTCTTTGAATGTTCATTCCCTCTCCTGCTCCACTTGAATCATTTCTAGGTTTCTATCTTCAAGCTCACTAATTCCTTCCTCTGTATGGTCTGCTCTATTTTTAATGCTTTATACATTATTTGTCATCTCATTATTTGTGTTCTTCACTCCAGAATTTCTGTTCAGTATATTTTTTAGAGGTTTAGTCTCTTTGGTGAAGTATTGCTGTTCATTAATTTTATTCCTGAACTCATTGTATTGTCTTTCTGAGTTTTCTTGTCACTCATTGAATTTCTTTATGATAGTTATTTTGAATTCTCTGTCAGATTATAACCTTCTGTGACTTCAAGTTTTGTTTCAGAAGAGTTGTCATTCTCCTTCTGTTCTGCCATGTTACTGTAATTCTGCATGGCGTTTGATGAATTGATCCTCTGACAGTGCATTCATGGTATTAACCACATTTCTTATTTGACTAAGGCTTTGGTTACTTTGGTTTTGAGCTGCTTCTGGTTGTATTTGAGATCCTGCACTTTCCACCCTTCACTGTCCTGCCAGAGCCACTTTCCATACCTTCCTTGTGCTGCTTGTCCCTCTGAGGTTACCTGTGCCTTGCTGCTTATGATATCACTGCAGTCTCAGGTGTCGCCACCAGGGTCACCAGGCTGTGAGCAATTCTGTTGCTTCTGGGATCACCTGGGTCTCCTGTTCCCCCACTGGCTCTCTGAAGGTGAACTATGGGCTTGGATGCTGCTGTTCTGTGCACCTCCTGCACTGCTGCTCCTGGGTTGTCTGGCAGTGCTGGCTGCACCACTCCCAAGGGTGTTGGTTTTATTGGTGTCATTCTCACTGCTGGGGGCCCATGGACCCAAGTACTTTATGCAGCATCCACTGCTGGTGGCTGGTGTTGGGGGTGCTGCATTTGGGGGCCAGGTCACTGGTTCTTCTGTGGTTCCTGAAGCCTCTGGTCATAGGTTCCACCTACCTCCACTAGGGAGGAGCAGAGGTTAAGCAGGGAGAAGTGCTTATTCACTATGCAGCCTCTCTTCTCTCCTTCTTGCTGCTGTGTTTTGAAAACTCATATCAGAGCAGCCCACTCCAGCTGAGAAAATCTGAGTTTTGAATACTATCCCCACTGTCTGAAAGACCTGGCAACTGCCAGGGGAAGGGGAGCGGCATGCATTTGGTCCACTGGGAGTCAACAGGGAACAAACCACACCGTTTTTTTTTCTTCTCCTGATGTGACCACACACAGGCATGTGGGTTAGCGTGAGTATCTGTACCCTAGATTGCTGCAGCCAGGGGAGGGAGAGGAAGATGTTCCCCTTGTTCCACTGCCTCCCAGCGGAGCAGTCCACCCACCTTCAGATGTATAGATGCAGGGATCTTTTAGGCATCCTGTGCTGTGTAGGGAATCCTCTGTTGGTCAACGGATGTCTGGTTGGTTGTAACTTAGAGAGGAGAGACAATGGGAACAACTCACTCTGCTATGATCCTGACTCCACTCCTATTGCTTTCTTTTTTTATTCAGAATTTGTCCTGTGCCTTTTTTCCTTCCTAGTAATTTAGAACAAATTTATCTTTCTTAACAAAACAAAAAATGTCCCCATTCCTTATACCTTCTTCACTGAAAACCTACATGTTACTTTCTTTGAATATAGAGTATCTAGAAACATGTGCTTTCTCATAGAAAATTTCTCAGCATGACACAAAACATGTTTATTAATAAACTCAAGTTGTTTTCTAGGTTATCTGATATAAGAGGCCAAAGGTAGATAAATCTGTGTTTAGCAATTAATTTTATTTTTTTCTTATGTGAAATGACCTAGATACTCAATATATTTCTACCATTTAACTAATTTAGGAAATTAGTTAAACTCTAGGGTTTCAAGTAATCAAAAGGTTTTGAAGTTATTTTAAGTACATATACCATAACACATAATTACTGTTAAAAAGTTCACACCAGAAAGTTTATTTTTTCACATCTATTTAGTTTATTTGTTATCAATAATTATATTGAGATTGTCTACAAAAACTTCATGAGACATTAGACAGTCAGCCATTATTCTAAGTTATTGTTCTGTGCTGACAAATTTTGTAACAGAGATAACAAGTCTGTATCATATCTAATGCTGATAACTCTGAAAACATGTTTATTGCAATTAAACCAAAAAACTTAAATAAGCTTTCATTTACTGAAGATTACTCTATATATCACTTTAACTTGAAAGACATTTGGGTTAGTTTCTATTACATTTAGAAACAATTTATATAAGCACTTCTTTTAAGCCAGTTAAATAGAGCTCTTTTAGAAATTATACCATCTGGAGGTAGAAATATATATATATATATATTGAAAGAGACATACACATATAGACATACAGATAGACATAAAGATCTCTAAAAATTTTTAGCCATGTCTCAGGTATAAATTCAAAAGACAGATGGAGTAAGTTAAGTTTACCTGCTCTGATGGAAAAATATTTTTACTAATTTTTTTTTTTTTTTTTTGCTGTAAGCATTCTTTTTAGAGCTGTTTTTTTGTTTTGTTTTGTTTTGTTTTTTGTGAGGAAGATCAGCCCTGAGCTAACATCTACGGTAATCCTCTTCTTTTTGCTGAGGAAGACTGGCTCTGAGCTAACATCTATTGCCAATCTTCCTCTTTTTTTGTTTTTCCCAAAGCCCCAGTAGATAGTTGTATGTCATAGTTGCACATCCTTCTAGTTGCTGTATGTGGGATGCGGCCTCAGTATGGCTGGAGAAGCAGTGCATCAGTGTGCGCCCAGAATCTGAATCCAGGCCACCAGCAGCGGAGCCTGTGCACTTAACCACTAAGCCACAAGGCCAGCCTTAAAGCTGTTTTTGAAGTCATTTTGTCTTTTATAAGCTTCTGCATGTTAATCAAAGAAAGCATTCCATTGTCTCTGAGAGGTTTTGAATCCTCGCTTTTAAGGGTGACCCTTAGTGTGGATTTATCTGAAACAAAGGTTTCCCAGAATGATCGTTATAATGACAAATTATCTCAAAATTTACCCATTTACATTTGCCTAGTTTTAGATCAGAGATTTTGGGGGCATTGAGGTAGCAGAGCTCAGCAAGAAAGAACAGAGGAGCAGCAGATTTGGTTTCATTTTCACTAGTGTGGTCTCTGGTGCAGCTGTCTTTCTCCAATTTGGCATGTGTCTCATTTAATTATTTTCTTTTAAAGAGGCAATAAGGGATTCCTGCTTTCATTTAGAAGCCTCAAAAAATTAAAATTGGCTTGCCATTGGTTTAATTTTATAGCTTGTTTTTTCCAATTGTGTATGCAAATACACCAGTTTGAGCAAATTGAAATTTTGGCCATTTTTAAAGTGAGATCTCTTTTAGTAGTATTCTCCCATTTAGGGAGCCATTTGCAAGTACGTGCTCCATCAGTATTGAAAATGAAATTTGCCAGAGCTAGCAGGCACTGGCTGTCAAATATCCCATTGTTTCCAGGTTTTGATGTTTTATTTCCCATTCTGGTTCAGTGCTAGCTGAACTTGTTGTCAGTTTTCAAGGAAGCAAATTGAGGAAAACTCTGACTCAAGCCACCAGCTATTCTCCTTATTTGTCTTGGCTCAAAAGGCCATAAAACCTGAGCACCAAATTTGGAATTCCCTTCTATGTCAACAGAGAAGATGAACTGTCCCACTTGGACAAGCACATAACAATTATCAAATAAACTTAAAGCACTTCAGTCATTGATCAGGAGACCTGAGACCCAGGAAAGACTTACCCTGTTGCAGATGGAGATCCAGGGAGCTGGATGGGTTCAAAGGGCCGTTGGTGGTACCACGGTGCTGTGTCATCTCAATGCTCCAGGCAGTCACAGGCAGCCTCTCTGGGTCCCTTTGTGGTCACCAATTTGTCAACTGAAACAAAGAGTCTAGGTAAAGGTTAAATGAAGGAGTTTATTCAATAATCAAAGTGAATAACTTGAGTCCTGGGAAACAGTTCAACAGAGTATTCTGAGGTATTGCTCCAAGATCTACAGATCTGAGTGCAGTTTATATACTTTTTAGCAAAGTAGTGTACATACAGGGAAGTGCTTACACATGTAATAGCAACATATTTCAAAGATAACATAAACAAGAGCTTTTTGGTTATATATCAAACACTGCTTGTAATGTTGGTGTTATCTATGTGTAGAGGGAGGCAAAGACCAGGATTGTTACTTTTTCCCTCAACCTCTAAGAAATGCAGCTGGGAAATGTGAGAGTGAGTTATGTTTTATCTTTTCCTGTTGTGGATCTGTCCATCTGGTATCTTCAGTCATGAGGTGTGGGGTTGAAAAGTCACTCTAATGCAGGCTTAAGATGGCTTGCATGGCTGCTTCACAGTACAGCATGGGCTTTTGTGTTGTCTAATACTTATGCAGCTCACTTGCTAGATTCACCTGTTAGACCAGGGAGAGGGTTCCCAAAAGTTTGTTCACAGTCTGATGTTTTTTTCTGATTAGACAGGGTTTATAGGTTTTTAGAAAAACATCCCATCCCATCATGTCATATCATATTGGGGAATTCATGCAATTAACATTACTTATCACTGGCAATGTTAATCTTGATCACTTGGTTATCAAGTGTTGGTAGTGTTTTACAGTTTCTCCACTATAAAATCACTATGTGTCCATTTCTATTCTGTATTGGTTGGAAGAGAGTCAATAAGTTTAGCCCAAACACAAGGATGTGGGAGCAGTTCTATTAATATCCACCTCCTAGAAAGAGGAGTATCTTTGTATACTATTTGGCATTCTTCTGCAAGAAAGATTAGTCTAATCTCCCTCATTTATTTATTTCTTCAACTTTATTCATATCATTGAGATATAAAGTATATTGAAAAAACAAATTAATATTCAACTTTGCTCTATTAACTCACTTTGTGGGCTGAAAATCTCCAGAAGGGATCATGAATTCCTGGCTTACTAGGCAAAGGATGCAGTATTTTATATGTCCATGTCACATATTTACATTGCCCTCAAACTGTACACTGAGATCTGCTGATGGGCAAATAATAATGTAACAAAGTTCTCATTCTTCTCCTCATGAATCCAAAGTTGCTAGAAGTGCCATGATCATTGCATCAGGGTTGAGAACTGATAAGCAATCCAGAAAGTTCCAATAGAACTAGCTCATAGTTTCCCTATTCTCTGGTCTTTGCAGATATTTACAGCTCAAACTTTTATCTGAGAATTTTGGGGTTTTGTGATTTATCAGGGGTCCTAAAATTTTTGGGGGGTACATTGTAAAGATTATTGAAAAACTCTGTGGCCTCATTTCAGATGGAATCTAAAAATTTAAAGAGTAAATGATTGCAAAGTACACAATTTTCAGAATATCTTAAATATTTACACATAGAAATAAAAAATTACATCACCAAAAGAAACATATATGGAGAATTTATGCATTATAGTATAATTGCCAAAGTTGGAAACAACCCAAACACCTAACAACTAATTGTTGGATTAATAAACTATAGCATGTCCATACAATAAAATAACACTCAGTGATAAGAAGGAATGAACTATTAATATACACAACAGCATGATTTAACGTCAACACATTATGCTGAGTGAAAGAAACCAGTTACAAACAAGTTATATAATGTATGATTCCATTTATATGATAATCTGAAAAATGTAGAGATAGGACAGAAATTAGATGAGACAGTCTAGGCATGAGTATGGGGGAGATATGATTTCAAAGAGGTGCAAGAGAAAAATCTTTGGAGTGATGGATAATCTCTATACTAGAACATAGGCAGAGCTTCCAAGAGGAAAAAAGCAACAACAAAAAAGCAAATACTGCTAACTAAACCCTCCTGGATTGTAGGCCAGCCAATAGGGGATCTCTCTTTGGTATAGTCCATCTCTGTCTCATGAAACGTTTCCCACAGTATCTGTCCTGGAGAATCCGGGGATTGCTGTTACTTCCCACTGTTCTGTAGCAGAGCCTGCCTCATGAGACTTTCCCTTTAGATTTCTCGGAGAGGATATGATACTAACACCATATTCCCAACCTGCCCAAGTTTGTGCTTCCTCTGTCATGATATGAGAAGTGAGAGCCCCCAAAAGAGATGGAATACAAGTATTACAACGACTAGTCAGAGTGAAATGAAGTACATGCCATTAAAAAATCTCTCCCTTCTCGTGGGCCAGCCCTGTGGCGCAAGCGGTTGAGTGTGCATGCTGTGCTGCGGCGGCCCGGGGTTCACTGGTTCGGATCCTGGGCGCTCACCGACACACCGTTTGTCAGGCCATGCTGTGGCGGCATCCCATATAAAGTCGGGGAAGATGGGCACGGATGTTAGCCCAGGGCCAGTCTTCCTCAGTGAAAAAAGAGAAGGATTGGCAGACGTTAGCACAGGGCTGATCTACTCACAAAAAAAAAAAAAAAAAAAAGAAAAATCTCTCCCTTCTGATAATTTAACTCTAAATAAAGTTAAAGAGAGATGAGGTTAAAAAAAATAAAAGTAAATGCCAATCTTTCCAGAGAAGAGAACCATTAGCCAAAGAGTGCACTTCCCTCATATGCTCCCTCTCTTGACAATATATAGAGAAAACTCTGCCCTGGATCTGGAACAGCTGGATTTTACTGTAGGACCATTTACGAGCTCATTTTTTTCTATGAATATAGGTGACAAATATTAACCTTTTAATCAAAATGAAATCAGCAATGAATTAAAATAATTTCTTGTAAATATATTTCACAGTAATGCATGGATGCTTTATTTAAACATTAAAAAAAAACAAATTCAAAACATTTGCAAAATTAAAGAAAATAAAGTGCACTTTCAAGTACCCTTAAAACAGCCCCAAAATTTGTTGCACTTTGCCAATCTTGTGTCGTTCATTCCAAATTCCTCCTTTGGTTGGGCTAAAAGGTGGAGCAGAACATTCTACTGCATATCTGAGAAGGCTTTAAGGATTTGAGGTGACTCATATCTCATACATTATTTGTGTACAATAAAAATTTATTTCTCATAAATAAGTAATCTTGTATTTAAAAGAGAACATAACACTGTCAGGTTATTATAATACAACGTTATTTTTTAAATCCTTCATAAGAAAATATGTTTGAGGGCTGGCCCCGTGGCTTAACGGTTAAGTGCGCGCGCTCAGCTACTGGCGGCCCAGGTTCGGATCCCGGGCGCGCACCGATGCACCGCTTCTCTGGCCATGCTGTGGCCGCGTGCCACGTACAGCAAGTAGAAGGATGTGCAACTATGACATACAACTATCTACTGGGGCTTTGGGGAAAAAAAAAAAAAGGAGGAGGATTGGCAATAGATGTTAGCTCAGAGCCGGTCTTCCTCAGCAAAAAGAGGAGAGGAGGATTAGCATGGATGTTAGCTCAGGGCTGATCTTCCTCACAAAAAAAAGAAAATATGTTTGAGTTCCTGATTTCAATCCTTTTGAACATATATCTAGAAGTGGAATTGCTGGATCACATGATAATCATGTGTTTAATTTTTTGAGGAAAAGCAATAGTATCTTCCACAGCAGCTGCGCCGTTTTACCTTCACACTAGGAATACACAAGAGTTACAACTTCTTCACCTCCTCACCAATGCTTGTTATTTCTTCTTTTTTAAAAATATAATAGTCATCCTAATGGGTGTGAAGTGGTGTCTCATTGAGGTTTTGACTTACATTTCTCTAAGTAGTGATGTTGAACATCTTTTTACGTGCTTGTTGACCATTTGTAAATTTTTTTGGAGAAATGTCTATTTAAGTCCTGTGAACGTTTTTTAATTGGGTTGTTCTTTTTTCTTTTTTTGCTCAATTTTAAGAGTTCTTTGTATATTCGGTCTGTTAACTCCTTATCAGATACATGATTTGTAAATATTTTCTCCCGTTCTTTGGGTTGTCTATTTACTCTCTTGATAATGAACACAAGGGTGCATGTATCTTTACGCATGTGATTTTTCATGTGCTTTGGATAAACACCCAGAATTGGAATAGCTGGATCATATGGTAGTTCTATCCTTAATTTTTTGAGGAATCTCCATACTGTTTTCCATAGTGGCTGAACCAGTTTGCACTCCCACCAGCAGTGTATGAGAGTTCCCTTCTCTCCATGTCCTCTCCAACACTTGTTTCCTGTCTTGTTAATTATAGCCATTCTGATGGACATGAGGTGATATCTCATTGTAGTTTTGATTTGCATTTCCTTGATAGTTAATGATGTTGAAAATCTTTTCATGTGCCTGTTGGTCATCTGTATATCTTCTTTGGAGAATTGTATGTTCAGGTCTTTTGTCCATTTTTTCATTGGGCTGTTAATTTTTTTTTGTTGTTGTTGAGATGTGTGAGTTCTTTATATATTTTGGAGATTAACCTCTTATCAGATATATGGTTTGCAAATATCTTCTCCCAATTGTTAGGTTGTCTTTTTATTTTATTGATGGTTTCCTTTGCTGTGCAGAAGCTTTTAGTTTGATGTAGTCCCATTTGTTTATTTTTTCTATTGTTTCTCTTCCCTGGTCAGACACGGTATTTGAGAACATGTTGCTAAGACTGACATTGAAGACCGTACTGCCTATGTTTTCTTCTAGAAGTTTCAGGGTTTCAGGTCTTACATTCAAGTCTTTAATACATTTTGAGTTAATTTTTGTGTATGGTGAAGGATAACGATCTACTTTCATTCTTTTGCATGTGGCTGTCCAGTTTTCCCAGCACCATTTATTGAAGAGACTTTCCTTTCTCCATTGTATGTTCTTGACTGCCTTGTAGGAAATTAGCTGTCCATAGATGTGTGAGTTTATGTCTGGGCTCTCAATTGTGCTCCATTGATCTGTGTGTCTGTTTTTGTGCCAGTACCATGCTGTTTTGATTACTATGGCTTTGTAGTATATTGAAATCAGGGAGCATGATACCTCCAGATTCGTACTTTTTTCTCAGGGTTCTTTTGGCTATTTGGGGTCTTTCGTTGTTCCATATAAATTTTAGGATTCTTTATTCTATTTCTGTGAAGAATATTGTTGGAACTTTGATAGGGATTGCATAGAATCTACAGATTGCTTTAGGAAGTATGGAAATCTTAACTATGTTAATTCTTCAAATCCAAGAGCATAGAGTATCTTTCCATTTCTTTGTGTCTTCCTCAATTTCTGTCAATAATGTTTTATAGTTTTCGGTGCATAGATCTTCCACCTCTTTGGTTAAGTTTATTCCTAGGTATTTTATTCTTTTTGTTGCAACTGTAAATGGGATGGTAGTCTTAATTTCTTTCTGTTCCTTCCTTGTTAGTGTATAGAAATGCAACTGATTTTTGTATGTTGAATTTGTATCCTGCAACTTGACCGTATTCATTTATAATTTCTAAAAGTTTTTTAGTGGATTCTTTAGGGTTTTCTGTATATAAAATCATGTCATCTGAAAATAGTGACAGTTTCACTTCTTCCTTTCCAATTTGGCTCCCTTTTATTTCTTTTTCCTGCCTGATTGCTCTGGCTAGGACTTCCAGTACTATGTTAAATAGGAGTGGTGAGAGTGGGCATACTTGTCTGGTTCCGGTTCCTAGAGGGATAGCTTTCAGTTTTTCACCACTGAGGATGATATTAGCTTTGGTTTGTCATATATGGCCTTTATTATGTTGAGGTACTTTCCTTCTATTTCCTTTTTATTCAGAGTTTTTATCATAAATGGGTGCCACAGGGCCGGCCCAGTGGCGCAGCGGGTAAGTGCGTGAGCTCTGCTGTGGCAGCCAGGGGTTCTCCGGTTCAGATGCTGGGCGTGCACTGACACACCACTTGCTAAGCCATGCTGTGGCAGCGTCCCATATAAAGTAGAGGACGATGGGCACGGATGTTAGCCCAGGGGCAGCCTTCCTCAATAAAAAAGGGGAGGATTGGCATCGGATGTTAGCTCAGGGCTAGTCCTCCTCGCAAAAAAATAAATAAATAAATGGGTGCTCTATTTTGTCAAATACTTTCTTGGCATCTATTGAGATGATCATGTGATTTTTATTCTTCATTTTGTTAATGTGGTGTATCACATTGATTGATTTGTGGATGTGGAACCATCCCTGCATCCCTGGAATAAATCCCACTTCATCATGGTGTATGATCTTTTTAATGTATTGCTGCATTTGATTTGCTAGTATTTTGTTAAGGATTTTTGCATCAATGTTCATCAGTGATATTTGCCTGTAACTTTCTTTTTTTGTGTTGTCCTTATCTGGTTTTGGTATCAGGATAATGTTGCCTTCATAGAATGAGTTAGGAAGCTTCCCCTCTTCTTCAACTTTTTGGAAGAGTTTGAGAAGTGTAGGTATTAAGTCTTCTTTGCACGTTTAGTAGAATTCAGCACAGAAGCCATCTGGTCCTGGACTTTATATTTTGGGAGGTTTTTCATTACTGTTTTCATCTCCTTACTGGTGATTTGTCTATTCAAATTCTCTATATCTTCTTGATTCAGTTTTGGAAGATGGTATAATTCTAAGAATTTATCCATTTCTTCTAGATTATCCAATTTGTTGGCATATAGCTTTTCGTAGTATTCTCTTATAAGCTTTTGTATTTCTGAGGTGTCCAGTGTAATTTCTGAGTAAAGAGCACCCCTTGGTTAATTGTTCTCATATCTGGAAACAATGAAATGTACACTTATTTTTATAAACTTAATTTTTCTTTGATTTTAAATAGGATGAAAATATCTGAAGAAAGAGACTTTTATTTTTATTTTTTTACAAATTATTTCAAAAATTTTTTGATTATATTAATTTATTTTTAAGTTTTTTTTTTCATAGTAGCTATTTATATTTATTTATTTTCAAGCCATGCTGTGGCAGGCATCCCACATATAAATCAGAGGAAGATTGGCAAAAAGAGGAGGATTGGCAACTGATGTTAGCTCAGGGCTAATCTTCCTCACCAAAAAAAAGAAGGGAAAAATAAATATTTTTAAACCTCAAAAAAATTAAAAATATTTATTTATTTTTAATATTTTTATTAATCCTCCTCTTTTTGCCAATCTTCCTCTGCTTTATATGTGGGATGCCTGCCACAGCATGGCTTGATAACTGGTGCGTAGGCCTGCACCCAGTATCTGAATCTGTGAACCCCAGGCTGCCAAAGCGGAGCACGTGAACTTAACCACTACACCACAAGGCCAGCCCCATTTTTCCCATTTTTATTTGAGATATAATTGACATATAACATTGAAAAAGTTTAAGGTCTGTAACAAAATGATTTGATTTCTGTATATTGCACAATGATTACCACAATAAATTTAGTTAACATCCGTCACCTCACGTAGTTACAATTTTTTTTCCTTGTGATGAGAACATGAAAGATCTACTATCTTAGCAACTTTCAAATTTATGATACAGCATTGCTAACTATAGTCATCATGTTGTACTTTACATCCCAAGAATTTATTCATCTTATAACTAGAAGACTGTAACTTTTGACCATCTTCACCTAAATGCCATCCCCTCAGGCAACTGCAAATTAGATCTTTCTTTCTGTGAATTTGTTTTTTTTAGATTCCACACATACATGAGCTCATACAGTATTTTTCTTTCTCTGTCTGACCTATTTCACTAAGCATAATGCCCTCAAGTTCCATTCATGTTGTTGCAAACAGCAGGATTTCCTTCATTTTATGCCTGAGTAGTATTTCATTGTATATATGTATCCTTTTTCTTTATCCATTATACACTGATGGACGCTTATGTTGTATCCATGTCATGGCTATCATAAATAATGATGCAATAAACATAGAGGTGGAGATATCTCTCAGGATAGTGATTTTGTTTCTGAAGAAGGAAATTTTTAAAAGGGTATTCTTCATTTTACTGTGACTAGTCACTGTAACCCTTGTGGTCCAAGTCTTTGGGAAACCCTTGCTTTTTATTTCGTGGTGGAGGAAGAAACATAAACTTGGGCATAAACCTATTGCCTGTCAAACCTCTGGAAAAATGATGTGTCCAATAAGATGATGCTGGCTCAGCACTTCAAGATGATCTCCAAGGCCTATGACCTTGGGAAAATATAGACTTTTGATGGGAAATGCCTGAGAGTTCTCCCTCATAACCTTTCTTGTAACACAAATGTGGCCTAAAAGGTTTTCAACCACTATGCACCTTCCCTTCAATGTGGAACATGACAATCAGGAAAGGTCCTTTCTGCCCTGAGGGACAAGACCACTAAATGTAGAGAAGCTGACTGTTGATCAGTGATGTTTTCAGAGAAAGATCTTGATCAAAAGGGGACAACGTGGAAGTTAATAAAAGAAACCTTAACTAAATTGGACTTGGGAAAGCCTGTAGGGGCAGCTCTTATACCCCATCACACATGGCCAGTTACACCAAACAGGAAGAGATTGATGCTTGTATCTCGGGCAGGAAGTAAAACTACTTCTGAGGGAAGATTTCTCTCCCCACCCGGTAACAGCCCAGCCAATGAGAAATGCTGTAGCTCAGCCATTGTGTAGCTAATGTCACCCTGAACTGTTACTTTCCCCCAGTGGATTTTTTTTTAGATCCGATTCTCCCCACTCCCGGTTTTCTTTATAAAATTAGCTTTCCTCCTTACTTTTCCAGATTTGCCTGTGGTTTGCCATAGCATGCACATCCCAAATTGCAATTATTATGGCTATTCCAGAATAAAATTGTTTTGATGATAAAATAACAGGTGAATTTGCTTTTTAAGTTGACACAGGGGAGACTTGATTCTGTCTACGTTGACTGATTTTGCAGAGAAGACTAAATTGAGGACAGTTGAGACCCTGAGAGGATGTAAAGGAATTAGCAAACATTCCAAAAAAAGGGAAGTAGGGGAACTTCAGACTTTCAAAGACATAGATTCAGTGGAGTCACATGAAATTTTTAAGGAGTTATGATATACACAGTTGATATTTGGGTTATGTAGGGATTAACATAAGGGTAAAAACCAGAGTTGTTATAAAATGTAAGTGAGAAATGGTGAAGTGATAGATGTGGAAAGAAGGGAGGCCCAGAGAAGAGAGGGAGGACCATATTGGGCCAAGATGGGAGTGGCATCAGTTAGGCCAGATGTTAGGGAAGACATTGGCTTCATCCTTGTTCTCTTGGTCCCCTACTTCACTCTTAAGAATTCTTTGGTTCTGTTCCAGTGCTCTGTGATGCAGGCGTGGAATTCCAGTGAGGAGCATGCATGCTTAGTGTCCAGCTGGCTGAGTTCACAATGTGCTTCCAAAGATGGAACTTTTTGGTGAATAGAGTTAATACCCCATGGCTGAGCTTAAGCTGGATCCCGTGCAGCATTGATTCCGTTTTCTACATCCTGTCTCTTCTGGGGCTCCTCCTCTTTTTCAACCATTGAGAAATAAATCTCTATCTATCAACATTTGGGTAAATCAGAAACATCATTAATCAGGTAAAGTTATCCTATTTCTAACCTGAAGCATAGCCTTCCTCTTACTTATTCCTCTTTCAACTTTATTAAATCAATTATATCGGCACAGAGAGATACCTTGAGATGGGGACTCTCAGGAGAGATTAGAACATCGTAGTTCTGGAGAAGCTGGTTGGACAGAGCAGGGGTCCCAATGAAGATCAAAGCTTCTGTCCAAACCTACCAGTGTATCTGCATGGGGTAAATGGCTTCAGGAAGATCCTGCAGTGTTTCTGTGGCCCTGCAAGATCACTAATAGAGGGCAGATCTGATAGGAAATCAGTGTGCCATGACATGTTCATCAGTCACATGATATCAGATTCTCAGATCTAAGTCCGTGTGGTAGGCCTGGTGTGAAGAGCAATGCAGAGCTTGTGAAAGCCTTTGATCACATGTGAAAGATGAAGCACTGGCCTCAGGGAGAAGTTTCCTATCTGACTGAACATTATGCTGCTGTGGGTCTGAGATTCTGTGCTTTTCCTCACTTAATGGCCACTGACTGAATAACCATTTGAGGATCCAATGTAGATAGGCACCTTTATTTTTAGTTTCTTAAAGAAGGAAGCAGACATGATGTGGTGAACATGATGTAATCTATGCAGAAATAGAAGTACAATGATGTACACCTGAAATTTTTACAACGTCATAAACCAATGTTACTGCAATAAACAAAAAATTAAAAAATAAAAAAAAAAGAAGGAAACAGAAAGACATTTTAATCCATTTTCAAATTGAGAATTAGGAGGAGTGACATCAGTGAAAATGTCAAAGTAGGGAACCCTGGGGGTGCGTCCATCCCCAGAAACACTAAATCTGGTAAAACCCGTCAGATTTAACCTTATCACAACATGTAAGGTGTTTTTTTGTCATATATATTTATCTTTCATTAAAACTTTATCTTGCCATAGAATGTGAAGAATAATTTTTTTTTTTTTAGGAAGATCAGCCCTGAGCTAACATCTGCCAATTTTCCTCTTTTTGCTGAGGAAGACTGGCCCTGGGCTAACATCTGTGCCCATCTTCCTCCACTTTATATAGGATGCTGCCACAGCATGGCCTGACAAGCGGTGCGTCAGGGCACGCCCGGGATCCGAACCTGCGAACCCTGGGCTGCCCGCAGTGGAGTGCTTGCACTTAACCGCTTGTGTCCCCGGGCCGGCCCACCATAAATTGCTTTTTTAATCTTTGCGATAGGAATATCACATCCATAAAGGCAAGTATTAAAGATGTCAATCACAGTGTAGTTTTATTGATTATTAGCTCTTCTTATGCACCTTGATATATTTATGAGTATTTATCTCCACTGATTTATAAGTCTATTCATGAGTCAAGACATGTCACAGGACTAGCCACCCTCATTGTTTTTCAGAGTTCTTTGACTACTCTTATTTAAGTTTTCATCTGTAAGACTTTTACAATACATGCCTAGCTATGGTAGCTAACTGATGGTATCTGCATTAAGACCAAATTAAATTTATACATTATAGTAACGACAATTGATTTTGTTTTTATATATTGAGTGTTTCTACCCAGGAACATGACATGATTTTCCATTGTGCATGTCTACTGGAATATATATTGGGAATTATCTATCATTTTTATTAGATACACCTTACATCATTTTTTTTTTTAGAATTTTTTCCTAGATAGTTTATTTTAACTTATTTTAGTTTATACTTTTGTGACTGCTTCACCAATCTGCAGTTGTAAGTTGTAAATTATTATTCTTTGTATATGTGGACCCCTGTTTTCTATATCTCAATGATATATTCTATTAGTTTACTGAATTATTTTTGTAGTGTTTTTCTTTCAAGCCCCTTCTGTTTCCGGATGTATAATTGTTTTCCTCTAACAGACTTTTACATCTGAATTTCAAAGCATATGCTATTATTTATTTATTTATTTATTTATTTATTTATTTATTTTTAAATTTTTTGTTTATTGCAGTAACATTGGTTTATAACATTGTAAAAATTTCAGGTGTACATCATTGTACTTCTATTTCTGCATAGATGCTATTTTAAATTTTCTTGGCTAAGCCTTCAATGTAATTGTAAATAAATATATCAGTGATTGTGTATGTTTTAGTTTTATTCTTGCCATCAGTGGGAATCTTCCTAATTCATCCTCTTGATCGGGATGAAGACCTTGTTTTGTCAAGTTAGGAAAGATCCATTAGTTCCTAATTTTGTGGGTTTTAATTTAACCGATGGTGAGTTATGCCAATAGTTGCTCTTGTATCTATGAACACGATCTCCTGATTTTTTGTTTCATATCTATAAATGTGATGAATTTTATTAATGGATTGTCTAATATTAAATCACTCTTGAATTCCATATATAAACTGCACCTCATCTCTGTTGTAATTTGAATCATGTCCTCAAAAATTATGTTCAATTTCTAATTCCCATCTGCTGTGAATGGGATTATCCAGGAAGCTCAAATGAGACTAGTTCTTAGAGTCACTGTTCTCTGCTTCTGGCAGATATTTGAAACTACAACTTTTTATCAAGAGAGAATTTTGGGGTTTGATGACATACTAGTGGTCCTTAAAAGTTTTTAGTACTTTATAAAGAATTTTGAAAAGGAAATTTTGAAATGGAAATTTAAATTTCATTCTAAAGAGTAAATTATTGCAAAAAATTTAATTTTCAGAATATAATAAACATTTACAATTTAAAATAAAAAATTTGTATCACCAAAGAAAGACCTGTATGGAGGGTTTATTGTAATAGAGGGTTGTCTCCAAAGCTGGAAACTACCTACATGTCTAATGATTGAGAGACAGATAAACAAACAGTGGTACCTCCATACCATGGAATAACACTCAGCAACAAGGAGAAACAACGTATTGAGATATACCAACATGAATGAATACCTAAGGCATTATACTAAATGAAAGGAGTACCTTGGCCTCCTCATCCTTCCAGTCTCTGCTGGTGCCTTCCTGCACCTGAATCTGTCCAAAGACCAGGAGGCTGGGGAGGCTGGAAATACCCGACCCTGTGTCCACAGCACAGCAGGTGACAGGGGGACACTGGGTCACAGAGCTCACAGCAGATGATGGGCCGAGCTTCTGAGAGAAGAGAGAAAAACTGCTACCAAATAAATTGTGGGTGAGTTGCACATGATCTAAACCCAAAACCTGTGAGGCCTCTCTTCAGTATGATCTACCTTTGTGACTTGGAAGAGTCACACATTCTCTGTCCTGGTCAATCCTAGGACTGCGGTTACTTCTCAAAACTCGGCAGTCAGGACCTGCTTCAGATGGTCTCTAATTCCAGGGTGGGTAATATTCTCTCCCTCTCTCTCTTTTAAAAATATTTCTGGAAATTCTTTGATGCCATTTGAGATGGAAATTAAAATTCGAATCTAAAGAATTATTGCAAAAATATCATTGTGAAAATATCTTAGGCATTTACACTTTAAAATGAAAAATTTATATCAACAAATACAGGCTTGCATGAAGTGTTTATTGCATTATGGGGTAATCTCTTTCCGAAGATATGTATATATATCCCTTCAAAATGCTTAGGATGCGTATTCAACTCTCTTCCTGAATCCTTACACTCTCCCCTTCCTGACTTGAGGTAAAGGAACCCTCAGTCTTCTCTGAGTTAGATCAGAGACTGGGAGTCACAGCACATCAGACATTCTTGTCCAGAAACTCCCTAAACCTTCCTCTGGTTTTCTTCCCACTCCTTTGGGAACCCTCACTGTGGTGAAAATTAGCATAGTCCTCCAGGTGGGTGGTGACTATCTCCTTAGGAATTTGGTCCATGTCTCAGAGCCTTCATTGATGCTACTAGTGAAAAATGCTCCTGTAGGAGCATCATCTCTGAATTTGGATGAAATAAGGAACACACATTCTAATGAAAATGAATCTAAGTCATAACACAGCAAACCTGCAGATTGTTAGCTTTTAACTTTGCAATGTTCGATCATAGTTGGTGGCATTAGGAACCTCTCTGTACATAAGCTCCCCATGCCTAATTTCCTGGATATGAGGGTTTTTTGCACAATTTGTCCCCGGGTGCCCCTTGGTTTCTGTGCTTCCTCCACATCCACTGCCCAGTTTCCTAAGGACTCATTCTCCTTTTATTCAGAGTCCTGGTTCATTTTTATTTTATTTTTTGACATACAAAATGTCATACATATTCAATGTATACCTCTAGATGAGTGTGGAGATAAGTATACACTTACAAAATTGTCACCATTGGTACCAACCTATGCCATTAACCTATCCATCACCTCCAAAAGTTTCCTTCCACCCTCTTATTTATTATCAGTATTTTTTGGTGATAAAAACTCTTGATATGAGATCTACCCTCTTAGTAAAATTTTAAGTATAAAATACAGTGTTTTTAACTAAAGGCGCTATGCTGTACAGTGTTGGTAACACATAGATATGTAGATACGTGGGACTTATTTATCTTGTGCAGTTGAAACTTTGTATCCTTTGACTGATATCTCCCTGGTTGGCCCTCTTGCCAGACGCTGGCAACCACCGTTTCACTTTCTGCTTCTATGAGTTTGACTATGTTGGATTCATCTTATGAGTAGCACAATTTAGTATGTGTGTTATGTGTCTGGCTTATTTCACTTAACATGATGTCCTTGAGGTTCATCCATGTTGTTGCAAGTGGCAGAATTTCCTTATCTTTTCTGGCTGAATAATATTATATTGTAAATATATATACATATGAAGCATATATGTCTGAGAAAATGTGTTATATATATATATATATCACATTTTCGTATAAAATATAACATTTTCTTTATCCATTCACCTGTCAACTGACATTTTTTTTTTTTAAGATTTTATTTATTTATTTTCCCCCCAAAGCCCCAGTAGATAGTTGTATGTCATAGCTGCACATCCTTCTAGTTGCTGTATATGGGACGCGGCCTCAGCATGGCCGGAGAAGCGGTGCGTCGGTGCGCGCCCGGGATCCGAACCCGGGCCACCAGCAGCGGAGCGCACTCACTTAACCGCTAAGCCACGGGGCCGGCCCTCAACTGACATTTAAATTGCTTCCATATCTTGACTATTGCTCATAATGCTGCAATAAATATGAGCGTACAGATATTTCTTTGATATCCTAGTGTCAATTCCTTTGGTTATATACTCAGAAGCGAGATTGATTGCTGGATCATATTGTAGTTCTGTTTTAGGAGACTCCATACTGTTTTCCATAGTGGCTGCATCAATTTACATTTTCACCAACTGTGTACAAGTGTTCCCTTTCCTCCACATCCTCACCAGCATGTGGTATGTTTTGTGTTTTTTATAATAGCCCTAATGACAAGTGTGAGGTGATATTTTGTTACCATTTTGACTTCAATTTCCTTGATGATTGGTGATCTTGAGCACATTCTTGTAAACCAGTTGCAAATTTGTTTGACATCTTTGGAGAAATATCTAATCAATTACTTTGCCAATTCTTTTAGTTGTTTATTTTTTTGCAGTTCTCATGAGCTCTTTATATACTTTGGATAGTAACCTCACAGTTTACAATTTTTTTTTGTATTCTACAGTTTGCGTTTTCATTTAGTTGACTGATTCCTTATTGTTCAGAAACTTAACACTCTGCAGACCCACTTGTATATTTTCACTTTTGTTGCTTCTGTTTTTTTGGTGTCATATGAATTAAATCATTTCCAATACCAATGTCACAAAGCTGTTCCCCTATGTTTTCTTATAGGAATTTTAGAGTTTCAGGTCTTAAGTTTAAGCATTTAATCCATTTTGAGTTGACTTTAGTATATGGTGTGAGATAAGGGTCAAATTCTATTCTTCTGCATGTGGAATTCAGTTTTCCCAACATCACATATTAAAGAGACTATCCTTTCCCAGTTATGTATTGTTAGCAACCTTGTCAAACACCAGTTGGCCATAAATGCATGGGTTTATTTCTGGGCTCTCTAGACTGTACCATTGGTCTTTATCTTTTTTTAATGCTAATGCCACATTGTTTTGATTATTCTAATTTTGAAATATATTTTGAAATCAGAAAAAAGAAACTGGGGTGCCTGCGGAGAGAATCAGTGTCAAATTAAGAGTCCTGGGTTTTGTCCCACTCGCCATGACAGTAAAAAAAAAAAAAAAAAGGACCTTTTTTTGTAAGTACAGTTCTGTTGTTTCTTAGTTAAACACAAATTAACAACACTGATTGGTATTTATTAGAACTTGAGTATAATTTCAGTTATACCTGTGTTGAAGGTGTGAGCCTAACATGCTACCTGACTCCATTGTACTGTCTCCACAACTGACAAATCCTCTTTTCTCTCCTCACAGGCTACATGTAAAGACTACTTGGGCCCAGAAAGAACGTGTGGATTTCTGTTCTGAGTACTGGATGGCCTGGGTTTGAGGCAGAAATACACACTTCTCCTGACTCACCTAAGGCACCTCTAAATTTCTCACCCCTTTTAAACGAGCCAAAGACACATAACCAGTTTCGTTAGTGGGGTGAGATTGGAAATTGAGGGAGGTCACTGTCAGGTGCATGTCAGCTGTCCCAAAGGGTTTTCTTTTTCTTTTTTTTTTGCTTTCAGCTTCTGGGATATTGGGATTGTTTAGGCCCCCAGCACATGGCTCACACATCCTGTCTAAACAGCTTTCCCACATTTCTTCATCTCCTTCTTCCATTCTCTCACCAGTATTTTTTAAACCTATGATCTCAAGTTGCCTTGATCAAACATATTTTCTCCATCCTCAGTGTCACTGCTCTAGGCTCTAGAAAGTACAATAATCTCTGTGTCCCCAAAGCATCTGGTCCTCAATGCTGCTGAAAAATTCCTACATATCACAGGGTAAGGATTCCACTGCCATGATCCTCAGACATGTACTAATATGACCCAAGCCCCCATTTCATGCTTATCCCTCTTTGCTTATCAGACATTTTCATTGCTTTTATGCACTTGTATTATCCCCCACCACTACAGTGTAAGTGCCTTCAGGGCAGGAACTGTGACTTGATCAATCACACAACCACTTAAGTTACTCTCACAGTATGGCAAGATTAAGGAAATATAAATTAGTGTGTGTGTGTGTGTGTGTGTGTAGAGGTAGTAGTTGCAGGGGATTTTGACCATATGGATCTAATCTCTGATTTGGAAGTTGGGAGGTTTTGAATAGTAATCCTAGATGAAATACAGAGTTGTATTTAAAACAATCAACGGATCAATTTAAACTCATTTTCTATGGCTTATTTACAAAAGCAATAAATTTTGTGGAAAATTCAGCAGAAATCGAGTATAAAGGCTGGGGGTAACCATTCAGTGTCCTTGAATTGAGAAAGCAGCATTGACTTAGGTGAAAGTTAAATAAATTGTAGAATCTGTTGAAACTTCTGATCCTGGTGATTTCCTTTGGGATAGACACAGACATGTCTATCTTTCGATGGATATTGTTGAACTTGGGTTTTCTATAACCATTAGGGAGAGGGTCAATAATAATATATTTTACTATAAAACTTCTTTATCACCTAGACTTCCACATTAATTGGCATTGAGTTGTACAAATAAATGGAATAATTTATAATGTAAGTTTGTGGCACCATGTTCTTCCTTTTACTTGTTTGGCTTTGAAAATCCTTCTCAGGTGCTTTGGTTCTGCTTGTCTGCTCGTAAGTAAATGATGCTGACACTCAGTAGTCTGAAGTTTAGGAAAGAACACACTTTGGGCAGAAAAACTTCACAGAGGAGCAGAGAACTCAGCAGGACACATGAGCTTCATTGCAGGTCCCTCCCGTGTCAACTCAGTGTTTACTTGGACCCGGATGTGCACCCTGTCATTCTCCATGGATCAAGTAAAAGAAAGAGCCTCTCAGAACATTGCAATGGTCTCTTTGGAAATAATTAGTAAGTTGTAATTGTTTTTGGTAATTAACAACTGGGGAAAAGTTTTTCACAAATATGCTCAGTTCCCCAAGCCTGTCCTCCCATGGTGGCTACAGGTGAAAAGATAATTGCAGTTCTAAGGGGAGGTGAGGTCACAGAATCACAAACCCATATCTAGTGGTCTGGCTGCCTCCCTCCAGTCCAGATCCTGGCTGTCATGATCATCACACCAGGCCCACTGTCCTGGAAGCAGAAAGGAGTCTGGTGACAATTTTCTATTTCAGTCTGAGAGGAAGAGTCAGCAAGGAAGGACTGCTATCAGGAGTCTGGATAAGTGATCAGGTCAGAAAAAGGGATTCTTCAGAGTTTGAATCTAGTCTACTGCCAAAGCCACATATGAGGGAGAAATAGTTCTGAGGCATTACTTAGCTATCCTACACCAATCCCTGATGGCTTCTAATGTAATTTAGTGTAATCGACAATGACCTTGAATATTACTGCTGAATCTCAGTGATAATGAAACCTGACTTGTACAGTACTTAAGAACTGTGGTTCTGAAATCAATCTGCTCTTCAGCCTAATTTACTGGACTCACAGAGTACATTTTCTGGATTACTGCAGGTGTTCCTACAACACCTCTGTGCTTAGAACAAAGAATAGGATAAGTTTACAGGAATCATTTAGTGCTGTGCAGAAAGGGTGAATCCAATGGCAATTGCTAGAATAGAAATATTTTTTCTAACTCTGTGTGTATGAAGTGCTTAATGGAGGCAGTAATTGTTTCCTACTGAAACATCTCTGGCCTGTTAATTTTGATGAGATTGTTTTCCCTCTTGAAGAAAGGAAATTAGTACTTAAGGAAAATATAAATGTATAATAATGAGCTTCAGATAGCAGCTATCGGGCTCAAATGTATCTTGTGATATTTTCTCTGGTTTAAAAATATTCTACTATCACTCAGAAAATGTAATACTACAATTTAATAAAATGTAAAAGATTTTACACATTAGAGATTCCTTTTTGCATAACTGTCTTAAAAGTATAAGACAAATCTCACTTCCTTGGTAGTAGTTTTACTTAACTCAAGTATTAAAATATTGATTAGTGTGTGATCTGAAATTAGTAAATTTTTTTTCTACACAAGTCTATCGCGTATTAGTGATTCACAAAATAATTTATGGCACACTATGATACTAACCGTTTATGCAATAGGTAGTATTGTATTTCATTCCCGAATTGAGTCTTTTTGTTGCCATCCTAATATTGAGCTAATCTTGTATTTATTAAATCCAACTTGGTCCTGTGACATGTGTCTGTAGTATTGCAATGAGAGCATCTATATTTAGTTAAGACCTTGAAGGCTTTCTGCATAATTGATATTGGCCTATGAAATAAATCTTTGCACATAAATGCAAACTTGTTACACCTGAAATTAAATAGTAAATTAACCAACAACATAAAATATAATGACAAGTTATGAAAACAGCTAAATATCTACCTCGACTATTGGAAGGACACGGCTAAGTTGATTTGTCAATAGGTTGCAGTGATTAAATGTGCTTGGTTTGTTACCAGCCCAGCCAGGTTTAAGTACCATCCTGCCTGTAAGTAGGGTGTGAATTTAGACAAAACACTTAATGTCTCTGTATCTAAGTTCTCCTGCTCTTTAGAATGAAAGTAATAGTAGTTCCTGACTCACACATTTAGGAAAAATAAAGAAGTGACGTAGTAGAGGTGTAACCTTCATAGCAGTGATTAATTCATCATACATGCTCTTTAAAAAGTTATGCATTCAATACTTGGAAACGTCTTTGTAAAAGAAAAATATTAAGTTAATATTTCTCATTAACTTAAGTGAATTAACGGATTTAAGGGAATTAACGGTAAGTGGAGAATATTGGATTTCAGTTGATGTGATATATGTAGCCCATGCCTCATATTCCCCTGCTCTGGCTAAGAAGGCAAATATCATTCACAGAGAATGGACAGGATGGCCACCAGAGATTTCACAATAGAAATGATTTTCTTAACACAGAATATAGTTGGAATCCTGGGGAATATCTCTCTTCTTTACCATTATCTCTTCCTTCACTTCACTGGATACAGGCTACGGTCCACAGATTTGATTGTAGAACATCTGCTGGTAGCCAACTCCTTGGTCATGCTCTCCACCGGAATCCCAAGTGCAATGGCAGCATTTGGGTGGAAACATTTTCTTAATGATATTGGATGCAAACTTGCTTACTATACACACAGAGTGTTCAGGGGTGTGTCCATTGGCACCACCTGCCTCTTGAGTGTCTTCCAGGCCATCACCATCAGCCCCAGGAACTCCAGGTGGGCAGAGCTCAAAGTGAAAGCTCCAAAGTACATTGGGTCGTCTATTTTCCTCTGCTGGATCCTACAATTGATGATAAATATCACTTTTACTCTTTCTGTGACTAGTAATTGGAGCAACAAAAGCATCACAAAGAAAAAAGACTTAGGATTATGTTATACTGTAATTCATGACAGAATCAGAGTCTTACTGAATGTAGGAATTTTATTATTCCCTGATGTTTCATTCCTGGGGCTCATGGTCTGGACCAGTGGCTTTATGGTTCTCATCCTGCACAGGCACAAGCAGCGGGTCTGACATATTCATAGGACCAAGATCTCCCCTAGATCCTCTGCTGAATCCAGAGCCACCCAAAGCATCCTTGTCTTGGTGAGCACTTTTGTGTCTTTGTACACTCTCTCCTCTATCTTTCACATTTATTTGGCTCTTTCTAGTAATCCCAGTCAGTGGCTGGTGATCTTTGTTGCCCCAATTACTGTATGTTTCCCAACTGTAAGCCCCTACATTCTAATGATGCATGACCGCAGAGTATCCACATTTTTCCTTTCCTGGGTAAGGATTAGATAATTACTTAACCTTATGAGAACTATGTAAATTGAATTTACATATTATTTATCTGTTTATTTATTCACTGGCATCTGAGTCCTAAGTACAATTATTAGACAATCATTTACAAAAGAGTGGTAAACAAGACAGATTGAGTTTATGCTCCAAAATAAGCAACAAATCATAATACAATTGTAAATGAATTATTGTGTAATTATCATAAAAATACGTCTGTAAATAAGACTTTATTAATGCTCGTAGAGGAGCTTCAGAATCTAGGCAGTATTAAGTAGGAGTTTTTGAAACAACATGGGGATTACAGAAAAGACTATGAATGTGTAACTATCAATCTGAAATAATACATTTACACAGAAGTAAACTAGGCTTGGAATTGTAGGAAAACCTCCACGAAATAAAACAGCATGTGAAATGGTCATTAAAGAAAAAAGAAATATTCCCACAGAATAATGAATAGTGTACAGCTAATCTGAAGAGTCTATTCAGATTCAAAGAGTAGAACTTTTGGGGTCCTAAATATGAGTTCCTTACATTTCATTTTTGGAGAGATGGTAGTCATTTGAAATATCATGTTATGAAGTGACATTAACATACTTAAAATATTTTCATTTGGAAATGGCCAGTTAGAACTGGAATTAGTGAAAGAGAGCACAAAAGTATGTTTCCACTGATTTCTAAAAGACATTAGGTTGATGATTAAAAAAATATATGATGTCTGCAGAAAAATTACATGTAATTCGGTATCTGTAAAAAGCAATTTTATCTCTATTAGGTATTAATGCTAGTTGGTCATTTTGACAAGAAAGAGAGTTCAGGATGCAAATCTCATGTCTCTAAAGTGGAGAAATAAGTTTATGGTGGGCATTTCCATTAAACATGGAAGAGTGGAGGAGTACCTGTTTTGAGGGGAAAAGTCATAAATCAATTTTTTTTACGGGAAGTTAGTTTACTAGATGAGCAAAGTAGGTATTCCTAAATTTCAGGAAATGTTTTAATGTAGTTCTCCCAGCATTTAATTTATGAAGCTGATACAAAGTACTGAGGATTCTACATTTTCAGAAATATTAATTAGACCTAATGGGTATATATTGAACCTGGTTCTACTAAACAGAAAATCATACAATTTTAGATCACATTAGTATCTAAATACTTACCATATATTAGACCACAAAGAAGCAAAGGAAAAAATATAAACATACACACATACATACTACATTAATGTGTGTATATATATATGTGTGTGTGTATGTGTGTATAGAGCATGTATGTGTATATGTAAACAATCTATACATTGTATATTTAATGGCGTGTTTATGTGTATATGTGCACATATATGCATATATAATGAAATTATTTCCTGTCAATCAATAGTATTGCCATAATGTTCAAGAAATTGCAAAATAATACTAATGATAACAATGACAAAGTGTTTTAGCTTTAAGTCTACTCTAATGTACATTTTATGCTAATTGTTTCAGGGTTTAAAATTACATAGATTGTATTTTCCATTTTCTAGTTTAATTTTTGTAATTTACCTATATCTCATACAGAAAAAATATAATCGCACAGAATAAAAATAAAAACATTTTGACTTTACCAGTAGCAATTTGTCTATTGATGTTGAATATCATAACAGACATATTTAGGTTTAGATTTACCATAATATTGTGTACTTTTTGTTAGGAGTAGAGTATTTTTTTATGTTTCTATCTTAACTCTTTATATGAATTTTGAAAAATAATTCTCCCTGTTACCCATTCTCTTTGAGAATTATATAAGTATTTCTTTTAGTTTAGTCACTTCAAAATTTCAGCTTACTTTTAAAAGATAATCACAATTTCAAGTTATTTAATACCTTCCACCTCTACCTTGACAATACATAGATATTACAACCCTAATCTCTTTACCTTCCTTGACCTATTTTTTAAAAATTATCAATATGTATTAAAAAACAACTAAGGACGTGTGCATAGGTCATAAGTACACAGCAAATTTTAGAAATTCCAGAATCTGGATACACTTCTGTATGTAGCTCCTAGATAAAGAAACAGAAAATTGTTAACACTCAGCCGCCTGGTTCCCCCTCCCAGTCACCACCCCTAGGGGTAACCACTGTTCTGACACCTAAGAACACGGATCAATTGTTTCTGTTTTTTATTTTACATAAATGGAGTAACAGTATGTGATTTTATTCCTTATGTTGTTTGTGTATATCTTTCTATATTGTTGCGTGTTGTGAATCCTGCACTGCCATTTTTGTGTAGCATTCTATTGTATAAATATTTAACTATTAATGTAATTGTTCCACTGTGTATGCACATGTGAGTGGTTTTCTGTTTGTGTCTATTAGGAATAGTGCTGGTATATGAGTTCTAGAAATTGCATTTTGGTGATACATTCGTGAATTAGTGTTTCATATATAAGTAGATGTGGAAGTGTTGGGTCATAAATTTGCATCTGATCATCTTTATTAAATACTTGCAAACATTTTTCAAATGTATGTATGAATTTTCATACTTACCAGAGCTGAAAGAGATTTATGGTTTATTCACATCCTTGCCAGCACTTGATCATTCCCGTCATTTGTATTTTAGCTTTCTGGTTGGTGTGTGATAATTCCAGGTGTTGGTTTTGTTGCATTTCAATGATTACTACAGAATTTAAGCATATCTTGACATATTTAATTATCATTGAGTAACCTCCTTCTTGAACTGTCTTTTGGTATGATTTCCCATCTGTGCCACTGTGTTTATCTTCTTACTCATTTGTAGGAGTTCTTTATACATGCTTGATATGAGTTTTTCTCTCTCTGTCTCTTCATCTGTGTCTTCCGATGAGGATTAGTTTTTAAATTAATATATCTAATTTGCCATTTTCCTCTTTATAGTTAGTCTTTTGTTCTGTGACAGAACTATATTTCTATTCTAAACCACAGATAAGTTCTATTTTGTTTTCTTCAATAGGTTTATATCATTTAGCTTTAAATTTTAGGTTAAGAAACCATATGAAATCAATTTATTGTATTATAGTGAGCAATTAAATTCTTCCATTATGGCTAAAAAAATTAAATTTATTCTGAAAATGTTGTATTCAGCTATCTTTTCATTTGCTCTTACCTCTCATTGATTCACTGAGGTTATCATCACCTCATCCACGGATCTGACTTTTCCTTCAAGTCTCATGGTCATTCTCTCCAACTCTTCCTGCCTCCTGAAATCTTTTGCAATCCCCAAGTACCATAAATGCAACATCATTTTTGGTGTCATTAGTTCAGCTGCAAATAGTCTATAAGCTTCTTGGAACTAAACAGAAGTGGACCTCACTGGTATTTGCATGCAGTCACTCTCTTCCTTGACGTGTCCTGATCCCTCCCTCTGTTTCTCCATTGAATTCAGCAACATTAAATAAAAGCCAAATATATTCTTGGGAATTTGGGGGAAGGGAATAACTGACACATTTATAGCACGTTGTATACAGGTGCACATGTCACTCTCCTGTTCTATGTGATGCCATGGATGGAGGGGACACTTGGTACTGGGGAGTCTGCAGGCACCAAAGTCTACAGGGTGAGGCATGGTTGCATTCATCGGCAGAAAGAGAGAAACCCCTGATACTGGTCACTCTCTAAATGCTGACAGCTACAAAAAAGGCAGCACAAATGTTAGGAAGAAGAGCCAAAAGAGAATGAATTATCTCTATTATGCTAAGCAGCTCCTCACGGTATCCTCCCATAGCCCCTTGAATTCTCTTACATACTCGCCAGGAGAAGGTGTAATATTGCTAGAGCACCTGACTCCTTCTGATGGTAAAATCGTTGGTGTTCCCTTGGAAAATAGAACCCATATTCAAGGGATAAGGTTTGGGATGTGTATACATGGGGAAAGGAAGGTACCATAACAGTAGAGATAGAACCCTTTGGATGAACTCAACATCTTGTTAGTTTTGCTCCTTCAGAATCTTCAGTAAGAATTGATGTGTTACATGACCTCCTTACGCACCTTATAAGTTTTAGAGGGGTTATCCTCACTAGGGGGAACTGCAGGGAGTGATGTGAGTGAGACCACCTCCCCTGACATCTGTCAGCAGTGGGTGCTTAAGGATTTAGCCCGAGTGCCTCCATCTTTGATGTCCAAAGTTTTCACCATGTAGATGATGTTTTGATTGTTGGCAATTCAGAAGGCTCAGTCTTAGTATCCCTGCTTAAGAAGTGTTGTCACATGTCTGCCAGTAAGAGTAGCTGATTAAACATGACAAAATTGAGAGTTCTGCACACCAATTCATGTTTATGGAGATGATGTAAACAAATTTACATGTTGAAACCTTCCAGCAGTATAGCAAAATCAATTTTCTCATTGGTCCCTGCTATGGTGTGAACATTTGTGCCCCTCCAATTTTCATATGTTGAAACCTAACTCCCATGGTGATGGTATCAGGAGTTGGGAATTTTGGGAGGTGATTAGGTCACGAGGGCAATGACCTCATAAACTGAAATAGTGCCCTCATAAAAGTATCTCAAGAAAGCTCCTTTGTCCAGTCCATCATTTGAATACACCGACAGAAGCCTCTGTCTATGAACCTGAAAGTGGGCTCTCACCAGACACAATCTGCTGGTGCCTTGATCTTGGACTTTCCAGCCTCTGTCAATATGAGAAAAAAAAATCCCCGTTGTTTATAAACTACCCAATCTTTGGTATTCTGTTTTAGCAGCCTGGAAAAAACTGAGGCAAAAATTGTTACTGAGAAGGGCAGGTACACCTGTAAAGATACATAAAAATGTGGAAGTGGAGTTGGAACTGCACAATGGATAGAGGCTGAGAGAGTTTGGAAGTTCATGCTGGAAAAATTCTGCATCACCATGAAAGGACTATTAAGGATGGTGCTCGTGAGAGGACAGGAGGAAGAGACGAGAGCTGGAGAGAGAACCTCAGACTTCTTAGAAAATATCTAAGTGGTCATGAACAGAATGGGGTAGAAATATGGACTCTAAAGGCCATTCTGATTAGATCTCAGACAGAAATGAGAAACGCTTTATTGAAAATAGGAGAAAAGCTGATCATTTGCAGCAATGAGCTTGGCTGAATGTGTCCCTGTCTTAGTTTTTTTCTGCAGGATAGACCTAATAGCATGAAACTGGATCTTTGGCTGAGGAAATTTCTAAGCAAAGTGTTGAAAGAGCAGCCTGATTTCACTTAAATGCTTATAGTAGGATGGAAGTATAAAGAAACAATGTCCATATGGAATTACTAATCAATAAGGAAGCAGAACTTAACAAATTGGAAAATTCTTATCCAGGAATTTAAAACAACTGTGATAATTATGCAAAAGCCTCTAATGGATAAAGCAAACAGCATGAAAGAACATATGGGCAATGTTAGAAGAGAGATAGAAATATTAATAAAGAACCAAAAGAAAAGCTAGAGATAAAAAAAAATAACTAACAGAATGAAGAATGTGCTTGATGGGGCTTATTAGTAGACAGGACATGCCTAGGGAAAGGTATCTGTGAGCTGGAAGACATATCAATAGAAACCTACAAAGCTAAAAAGTAAAGAGAAATTGGGCTAGAAAGAAAAAGGAACAGAGCATCCAAGGGATTGTGGGACAACTAATAAAGGTGTGACATATGTGTAGTGGGTAGGCCAGAAGGAGAATAGAGAAAGGAGTTGAAAATATTTGAAACAATAATGACTGACAATTTCCCCAAGTCAATATCTGACACCAAAACCACAATATCCAAACCACACAAGACAAAAACAGTACTAATAAAGAAAACTACAAACTAATATCTTTCAGGAACATAGATGCAAAAATCCTCCACAAAATAGTGGTAAATCAAATCCAACTATGTTTTAAAAGAATTGTACACCATGACCAAGCGGGGTTTATCCCAGGTATGCAAGGTTGATTTAACACTCAAAAATCAATTAATCATATTCGTCACATCAACAGCCTAAAGAAGAAAAATCATATTATCACATCAGTAGATGAAAAAGAAGCTTTTGACAAACCCAAACTCATTCTTGATAAAAATTCTCAGTAAACCAGGACTAGAGAAGACCTTCCTGAAGATGATGGAGAAAACCTACAAAAATTTACAGCTCACATCTAACTTAATGGTAAGAAACTCAAAGCTGTCCCACTCAGTTCAGGTCCAGGGCAAGGATGTCCACTTTCCCCTCTCCTTTCCAATATTATACAGGAAGTCCTTGCTAATGCATTAAGAGAAGAAAATAAAATAAAATAAATATAGATTGGGTAGAAAGAAAGAAAAATAAGAAAACAAACAACCCTGGGCCGGCCCTGTGGCTTGGTGGTTAAGTGCGCGCGCTGCGATGCTGGCGGCCCGGGTTCGGATCCCGGGTGCGCATCGAGGCACCACTTCTCCGTTCATCCTGAGGCCGAGTCCCACATACAGCAACTAGAAGGATGTGCAGCTACGACAAACAACTATCCACTGGAGCTTTGGGGGGGAAAAAATAAAATAAATAAAAAAAAAAAAAAAGAAAACAAACAACCCAATAAAAAATGGGCCAACAAACTTAATAGACACCTCACCAAAGAAAATAGACTCTTAACAACTAAGCATATGGAAAAATGACCCACATGATATGTCATCAGTGGAACGCAAATTAAAAATACAATGACATATGGCTGGCCTGGTGGTATAGTGTTTAAGTCCATGCGCTCCACTTCGGCGGCCCAGGGTCCGCAGGTTTGGATCCAGGGTGTGCACCCACACATTGCTTATCAAGCCATGCTGTGGCAGCATCTCACACACAAAATAGAGGAAGATTGGCACAGATGTTAGCTTAGGGTCAATCTTCCTCACCAAAAAAAAAAAAAAAAAAGATATACCACTACAAACCTCTTAGAATGGCTAAAATCAGGAACACTGTCAATAAAAATGCTGTAGTGGATGTGAAGCAACAGGAATTCTCATTTATTGCTAGAAGAAATGCAAAATAACATCATTACTTTGGAAGTCAGATTGGCAGTTGCTCCAATATTAAACATACTCTTACCATAAAATCCAGCAATTGTGCTCCTTGGTATTTAGTGAAAGGAGTTGAAAACTTATGTCCACACAAAAATCTGGACATGGATATTTATAGCAACTTTCTTCATATTTGCCAGAACTTGAAATGAACCAAGGTGTTCTTTGGTAGGTGAATGGATCAATATACCCTGGTATATTCTGGACATGGAATATTATTCAGTACTGAAAAAGTTAAGCTATCAAGGCATGAAAAGACATGGAGTGTCCTTAAATGCATATTACTAAGTGAAAGAAGCCATCTGAAAAGGCTACATAATGTAGGATTCCAAGTATATAATATTTTGGTAAAGGAACATTTATAAGACATTAAAAAGGTCTGTGATGGCCAGGGGTTGTTGGTAGAGGGTAGATGAATAGCCTGAGCCTAGGGATTTTAAGGACAATGAAAATATTCTGTATGATACTGTAATGATGGTTACATGTCATTATCTGTTTGTTCAAATCCACAGAATGTACATCCCTAAGAATTAAGCATGAGGTAAACTATGGAGTTCGAGTATTTATGATGAGTTAACATAGATTCATCAGTGGCAGCAAATGGACCACTCTGGTGGGGGATGTTGATACTGGGGGAGGCTGTGCATGTGTGGGAGCAGGGATTATGGGGAACCTCTGTACCTTAATCCTAATTTTGCTGTGAACCTAAAACTATTCTAAAAGAAAGTATTTAAAAAGTTACATTGGTATGTGTAGCATGAAACACTTATTTGAGATGTTTTAAAGATTCAGTGCTCTCAAAGAGTATTGAAAATTAAATGGTTTTCTTCTTTAAGATTTACCTTAGTCAACGCACTTTAAAGATTTGGGGAAATATCAGTACCTAAGCGGGGGTGAAGAACAAACTGTGGCACCAAATTTCATAAAACATACAAACATGCACAAACAAGAAACAGGAAAAATTCTGATCTGTTAATTCAGTGATAATATCTATTACTTAACATAGATCATGACTTCCTCTGTGTATTAAATATGCATTTCTCTCCTTTCTCACCACAAACTATTAATCCATTCTCCATTGCCTCTTTTGGCTCATTTCAAACAAAACTGGGACAGGCGGTCACATGTTGGATTGTCCCGTGAATCCATGTGGCCCCTGGGAAGAGAGGGGGCAAAAGGGTCTGAGGACTCAGGATAGCTTTTAGAAAAATTCTGAGGGCAGACCTCTCACACAGCGTAGATGCCACCATGTGATTCCTACCACCACTTCTACAGACCAGGCACGTGCACTAGGTAATGACGTGGCCGCACCCATTCCAGGAAGGGCTCAGCCCCTAAGAATCTGGCCGAGAAGCCTGCACTTTTTAGATACCTGCCCCAAAGCCTCAGAGGACTCAGAGGTCTCAGGTGTGCTGTTTGATATCTCCAGCTCAGTGCTACTGAAAACCCGTCTGGGGATCAACAACAGCAGCAACAGGGAACTTGTTCATGATGCCATTTCATGGGGCCGCTGCAAACCTGCAGATTCATAACTTCTTAGAGTAGGTCCTGATCCCCAAGGGGTCTGTGTGCACTTAAGAACCTCAGAAGTAATGCATACCTAACTGGTTCCCATCTGGTTTTCCATTAGGATCACATGTGGAGTTTTAAGAACCAACATCATCTGTGGCCTCCCCGCAGTGTTTGGGTGGGGTCATCAGTATTTTAATTCAGTGCTCCAGGTTATTCTAAGGCGAGGCCCTTGTTAAGCACGAGGTCTTCCGGGTATACTTGTGAAAGTTGAGTCCAGGATTTTGTTCAAGGGGTGGTAAGAAGGTCTGCTTTCTCTGGAGTTAGAAGCGGAGGTCAGTGCAGCCCAGATTCCCCATCTATAGCAGAATTTTTGGACATCAGTTTGAGAAAAAGAGGTTGTTAAGCCAGGATAGAAAACCTCACGGTTTGGTCTCCGTGTAGGAGCTCATTATTCCTGAATCTCTCCTGTGACAAAGGATTGAGGATTGTGGTCTTTTCAGCATTTCAAGGTCCTGCCTGTGGGTGTGGTGCTAGCAGATGAAAGGGCTATGCTCACCCTTTGAAGGCAGATTCTCAAGATGCAGATGGGATTCCTCAACATATTATCACCTGAGAAAACAACCCGGAGCAGGAGGAGGAAGAGGACGAAATGGCAGGTTCTCAGGTAAATGTTCTGTCCCAGGGCAGAGGCCGTGTCCACTTTTCCTCTGGAAATGCCATGGATTTAGAACCTGCAAACCTTTAGTTCCCTACTTCTGCTGTGTCTGCCCAGTGAGGTTGTTTCCAACTACTTATTTTTTCCTTTTCCCCTTATGATATTCAAGGTCAACTCTTGAGAATACTTCTGCCCTATGTGTCAGAACCTTTTCTCCATCCTTTGCATCCAAACTCCCTATACAGCATGAAGAATTCTCACTATGAATTAATGATGTTCAACTAATGAAATTATTCCCTTTCTGAGAGATTAACATGGGAAGGTGTTGATATCCAAGACTCCTATTGAGATGGGTTCAGATGCTCAGTTATCAGTGAAGGAGGAGAAAATGCAGCTTTTAGTTTTCATATGGATGCAGCATCAGCTCTGAAGAACAGTATTAACAAAATGCACTTGGAAACAGGGTGGCATTGGTGGCCTAGAAAAACTCAGAGTTCTTGAAATGAAGAGAAATTAGAAGAGACTTGCTCACTATATTGGTTAGAAAGACTTACTATTTAAACGCACTATTAGAATTACAGGACATGAGAGTATATGTGGATTGAAGTTTGCAAAAAAGTGATGTGTATTCATAATTAAGTTTAGATTATGATTTCCTTATTTATTTTTGCCAAAAATATCACAGCAGTGATGATGTGTCCTGTGTGCCTCAGTCACCGGATATCACTTTGTCCCATTACAGCTGACCTGCACTTGGTTCTGGAGCTCTCTGCCAGATTTCTGCCTTATAAAGTTAATATTTTTTCCTTTAGCATTAATAAGGGTGTTGGAGGGATTTATCAAGAGATGTGGATAAACCATCAGGTTTAATCTGGAAACTCCCTTTTCTTCTTAGTTTCTCTTGTTTGCAGTTTCCTTTGGAAAATGAATGCTCTCACCTTTGTTTACTGAAGACACTGGCTTTTGCAAGGACAGGTTACACTCAATGAGGCCTCAGTTCTGTAAGATTCCATTTCATTTCACACTCATGTCACAGACGTGCTCTTCTTTATAACTTGTCTGTATGTTCAAAGAAATTTTTAAGACATATTAATTTGTGTTCAAGTGTGTTAAATTTCTAAAATATAGCTCAACACAAATGATAAACAAATTTTGAAAGAGATAAGTCTCAGAAACAATAGCTCTAACTTATGTTATGTCATTGTGTGTTCGTTTCCCTAGTGCATTTACAGAATTGACAATGATCTTGATTTCATTGACATGAAAATTTTCTTCTCTCTCACTTTCAGTGTGTCCAAAGTTTCCATTTGTTTGCATGCCCGTGTGCATAAAATGTTAACATTGTTTTATCTATTCTTTCTTGTGTCCTTCTTAACTCATTTCTATTATTCTTCTCAGCTACAGAAGCTGCTATAAATACACATTAGGGTTGTCTCTGTGTATTGGTCTGTGTTCTTTTTAGATAAATTCTAGTTCAGATTAACTTTTAGTAAAACCCAGGCTCTACCATTCACTGGATATTTGACAAACCATCCTCCAAAAAGGGGAAGAATAATATTATTGTTCTCAGATTATTTATGTGGTTCATGTGATAATTCCTGACATACTGTTAGAATGATATCTAGTACATTGTAAATTTTCAAAAAGGATTGTTGTTGCCACACTTACTGTGCTATTAGAACCTGTAGTTTCCACAGCACTTTCAGCTCCAAGTCAACGTGGATTCTTCCCTTCTTATTCTACCTCTCTGCTATGCAAATTTGTGGCCCTTGGACCAGAGACGTTACCACCAAATGTTAAAAATGAGATTATTAAAAATGCGGAAACCCTTGCCACACCCCTGAACTCCTGAATCAGATTCTGCAAATTAACAAATCTCCACTTCATTGAGGAACATTTAAAAATTTGATAAGTACATTTCAAACTCACCATCACTGCTCCATGTGAGAAATATTCACAACTTATCCTGCCTGATATAAACACAGCACTCACAAATGCATATGCCTGTACTGATGGTTTAATTTTATAATTTATCTGCCACAGGAGTATAGTCTCTACAGCGGTTTTGTGGATCATATGTCATCCTCTTTCCTCAGAGTTCCAGATCATATTATAGAATATTACTTTGTTAAAAACTATTAATTGCATATTTCCGATCATTCTGCTAAGTCAGAATCGGATGCCTTTAATCTCTCATTTCATATCGTGTAAACCTATGAATTCTGCCCAAAGACACTTGGTAAATGTGTGTGTGTTTAATTTCAGGACTGTTGACCTTCAGATATGTGGCCGTAGAATTCTCTCAGGAGGAGTGGGAATGCCTGGACCACACTCAAAGGGCCTTGTACAGGGATGTGATGTTAGAGAACTACAGGAACCTGGTCTCCTTGGGTGAGGATAACTTCCTTCCAGAATTCATAATCCACCCTCAGAGTTTCAATTCCTTTGTAGAATGTTTCCTAGGAGCTTCTGCTTCCTACAGTAGCATTTCAGATCCCTGCTTTCAAGGAAAAAATTGGGGAGGTGTTGGTGTAGAAAAGAAAGGCTTCATGAAGTTTCATCATGACTTTAACCTTCCCCTTTCTTGAGGTGATCTGCATCCTTCACTTTAGATTAGTGGTAATTCTATAAATTCAGTGTCATAAAATAGTGTTGCCTTCATATTAAAGTCCAATTTCATCCCTTATTTTTAAATTTTATTTTATTGAGGTCATAATAGTTTATAACATTGTGAAATTTCAATTCTACTTTACTATTTGCCAGTCACCATATAAATGTGCCCGTTTACCCCTTATGCCCACTCCCAACCGCCCTCCCCTCTGGTAACCACTAATCTGTTCTCTTTGTCCATGTGTTAGTTTATCTTCCACATATGAGTGAAATCATGTGATGTTTGTCTTTCTCTGTCTGGCTTATTTCGCTTAACATAATACCCTCAAGGTCCATCCATGCTGTTGTGAATGAGACAATTTTGTCTTTTTTTTATGACTGAGTAGTATTCCACTGTATACTCATACCACTTATTTATCCGTTCATCAGTCGATGCGCATTTGGGTTGTTTCCGTGTCTTGGCTGTTGTAAATAATGCTGCAATGAACACAGGGGTGAATAAGTCTCTTTGAATTGTCGATTTCAAGTTCTTTGGATAAATAACCAGTAGTGGAAAAGCTGAGTCATATGGTATTGCTTTTTTTTTTTTTTTTGGCTTAAATCTATTTGGTAAATTGTTTTTTTAAGTAATTAATTTTTTAATAGATGTCATAATAATTTATAACATTGTGAACTTTTAGTTGTACATTTTGTTTGTCAGTCACCATATAAATGTATCCCTTCACTCCTTGTGCCCACCCCCCTATCCCCTTCCTCATGGTAACCACCAAACAGTTCTCTCTGTCCGTATGTTAGTTTATCTTCAACATATGAGTGAAATCATGCAGTGTTTGTCTTTCTCTGTCTGGCTTATTTCACTTAACATCATACCCTACAGGTCCATCCATATTGTTGCAAATGGGACGATTTTGTCTTTTTTATGGCTGAGTAGTATTCCATTATATATATATACCACATCTTCTTTATCCAATCATCAGTTGTGGGACACTTGGGTTGCTTCCACTGCTTGGGGAATAATGCTGCAACAAACATAGGGATGCATAAGCGTCTTTGGATTGTTAATTTCTGGTTCTTTGGATAAATACCCCGTAGTGGGATAGCTGGATCAGAAGGTATTTCTACTTTTAATTTCCTGAGGAGTCTCCATACTGTTTTCCCTGGAGGCTGGACCAGTTTGCATTCCCACCAGCAGTGAATGAGTGTTCCCTTTTCTCCACAACCTCTCCAACATTTGTTATTTTTTGTCTCGGTGATTATAGCCATTCTAATGGGTGTAAGGTCATATCTTAGTGTTATTTAGATTTTCGTTTCCTTGATAATTAGTGATGTTGAACATCCTTTCATGTGCCTATTGGCAATCTGTATATCTTCCTTGGCAAAATGTCTGTTCAGATGCTCTGCCCACTTTTTGATCGGGTTGTTTGTTTTTTTGTTGTTCAGTTGTGTGAGTTGTTTATATATTATGGAGATTAACCCCTTGTCAGTTATATTATTTGCAAGTACTTTCTCCCAGCTGGTGGGTTGTCTTTTTATTTTGATCCTGGTTTCATTTGCTTGGCAGAAGCTCTTTAGTCTGATGAAGTCCCACTTGTTTATTTTTCTTTTGTTTGCCTTGTCTGTGTAGACATGGCATTTGATAAGATCCCTTTATGACCAGTGTCAAAGATTGTACTGCCTATATTTTCTTCCAGGAGTTTTATCGTTTAGGTTCTTACCTTCAAGTCTGTGATCCATTTTGTGTTAATTTTTGAGTATGGTGAATGAAGACGGTCTACTTTCATTCTTTTGCATGTGGCTGTCCAGTTTTCCCAGCACCATTTATTCAACAGACTTTCCTTTCTCCATTGTATATTCTTAGCACCTTTGTCGAAGATTAGCTCCCCGTAGCTGTGTGGTTTTATTTCTGGGCTTTCAGTTCTGTTCCATTGATGTGTGGGTCTGTTTTTGTACTGGTACCATGCTGTTTTAATTATTATAGTTTTGTAGTATATTTTGAAGTCAGGGATTGTGATGCCTCCAGCTTTGTTCTTTTCTCTTAGGATGGCTTTAGCTATTCAGAGTCTTTTGTTGCCCCATATGAATTTTAGTATGCTTTGTTCTATTTCTGTGAAGAATATCATTAGAATTCTGATCGGGATTGCATTGAATCTGGATTGCTTTAGGTAGTATAGATATTTTAACTATGTTTATTCTTCCAATCTATGTGCATTGAACGTCTTTCCACTTCTTTACGTCATCATCGATTTCTTTCAAAAATGTCTTATAGTTTTCATTTTATAGGTCTTTCACATCCTTGATTAAATTTATTCCTAGACATTTTATTCTTTTTGTTGTGATTGTAAATGGGATTGTATTCTTGAGTTCTCTTTCTGTTAGTTGGTTATTAGAGTATAGAAATGCAACTGATTTTTATAAGTTGATTTTGTACCCTGCTACACTGCTGTAGTTGTTGATTATTTCTAATAGTTTTCTGATGGATTCTTTAGGGTTTTCTATATATAAAATCATGTTGTCTGCAAACAGTGCGAGTTTCAACTCTTCTTTCCCTATTTGGAATGCTTTTATTCCTTTTTCTTGCCTAATTGCTCTGGCCAAAACCTCCAGTACTGTGTTGAATAAGAGTGGTGAGAGTGGGCACCCTTGTCTTATTCCTGTTCTCAGAGGGACGGCTTTCAGTTTTTCCCCATTGAGTATGATGTTGGCTGTGGATTTGTCATATATGGCCTTTATTATGTTGAGGTACTTTCCTTGTTTACCCATTTTGTTGAGAGTTTTTATCATAAATGGGTGTTGGATCTTGTCAAATGCCTTCTCTGGATCTATTGAGGTGATCATGTGGTTTTTATTCCTCGTTTTGTTATTGTGGTGTATCACATTGATTGATTTGCAGATGTTGAACCATTCCTGCGTCTCTGGTATAAATCCCACTTGATCATGGTGTATGATCTCTTTAATGTATTGCTGTATTTGGTTTGCCAATATTTTGTTGAGGATTTTTGCATCTATGTTCATCAGCAGTTTTAGCCTTTAGTTTTACTTCTTTTTGTTGTCCTTGTCTCGCTTTGGGATCAGGGTGATGTTGGCCTCGTAAAATGTGCTAGGAAGTGTTCTGTGTTCTTCACTGTTTGGAATAGTTTGATAAGGATAGGTATTAAATCTTCTTTGAATGTTTGGTAGAATTCTCTGAAGAAGCCATCTGGTCCTGGACTTTTATTTTGGGGGAGGTTTTTGATTACTGTTTCAGTCTCTTGTGATTGGTCTGTTCATGTTCTCTATTTCTTCTTGGTTCAATTGTGGGAGGTTCTATGAGTCTAAGAATTTATCCATTTCTTGATTGTCCAATTTGTTGACATATAGTTTTTCATAGTATTCTCTTATAATCCTTTGTACTTCTGTGATATCTGTGGTAATTTCTCCTCTTTCATTTCTTTTTCTTTTTTTTTTTAATTTGAGCCTTCTCTCCCGTTTTCTTAGTGAGTCTGGCTAAGGGTTTGTGAATTTTATCTTCTCAAAGAAACTGTTCTTGGTTTCATTGATCCTTTCAACTATTTGTTTTTTATTTTGGTTTTAATTTCACTTATTTCTTCTCTATGTTTTTATTATTTCATTCCTTCTGCTGATTTGGGGACCACTCTGTGTCTTTTGATTGGAGAATTCAATCCATTTACATTTAGCGTGATTATTGATATATGAGGGCTTAATGCTGCCATTTTATCACTTATTTTCTGGTTGTTCTGGATTTCTCTTGTTTCCTGTGCCATGTATTTCAAACTGCCAATTCAGTTTGGTAGTTCTCTTTGATGGCTTTTGCATTATTTATCATCTGTGTCTCTGTTCTGATTATTTGTTTAGTGGTTGTCATGAGGTTTGTGTAAAAAATCTTGTAGATGAGATAGTCCATTTTCTGATAGCCTCTTATTTCCTTAGTCTAAGCCGATTCCATCCCATTCCTCTTCCCCTTCTAAGTTATTATTGTGGCAACTTATTCCATCTTGTGTTGTTAGTTTGTGGTTAAAATGACGAGGTTATAGTTATTTTTGATGTTTTTCTTACCTTTATCTTTAATGTTATAATTAAGTGTTTGCTAACCTGTTCTGATAGAGAGCTGCCATTTTATGATTTTGTCTGCCTATTTATCTCCTGGCTCAAAGCTTTGTAGACCCTTTCTTTTTTTTTCAGCTATGAGGGCCTTCTTGATTACGTCTGTTAGTGAGTGGTGGGTATTGTGGTGATGATCTCCGTCAGCTTTTGTTTATCTGTAAAATATTTATTTCTCCATCATATCTGAAGGATATTTTCACTGGATAGAGTATTCTTGACTGCAAGGTTATGTCTCTCAGAATTTTGAATGTATAATTCCACTCTCTCCTAGCCTGTAAGTTTTCTATTGAGAAATACACTGACAGCCTGCTAGGGGTTCTTTTGTAAGTTACTTCCTTCTGCCTTGCTGCCCTTAATATTTTTTCTTTGTCATTGACTTTTGCCAGTTTTCCTACTATACGCCTTGGAGAAGGTCATTTTACTTTGATATAATTAGGAGTTCTGTTAGCTTCTTTTACTTGTAATTACAGCTCCTTCCCCAGCTTTGGGAAGTTCTCAGCTTTTATTTTTTGGAACAGGGTTTCTATTCTGTTCTCCTTCTCTTCTCCCTCTGGAATATCTATAATCCTTATGTTGCATTTCCTAATTGAGTCAGATAATTCTTGGAGAATTTCTTCATTTCCTTTTAGTCTTAGTTCTCTCTCCTCCTCCATCTGAAACATTTCTATATTTCTGTCCTCCAGATTGCTAATTCTGTTCTCGATAATATCAGCTCTGTTTTTCAAGGGACTCCAGAGATTTCTTTATCTCATTCATTGTGTTTTTCATATCCAACATTTCTGATTATTTTTTCTTAGTAGTTTTGATCTCTTTTGTAAAGAATTCCCTGTGTTTAATAATTCCTTGTGCTCATTAATTTTGTTCCTGATTTCATTAAACTGCCTTTCCTAATTTTCTTGTAAGTCGTTGGGGTTTTTATGATAGCTATTTTGAATTCTTTGTCATTTAGATTGTAAATTTCTATGCCATCAGGATGGATTTCTGGGTGCTTGTCATTTTCCTTCTGGTCTGGAATATTAATATATTTGTTCATACTATTCGACTGGGTGGATTTTTGCCTTTGCATAGTGATAGCGTCTGGTCTCAGATCCACCAGCCACCCCTTGGGGGGGATGTCAGAATCTGTGTATTCTGAGCCTGCCGCCATCCTGGTGTCTGTGCCTTCCCTTGGAATCTATGCGGACAGAGCCAGTCTGCTATTGCCCACTCACAACTGCTGCTTTTCTAACATATTCATGAGCACTCTGGCAGGAGTCCCTCTCTCTGGCAGAGCTGGTGTGCCAGGTGGGGAGAGGGGTTCTTTTTTCACATGTGCAATCCCAGGGGTGTTGTCACTTCGCCCTTGCTATCTGACCTCCTGGGGTTCTGCCTTGAGGAAGACATCCCCGCAATAACTTAGTCTCCTCTGTGTGGAGCTTTCCCATGGGCTGTGAGGGAACTTGGAGAGTGAAGGCATTCCCATGGAAAGCTGCCCCTCCCCCCTGTTTTCTCAGAGCCAGTGTATGGTCCCACACCCTGGGTCACTGCTGGGGAGGGAGAGGAGATCTCCTTACTTCCTTCCACTTCCTCCTGGTGGGTCCAGCACCCCCAACTTCAGACGTATGGCTGTGTGGGTCTCTCAGATGTGTTTTGTGTTGTGTGAATGTACTCTGTTGGTATATGAATGTCCTTTTTGTTGTATCTTAGGGGGTAGAGTCTAAGGGAAGTGCTCACTCTGCCATGATGCTGACATCACTCTCTCCCATCCCTTATATTTGACTCAGTAGTAATTAGGAGTGGAACTCAGGATCTGAAAATTTTAAACATTGCCTAGTATAGGAAAGAAGCTGTCAGAATATAGTATTTTTGGAATTTTTTTCTAGAATATTATAAGATTCTACACTATCCTCTCTTCTTGCTTGAGCACAATACTTGATTGAAAATTGGAGAATCTCCAGCAAAACTCATGTTTCTTCTTTTAATAAACAGGTCTTGTTGTCTCTAAGCCAAATCTGGTTACCTTTTGGGAGGAAATGAAGGATCCCTGCGTTGTGAAGAGGAAGGAGACAATAGTGACACACCCTATGTGGGAATGAATGAAGCAGATGACACAGGTGAGAGTGCAAAGGGCAAGGCGGAGGCCAGAGCTCCAAATGTGATTTGGGAACATTTATTTCAATGGAAATTATTTTTGAGAAGCCTAGGTTTACTGCTGTTGCTGTCCTAGAGGGACATCTGCTTCTCTCTATTATCATGCTCCTAAATCCTCTAAGGATTCTCCTTCTGCTCCAGTGATCATCCATCATATTCAGTGAGAGCCAGCATCCTCCCCTTGGTCTCAGAGGGCTTGCATGATGTCCATTGCCTTGGGGACCTGGGATAATCTGTGCACATTTCTGAGGAACTCTATGTTAAGTCATTTTTTATGTTCTGTCTTTACTTCACGTCATAAGTGTGTGAGGGGAGTGGTGGGGATACTGGGTTTTGTGCAGAAATCACAGGAACATTGGGGACAGATGTCATAAGTTTTCTGCTGTATAATTTCCAATCTATGGAGACTTCAAACATGTCCCTAAAAAGTTCAGATGCAGTAGTGTTATTATAGCACAAAGCACCACCCTAAAATAAGGAAATGTAATCCTCTATTTCACTGCAATATTTCCTTTTCCTTGTGTGAACTAACACGAAAAATTTCAAATATATAAGCCTCAATTCCTCAATGGTAAAATAGTTTAATGTGTCTATGTACCTTATAGAATTATTAAATACATTAATGCCATGAGGGAGCTTAGAACATTGCCCATCATATATTAAAGTCTGAATTATTATTTTATTTATTAATAATTATAATTTTATAATTTCATCTTGTTTAGCATGAAGCTTCCCAGGCCTGTATCCTATAAGTTTTCACTTTCCAATTAGTTCTATGTCAAATTCATCCATGATTTTAGATTAAAAAGTTCTGATATAACACACTCAAATGTACACATTTAGTAAGAATTGTGTTTGATTATCAGTAGGAACTCCATATTTATGTATATCTTTGGTTCATAAATTTGAGTTTACTTCAGGCAAAAGTAGTCATTATGTTTTCCATCAAATTTCCTCAACACCTGTCTGAATCATGGTGTGGTTTAATCTCAAAGGTTCATTTTATGTACCAGTGATTTTCTGTGTATTTTGCAACTTCCATGTTGTTCCTTTATTTCGAAATGAGGGGATTATTTTCTTCTAAAGAATGGATTACAGCTGTTCCATCTTGTGTAAGAATAGCAGCAATATATTAATAATATGATAAATTTCTCTAGTATCTTTCACATGCTTATTTATTCAAATTTTTCAGTAGCACTTTCATGAATGATTATAATACTTTTTCCTGTGAAATTTTCCTGCTGTATAACACATGCCAGTGATTGAAAATGCTTGCTCTTCATGGTCCCACAGTGACAGTTGAAAGTTATAGTTATATAGAGAAATTCTTTTTTAATAGTACATCTATATTTTATTTAGAATTTTGGAGGCTGAATTTTCTTGTAATCCTATTTTCCAATTCCATAGTAGTGTGCTTTCTGTTCTATGGTAGGTTCCTCAAAATTAGTTAATTGTGTTTTTTTAACCTATATGTTATGAATGTGAATAATAGTTAACTCAGTACCGTTAAGACAATGTGGAGTTTAGTTCAAATCTGAATCAGCCGTATGTCTGTTGCCAATATAATTCTCTGTGTGTTTGTCTGTATAATTACTGCCCCTTCTCTGTTTGTGAATTATCTGGTTTATTTCTTTTCTTGGTTAATGACCAATGGTTGTTTCATTCCATGTGGGTGAATAGTCATGGAAATAGTCTTAACTTCACATCTATTTATTGATGAATTCATATCCTCTGTGTATGAAAAGAACATTTTTTTAAATTAAAGGTAATTTTTGAAAAGTTTTATAACTCTATCACTTTAGGTATTATTTTTTTTTGTGTTGAATTTTGGTTAAAAACACATGACAAAAAATCTCCCATCTTAACCATTTTTACCTGTACAGGTCAGTAGTGTTAATTATATTCTCATTGTTGTACCACTGATCTCTGGGAAGTTTTGTCTTGCAAAGATGACTCAATACCCATTAAGCAACCATTTCCTCATTTCCCTCTGCCCCAAGCTCCTGGCAACTACCATTCCACTTTTTTTCTCTGAGGTTGATTATATTATATTACTTACATAAGTGGAATCATATGTACCTCATACGGAAACTCTTTCTCTTTGTGCCTCATGTATTTCATTTAACATAATGTCCTCAATATTTATCCATGTTGTTTCGAGTGAAAGATCTGTTTCCTTTTCAAGGCTGAATAATAATCTGTTGTATGTATATGCTACACTTTCTTTATCCATTCTTTTATTCATGGACACTTGGCTTGCTTCCACCTGTTATCACTTTGGTGAATAATGCTACAATGTACATAGGTGTGCAAATAACTTTTGCAGATCCTCCTTTGAATTATTTTATATGTATACCCAGAAGTGGGATGGCTAGATCATGTAATCATTCTATTTTTCATTTGACGAGAATCCTCTATAATGTTTTTAATAGTGGTTGCACCATTTTATGTTTACACCAACAATACATAAAGGTTCCAATTTCTCCATGTCCTTGCAAACACTTGATGTGTTTTTTTCTTAATTTAATAGTGGTCATCCTAATGGATGTGAAGTGATACATCATTGTGGTTTTGATTTGTATTTCTGTAATGATTAGTGATTCTGAGCATCTTTCAAGTGTTTGTTGTCCATGTGTAGATCACCTTTAGATTAATGTCTATTCAATCTTTTGCCCATTTATTTAATGTGTTGTTTTTTGATTTTATTGATTAGTAGAGTTCTTTACATATTCTGTATAATAACTACTTATCAGATATATGCTTTGCAAAATTTTTCTCTCATTCCACAGGTAGTCTTTTCACCCCATTGATTGTCACATTTAATGTGCACAAGTTTTTGCATTTGATGTAATCCCAATTGAAATTTTTGCTTTTGTTGCCTGTGCTTTTGGTGTCATAAACAAGAAATCATTGCCAAATTGAATGTCATGGAATTTTTTCCCTATGTTTTCTTCTAGTAGATGTACATTTAGAGGTTTTTTATTTAATTTTTTTTTTTTTGGTGAGGAAGATTAGCCCCGAGCTAACATCTGTTACCAATTCTCCTCTTTTTGCTGAGGAAGATTGGCCCTGGGCTAACATCTGTACCCATCTTCCTCCACCTTATATGGGATGCCACCACAGCATGGCCTGACAGGCAGTGCATCAGTCTGCGCCCAGGACCCGAACCTGCAAAGCACTGGCCACCGATGTGGAGCGCACAAACTTAACCAGTACGCGACTGGGCTGGCCCTATGTTTAAATTTTTAATCTGTTATTGAGTTAATATTTGTATGTGGTGTTAGGTAAGGTTCCAACTTTATTACTTTGCATTTATCCATCCAGTTTTCCCAACACTGTTTAAGAGACTGTCTTTTCCCCATTGTGTGGTATAGGCACCCTTGTTGAAGGTCATTTGACCATATATATGAGAGCTGATATCTGGACTCTGTTCTGTTCCATTATTCTACATCTGTCTTTATGTCTGTACTAAAGTTTTTTGATAACCATAGCTTTATAATATATTTTAAAATCAGGAAGTGTGTATAATTTCCGACTTTACACTTTCTGTACAAGATTGTTTTGGATATTTGGTGTCCTGTGACATTCCATAAACATTTTAAGATGAGCTGTTCTATTTTGTCAAATTTGTCATTATGATTTTGATAGGGATTGCTTTGAATCTGTAGAAAATACAGATGGATAGTATTTACAGCTTAACAATATTAAATATTAGAGTCCAGGAATATGGGATGTGTTTCTGTTTTTTTATTTCTTCTCTAATTACTTCCAGCAATATTTTATATTTTTCATCATACAAGTCTTTCACCTCCTCTGTTATGTTAACCTCCAAGCATTTTATTTTCTTTGATGGTATTTTAAATGTAATTGTGTTCTTAATTTCTTTTTTGGATTATTCCATGTTACTATACAGAGACATCACTAGTTTTTATGTGTTATTTTTGTGTCCTGCATTTTGCTAAATTTGTTTATGACTTCTGTGTTTTTTTTAATATGGATTCTCTAGAGTTTTCCACATATAAGATCCTGTCATCTGTCAATGGAAATCATTTTACTTCTTCATTTCTGATTTGATTGCTTTTGTTCCTTTTCTTGTCTAATTATTCAGGTTAGGATATCCAGTTCAATGACAAATGAAAGTGGTGAGGGTGGGCATCTTGCTTTTCCTGATTATAGAACAAAACCTTTCAGTCTTCCACTATTGAGTATGATGTCAACTCTGGGCTTTTCATATAGTCTTTATTACATTCAGGTAGTCTCCTTGAATTGCTAGTCTGAGTGTAATTTCATGAAACAGCGTTGAATATTGTCAGTTTATTTTTCTGCATCATTTGATGCAGTTAGTAGTTTTGACTTTCTTTCTGTCAATTTGTCTTTACATATCTGTTTTCCATATTTTGAAACATGCTTGAATTCAAGGAATAATTCCTACTTTTTTTGTGGTGTATAATTCTTTAATGTGCTTTTGAATTTAGTTTGCTAATGTTTTATTGAGGACTGGTGCATCAATATTCATCACAGATATTAGCATGTAGTTATTTTTATTGGTAGTGACTTTTTTTGGCTTTGATATTAGGATATGTTGACCTCATAGAAAGTGTTTTGATAATTTCTCTCCTCTTCAATTTTAGGAAATGTTTGTGGAGAAATGGTGTTAATTTATCCTTAAATGTTGCAAAAAACATCCAGTGAATTCAACTGGTCCAGAGCTTTTCAACGTTGGGAGTGTCTTTTAAATTACTGTTTTAGTCTAGTTACTAGTTGTAAGTTTGTTGTATTTTTTTATTCCTCCATGCTCATGTCTAAATAAGTTGTACCATTCTAGAAATTCATATATTTTTTCCTATGTGTTTAATATATTTGTATATAATTGTTCATAACAGCTCTTACAATTACTTTTATTTCTGTGGTATCATTCATAATGTCCCTGCTTTCATTGCTGATTTTACCTTCTCTCTTTTATTCTTAATCTAGCTAAGGCTTTGTCAATTTTATATGAAAGTATAAACTGTATTCACTGAGTGTAGTAAGTGGCATAATTTATTTGATATCTTTCAGCTGTGTCATCTCATCTCACCCCAGGTTTATTTTCATACCTTATTACACATCAGAGGATCCATGTTGGAGAGAAGACTTTCAATAGTACTGAATGTGACAAAGATTTTAACCAGTCTGCAAAACTCATGCAACATCAGAGTATTCATACTGTGGAGGAATCTTACAAATGTAAGAAACGTGGTAAAGTCTTTAGTCAATCATCAGCTCTAAGTAGACACAAGAAAATCCACACTGGAGAGAAATCTTACAAATGTAATGCATGTGACAAAGCCTTTAACAAGTGCGCAAATCTTACTCGACATCAGAGAATTCATACTGGGGAGAAACCTTATAAATGTAAAGAGTGTGGCAATGCCTTTAACCGGTGCTCAAACCTTACTCAACATCAGAGAACTCATACTGGGGAGAAACCTTACAAATGTAACGAATGTGACAAAGCCTTTAACAGGAGCTACAGCCTTACTCAACATCAGAGAACACATACTGGAGAGAAACCTTATAAATGTAAAGAATGTGGCAAAGCCTTTAATAGGAGCTACAGCCTTATTCAACATCAGAGAACACATACTGGAGAGAAACCTTACAATTGTAAAGAATGTGACAAAACTTTTAGCCAGTGCTCAAACCTTACTCAACATCTGAGAATTCATACCAGAGAGAAACTCTACAAATGTAAAGAATATGGAAAAGCCTTTAACTGGAGCTAAAGCCTCACTCTACATCAGAGAGTGCATACTAGACTGAAACCCTACAAATATAATGAATGTGGAGAGAACTTTGTCCAAAATATACTCTTCAGAAAACACCAGAGAGTTCATACTTGGGGGGAAAAAACTTCACAGATGTAAAAATGTGAGAGAGTATTTAATAAAAAATCAAATCTAAATAAATATCAGAATTCCTGCTAAAAAGCAGTCCATCAATAACACTTTTCAGATATTAGTCTAAAGCATAATGTTTATTATAGAGAATAATCCAAAGTTAAAACTCTTGGATTATTTGTTAGTATACTACTAAGGATCAAGGACATGAGTGTTTGGACTGATATACTTATTTTTAGTGTATCCTTTTTTATATTGCCAGTATTTTATATTTTTGAAAAGACAATATTTTTAATGTAATTCAAGTCTCAAATCATTTCACACTGTGCTTTTATTCCTAGTTTGTATGTGAAATCATGTGGTTGATTGTTGCTGCCTCAATGATATGAGAGACTCTTCTATGTTAGGTGAGATTCATCATACCTACTT